>NC_139603.1:15813540-16138956 GCF_964270895.1 Podarcis filfolensis
TTTGGCGGTTGAAACAGTAGGCCTTTTATCACAGGAAAAGAAATCAGCCCTCAACAACTTAACCAGAATAAAAATATTTTTTTGAAAAAATACTAAGCCCCGGGGTCAAAATACCATAAAAAATCTGACTTTGGGCAATTCACTCAAAAATTGTGCCAAAAGGTTCCAAATGATCCCCTGAAAGGTTTGGCGGTTGAAACAGAAGGCTTATTATCACAGGAAAAGAAATCAGCCGTCAACAACATAACCGGCAGAAAAGATTTTTTTGAAAAAATCCTAAGCCCCGGGGTCACAATTTCATAAAAAATCTGACTTTTGGCAATTCACTCAAAAATAGTGCCAAAAGGTTCCAAATTCTCCCCTGAAAGGTTTGGCGGTCGAAACAGATGGCTTTTTATCACAGGACACGAAATCAGCCCTCGACAACTGAACCGGCAGAAAAAGATTTTTTTGAAAAAATCCCTAAGCCCCGGGGTCACAATTTCATAAAAAATCTGACTTTCGGCAATTCACTCAAAAATGGTGCCAAACGGTTCCAAACTCTCCCCTGAAAGGTTTGGCGGTTCAAACAGAAGGCTTTTTATCACAGGAAAAGAATTCAGCCCTCAACAACTTGACCGGGAGAAAAAGATTTTTTTGAAAAAATCCTAAGCCCCGGGGTCACAATTTCATAAAAAACCTGACTTTTCGCAATTGACTCAAAAATTGTGCGAAAAGGTTCCAAATTCTCCCCTGAAAGGTTCGGCGGTCGAAACAGATGGTTTTTTATCACAGGACACGAAATCAGCCCTCGACAACTTAACCGGCAGAAAAAGATTTTTTTGAAAAAATCCTAAGCCCCGGGGTCACAATATCATAAAAAATCTGACTTTTGGCAATTCACTCAAAAATTGTGCCAAAAGGTTCCAAATTCTCCTCTGAAAGGTTTCGCGGTTTAAAAAGATGGCTTTTTATCACAGGACACCAAATCAGACCTCGACAACTTAACCGGCAGAAAAAGATTTTTTTGAAAAAATCCCTAAGCCCCGGGGTCACAATTTCATAAAAAATCTGACTTTCGGCAATTCACTCAAAAATGGTGCCAAATGGTTCCAAACTCTCCCCTTTAAGGTTTGGCGGTTCAAACAGAAGGCTTTTTATCACAGGAAAAGAATTCAGCCCTCAACAACTCGACCGGCAGAAAAAGATTTTTTTGAAAAAATACTAAGCCCCGGGGTCACAATTTCATAAAAAACCTGACTTTTCGCAATTGAGTCAAAAATTGTGCCAAAAGGTTCCAAATTCTCCCCTGAAAGGTTTGGCGGTCGAAACAGATGGTTTTTTACCACAGGACACGAAATCAGCCCTCAGCAACTTAACCGGCAGAAAAAGATTTTTTTTGAAAAAATCCTAAGCCCCGGGGTCACAATTTCATAAAAAATCTGACTTTGGGCAATTCACTCAAAAATTGTGCCAAAAGGTTCCAAATGATCCTCTGAAAGGTTTGGCGGTTGAAACAGAAGGCTTTTTATCACAGGAAACGAAATCAGCCCTCACCAACTTAACCGGCAGAAAAAGATTTTTTTGAAAAAATCCTAAGCCCCGGGGTCACAATTTCATAAAAAATCTGACTTTCGGCAATTCACTCAAAAATGGTGCCAAATGGTTCCAAATTCTCCCCTGAAAGGTTTGGCGGTCGAAACAGATGGTTTTTTACCACAGGACACGAAATCAGCCCTCAGCAACTTAACCGGCAGAAAAAGATTTTTTTTGAAAAAATCCTAAGCCCCGGGGTCACAATTTCATAAAAAATCTGACTTTGGGCAATTCACTCAAAAATTGTGCCAAAAGGTTCCAAATGATCCTCTGAAAGGTTTGGCGGTTGAAACAGAAGGCTTTTTATCACAGGAAAAGAAAGCAGCCCTCACCAACTTAACCGGCAGAAAAAGATTTTTTTTGAAAAAATCCTAAGCCCCGGGGTCACAATTTCATAAAAAACCTGACTTTTCGCAATTGAGTCAAAAATTGTGCCAAAAGGTTCCAAATTCTCCCCTGAAAGGTTTGGCGGTCGAAACAGATGGTTTTTTACCACAGGACACGAAATCAGCCCTCAGCAACTTAACCGGCAGAAAAAGATTTTTTTTGAAAAAATCCTAAGCCCCGGGGTCACAATTTCATAAAAAATCTGACTTTGGGCAATTCACTCAAAAATTGTGCCAAAAGGTTCCAAATGATCCTCTGAAAGGTTTGGCGGTTGAAACAGAAGGCTTTTTATCACAGGAAACGAAATCAGCCCTCACCAACTTAACCGGCAGAAAAAGATTTTTTTGAAAAAATCCTAAGCCCCGGGGTCACAATTTCATAAAAAATCTGACTTTCGGCAATTCACTCAAAAATGGTGCCAAATGGTTCCAAACTCTCCCCTTTAAGGTTTGGCGGTTCAAACAGAAGGCTTTTTATCACAGGAAAAGAATTCAGCCCTCAACAACTCGACCGGCAGAAAAAGATTTTTTTGAAAAAATACTAAGCCCCGGGGTCACAATTTCATAAAAAACCTGACTTTTCGCAATTGAGTCAAAAATTGTGCCAAAAGGTTCCAAATTCTCCCCTGAAAGGTTTGGCGGTCGAAACAGATGGTTTTTTACCACAGGACACGAAATCAGCCCTCAGCAACTTAACCGGCAGAAAAAGATTTTTTTTGAAAAAATCCTAAGCCCCGGGGTCACAATTTCATAAAAAATCTGACTTTGGGCAATTCACTCAAAAATTGTGCCAAAAGGTTCCAAATGATCCTCTGAAAGGTTTGGCGGTTGAAACAGAAGGCTTTTTATCACAGGAAAAGAAAGCAGCCCTCACCAACTTAACCGGCAGAAAAAGATTTTTTTTGAAAAAATCCTAAGCCCCGGGGTCACAATTTCATAAAAAATCTGACTTTCGGCAAGTCACCAAAAAATGGTGCCAGGCGGTTGCAAATGATCCTCTGAGAGGTAGATTTCATAAAAAATCTGTCTTTCGGCAATTCACTCAAAAAAGGTGCCAAACGGTTGCAAATGCTCCCCTGAAAGGTTTGGCAGTCGAAACAGAAGGCTTTTTATCAGAGGAAAAGAAATCAGCCCTCGACAACTTAACCGGCAGAAAAAGATTTTTTTGAAAAAAATCACTAAGGCGCGCGGTCACAATTTCAGCAAAAATCTGATGTTCTGCAACTCACTCAAAAATGGTGCCAAACTCTTGCAAATGCTCCCCTGAGAGGTTTGGCAGTCGAAACAGAAAGGTTTTTATCACAGGACAAGAAATCAGCCCTCGACAACTGAACCGGCAGAAAAAGATTTTTTTGAAGAAATCGCTAAGCCCCGGGGTCACAATTTCATAAAAAATCTGACTTTGTGCATTTCACTCAAAAATTGTGCCAAAAGGTTCCAAATGATCCCCTGAAAGGTTTGGCGGTTGAAACAGTAGGCCTTTTATCACAGGAAAAGAAATCAGCCCTCAACAACTTAACCAGAATAAAAATATTTTTTTGAAAAAATCCTAAGCCCCGGGGTCAAAATACCATAAAAAAATCTGACTTTGGGCAATTCACTCAAAAATTGTGCCAAAAGGTTCCAAATGATCCCCTGAAAGGTTTGGCGGTTGAAACAGAAGGCTTATTATCACAGGAAAAGAAATCAGCCGTCAACAACATAACCGGCAGAAAAGATTTTTTTGAAAAAATCCTAAGCCCCGGGGTCACAATTTCATAAAAAATCTGACTTTTGGCAATTCACTCAAAAATAGTGCCAAAAGGTTCCAAATTCTCCCCTGAAAGGTTTGGCGGTCGAAACAGATGGCTTTTTATCACAGGACACGAAATCAGCCCTCGAAAACTTAACCGGCAGAAAAAGATTTTTTTGAAAAATCCCTAAGCCCCGGGGTCACAATTTCATAAAAAATCTGACTTTCTGCAATTCACTCAAAAATGGTGCCAAACGGTTCCAAACTCTCCCCTGAAAGGTTTGGCGGTTCAAACAGAAGGCTTTTTATCACAGGAAAAGAATTCAGCCCTCAACAACTTGACCGGGAGAAAAAGATTTTTTTGAAAAAATCCTAAGCCCCGGGGTCACAATTTCATAAAAAAACCTGACTTTTCGCAATTGACTCAAAAATTGTGCGAAAAGGTTCCAAATTCTCCCCTGAAAGGTTCGGCGGTCGAAACAGATGGTTTTTTATCACAGGACACGAAATCAGCCCTCGACAACTTAACCGGCAGAAAAAGATTTTTTGGAAAAAATCCTAAGCCCCGGGGTCACAATATCATAAAAAATCTGACTTCTGGCAATTCACTCAAAAATTGTGCCAAAAGGTTCCAAATTCTCCTCTGAAAGGTTTCGCGGTTTAAAAAGATGGCTTTTTATCACAGGACACCAAATCAGACCTCGACAACTTAACCGGCAGAAAAAGATTTTTTTGAAAAAATCCCTAAGCCCCGGGGTCACAATTTCATAAAAAATCTGACTTTCGGCAATTCACTCAAAAATGGTGCCAAATGGTTCCAAACTCTCCCCTTTAAGGTTTGGCGGTTCAAACAGAAGGCTTTTTATCACAGGAGAAGAATTCAGCCCTCAACAACTCGACCGGCAGAAAAAGATTTTTTTGAAAAAATACTAAGCCCCGGGGTCACAATTTCATAAAAAACCTGACTTTTCGCAACTGAGTCAAAAATTGTGCCAAAAGGTTCCAAATTCTCCCCTGAAAGGTTTGGCGGTCGAAACAGATGGTTTTTTACCACAGGACACGAAATCAGCCCTCAGCAACTTAACCGGCAGAAAAAGATTTTTTTTGAAAAAATCCTAAGCCCCGGGGTCACAATTTCATAAAAAATCTGACTTTGGGCAATTCACTCAAAAATTGTGCCAAAAGGTTCCAAATGATCCTCTGAAAGGTTTGGCGGTTGAAACAGAAGGCTTTTTATCACAGGAAACGAAATCAGCCCTCACCAACTTAACCGGCAGAAAAAGATTTTTTTGAAAAAATCCTAAGCCCCGGGGTCACAATTTCATAAAAAATCTGACTTTCGGCAATTCACTCAAAAATGGTGCCAAATGGTTCCAAACTCTCCCCTTTAAGGTTTGGCGGTTCAAACAGAAGGCTTTTTATCACAGGAAAAGAATTCAGCCCTCAACAACTCGACCGGCAGAAAAAGATTTTTTTGAAAAAATACTAAGCCCCGGGGTCACAATTTCATAAAAAATCTGACTTTCGGCAAGTCACCAAAAAATGGTGCCAGGCGGTTGCAAATGATCCTCTGAGAGGTAGATTTCATAAAAAATCTGTCTTTCGGCAATTCACTCAAAAAAGGTGCCAAACGGTTGCAAATGCTCCCCTGAAAGGTTTGGCAGTCGAAACAGAAGGCTTTTTATCAGAGGAAAAGAAATCAGCCCTCGACAACTTAACCGGCAGAAAAAGATTTTTTTGAAAAAAATCACTAAGGCGCGCGGTCACAATTTCAGCAAAAATCTGATGTTCTGCAACTCACTCAAAAATGGTGCCAAACTCTTGCAAATGCTCCCCTGAGAGGTTTGGCAGTCGAAACAGAAGGGTTTTTATCACAGGACAAGAAATCAGCCCTCGACAACTGAACCGGCAGAAAAAGATTTTTTTGAAGAAATCGCTAAGCCCCGGGGTCACAATTTCATAAAAAATCTGACTTTGTGCATTTCACTCAAAAATTGTGCCAAAAGGTTCCAAATGATCCCCTGAAAGGTTTGGCGGTTGAAACAGTAGGCCTTTTATCACAGGAAAAGAAATCAGCCCTCAACAACTTAACCAGAATAAAAATATTTTTTTGAAAAAATCCTAAGCCCCGGGGTCAAAATACCATAAAAAATCTGACTTTGGGCAATTCACTCAAAAATTGTGCCAAAAGGTTCCAAATGATCCCCTGAAAGGTTTGGCGGTTGAAACAGAAGGCTTATTATCACAGGAAAAGAAATCAGCCGTCAACAACATAACCGGCAGAAAAGATTTTTTTGAAAAAATCCTAAGCCCCGGGGTCACAATTTCATAAAAAATCTGACTTTTGGCAATTCACTCAAAAATAGTGCCAAAAGGTTCCAAATTCTCCCCTGAAAGGTTTGGCGGTCGAAACAGATGGCTTTTTATCACAGGACACGAAATAAGCCCTCGAAAACTTAACCGGCAGAAAAAGATTTTTTTGAAAAAATCCCTAAGCCCCGGGGTCACAATTTCATAAAAAATCTGACTTTCGGCAATTCACTCAAAAATGGTGCCAAACGGTTCCAAACTCTCCCCTGAAAGGTTTGGCGGTTCAAACAGAAGGCTTTTTATCACAGGAAAAGAATTCAGCCCTCAACAACTCGACCGGGAGAAAAAGATTTTTTTGAAAAAATCCTAAGCCCCGGGGTCACAATTTCATAAAAAACCTGACTTTTCGCAATTGACTCAAAAATTGTGCGAAAAGGTTCCAAATTCTCCCCTGAAAGGTTCGGCGGTCGAAACAGATGGTTTTTTATCACAGGACACGAAATCAGCCCTCAGCAACTTAACCGGCAGAAAAAGATTTTTTTGAAAAAATCCTAAGCCCCGGGGTCACAATTTCATAAAAAATCTGACTTTGGGCAATTCACTCAAAAATTGTGCCAAAAGGTTCCAAATGATCCTCTGAAAGGTTTGGCGGTTGAAACAGAAGGCTTTTTATCACAGGAAAAGAAAGCAGCCCTCACCAACTTAACCGGCAGAAAAAGATTTTTTTGAAAAAATCCTAAGCCCCGGGGTCACAATTTCATAAAAAATCTGACTTTCGGCAATTCACTCAAAAATGGTGCCAGGCGGTTGCAAATGATCCTCTGAGAGGTAGATTTCATAAAAAATCTGACTTTCGGCAATTCACTCAAAAAAGGTGCCAAACGGTTGCAAATGCTCCCCTGAAAGGTTTGGCAGTCGAAACAGAAGGCTTTTTATCAGAGGAAAAGAAATCAGCCCTCGACAACTTAACCGGCAGAAAAAGATTTTTTTGAAAAAAATCACTAAGGCGCGCGGTCACAATTTCAGCAAAAATCTGATGTTGTGCAACTCACTCAAAAATGGTGCCAAACTCTTGCAAATGCTCCCCTGAGAGGTTTGGCAGTCGAAACAGAAGGGTTTTTATCACAGGACAAGAAATCAGCCCTCGACAACTGAACCGGCAGAAAAAGATTTTTTTGAAAAAATCGCTAAGCCCCGGGGTCACAATTTCATAAAAAATCTGACTTTGTGCAATTCACTCAAAAATTGGGCCGAAAGGTTCCAAATGATCCCCTGAAAGGTTTGGCGGTTGAAACAGTAGGCTTTTTATCACAGGAAAAGAAATCAGCCCTCAACAACTTAACCAGAATAAAAATATTTTTTTGAAAAAATCCTAAGCCCCGGGGTCACAATACCATAAAAAATCTGACTTTGGGCAATTCACTCAAAAATTGTGCCAAAAGGTTCCAAATGATCCCCTGAAAGGTTTGGCGGTTGAAACAGTAGGCTTTTTATCACAGGAAAAGAAATCAGCCCTCAACAACTTAACCAGCAGAAAAATATTTTTTTGAAAAAATCCTAAGCCCCGGGGTCACAATTTCATAAAAAACCTGACTTTCGGCAATTCACTCAAAAATGGTGCCAGACGGTTGCAAATGATCCTCTGAAAGGTTTGGGAATGGAAATACAAGAAATCAGCCCACGACAACTTAACCAGAAGAAAAAGTTTTTTTTTGAAAAAATCCTAAGCCCCGGGGTCACAATTTCATAAAAAATCTGACTTTTCGCAATTCACTCAAAAATTGTGCCAAAAGGTTCCAAATTCTCTCCTGAAAGGTTTGGCGGTCGAAACAGATGGTTTTTTATCACAGGACACGAAATCAGACCTCGACAACTGAACCGGCAGAAAAAGATTTTTTTGAAAAAATCCTAAGCCCCGGGGTCACAATTTCATAAAAAATCTGACTTTTGGCAATTCACTCAAAAATTGTGCCAAAAGATTCCAAATGATCCCCTGAAAGGTTTGGCGGTTGAAACAGAAGGCTTTTTATCACAGGAAAAGAAATCAGCCCTCACCAACTTAACCGGCAGAAAAAGTTTTTTTTGAAAAAATCCTAAGCCCCGGGGTCACAATTTCATAAAAATCCTGACTTTCGGCAATTCACTCAAAAATGGTGCCAGACGGTTGCAAATGATCCTCTGAAAGGTTTGGGAATGGAAATAGAAGAAATCAGCCCTCGACAACTTAACCGGCAGAAAAAGATTTTTTTGAAAAAATCCTAAGCCCCGGAGTCACAATTTCATAAAAAATCTGACTTTTCGCAATTCACTCAAAAATTGTGCCAAAAGGTTCCAAATTCTCTCCTGAAAGGTTTGGCTGTCGAAACAGATGGTTTTTTATCACAGGACACGAAATCAGCCCTCGACAACTTAACCGGCAGAAAAAGATTTTTTTGAAAAAATCCCTTAGCCCCGGGGTCACAATTTCATAAAAAATCTGACTTTTGGCAATTCACTCAAAAATTATGCCAAAAGGTTCCAAATGATCCCCTGAAAGGTTTGGCGGTTGAAACAGAAGGCTTTTTATCACAGGAAAAGAAATCAGCCCTCAACAACTTAACCAGCAGAAAAATATTTTTTTGAAAAAATCCTAAGCCCCGGGGTCACAATTTCATAAAAAATCTGACTTTTGGCAATTCACTCAAAAATTGTGCCAAAACCTTCCAAATTCTCCCCTGAAAGGTTTGGCGGTTGAAACAGAAGGCTTTTTATCACAGGAAAAGAAATCAACCCTCCGCAACTTAACCGGTAGAAAAAGATTTTTTTGAAAAAATCCTAAGCCCCGGGGTGACAATTTCATAAAAAACCTGACTTTCGGCATTTCCCTCAAAAATGGTGCCAGACGGTTGCAAATGATCCTCTGAAAGGTTTGGGAATGGAAATAGAAGAAATCAGCCCTCGACAACTTAACCTGCAGAAAAAGATTTTTTTGAAAAAATCCTAAGCCCCGGGGTCACAATTTCATAAAAAATCTGACTTTTGGCAATTCACTCAAAAATAGTGCCAAAAGGTTCCAAATTCTCTCCTGAAAGGTTTGGCGGTCGAAACAGATGGCTTTTTATCACAGGACACGAAATCAGCCCTCGAAAACTTAACCGGCAGAAAAGGATTTTTTTGAAAAAATCCCTAAGCCCCGGGGTCACAATTTCATAAAAAATCTGACTTTCGGCAATTCACTCAAAAATGGTGCCAAACGGTTCCAAACTCTCCCCTGAAAGGTTTGGCGGTTCAAACAGAAGGCTTTTTATCACAGGAAAAGAATTCAGCCCTCAACAACTTGACCGGGAGAAAAAGATTTTTTTGAAAAAATCCTAAGCCCCGGGGTCACAATTTCATAAAAAACCTGACTTTTTGCAATTGACTCAAAAATTGTGCGAAAAGGTTCCAAATGCTCCCCTGAAAGGTTCGGCGGTCGAAACAGATGGTTTTTTATCACAGGACACGAAATCAGCCCTCGACAACTTAACCGGCAGAAAAAGATTTTTTTGAAAAAATCCTAAGCCCCGGGGTCACAATATCATAAAAAATCTGACTTTTGGCAATTCACTCAAAAATTGTGCCAAAAGGTTCCAAATTCTCCTCTGAAAGGTTTGGTGATTTAAAAAGATGGCTTTTTATCACAGGACACGAAATCAGACCTCGACAACTTAACCGGCAGAAAAAGATTTTTTTGAAAAAATCCCTAAGCCCCGGGGTCACAATTTCATAAAAAATCTGACTTTCGGCAATTCACTCAAAAATGGTGCCAGGCGGTTGCAAATGATCCTCTGAGAGGTAGATTTCATAAAAAATCTGACTTTCGGCAATTCACTCAAAAAAGGTGCCAAACGGTTGCAAATCCTCCCCTGAAAGGTTTGGCAGTTGAAACAGAAGGCTTTTTATCAGAGGAAAAGAAATCAGCCCTCGACAACTTAACCGGCAGAAAAAGATTTTTTTGAAAAAAATCACTAAGGCGCGCGGTCACAATTTCAGCAAAAATCTGATGTTCTGCAACTCACTCAAAAATGGTGCCAAACTCTTGCAAATGCTCCCCTGAGAGGTTTGGCAGTCGAAACAGAAAAGTTTTTATCACAGGACAAGAAATCAGCCCTCGACAACTGAACCGGCAGAAAAAGATTTTTTTGAAAAAATCCTAAGCCCCGGGGTCACAATACCATAAAAGAATCTGACTTTGGGCAATTCACTCAAAAATTGTGCCAAAAGGTTCCAAATGATCCCCTGAAAGGTTTGGCGGTTGAAACAGTAGGCTTTTTATCACAGGAAAAGAAAGCAGCCCTCACCAACTTAACCGGCAGAAAAAGATTTTTTTGAAAAAATCCTAAGCCCCGGGGTCACAATTTCATAAAAAATCTGACTTTCGGCAATTCACTCAAAAATGGTGCCAGGCGGTTGCAAATGATCCTCTGAGAGGTAGATTTCATAAAAAATCTGACTTTCGGCAATTCACTCAAAAAAGGTGCCAAACGGTTGCAAATGATCCTCTGAAAGGTTTGGGAATGGAAATACAAGAAATCAGCCCTCGACAACTGAACCGGCAGAAAAAGATTTTTTTGAAAAAATCGCTAAGCCCCGGGGTCACAATTTCATAAAAAATCTGACTTTGTGCAATTCACTCAAAAATTGTGCCAAAAGGTTCCAAATGATCCCCTGAAAGGTTTGTCGGTTGAAACAGTAGGCCTTTAATCACAGGAAAAGAAATCAGCCCTCAACAACTTAACCAGAATAAAAATATTTTTTTGAAAAAGTCCTAAGCCCCGGGGTCAAAATACCATAAAAAATCTGACTTTGGGCAATTCACTCAAAAATTGTGCCAAAAGGTTCCAAATGATCCCCTGAAAGGTTTGCCGGTCGAAACAGATGGCTTTTTATCACAGGACACGAAATCAGGCCTCGAAAACTTAACCGGCAGAAAAAGATTTTTTTGAAAAAATCCCTAAGCGCCTGGGTCACAATTTCATAAAAAATCTGACTTTCGGCAATTCACTCAAAAATGGTGCCAAATGGTTCCAAACTCTCCCCTTTAAGGTTTGGCGGTTCAAACAGAAGGCTTTTTATCACAGGAAAAGAATTCAGCCCTCAACAACTCGACCGGCAGAAAAAGATTTTTTTGAAAAAATCCTAAGCCCCGGGGTCACAATTTCATAAAAAACCTGACTTTTCGCAATTGACTCAAAAATTGTGCCAAAAGGTTCCAAATGATCCTCTGAAAGGTTTGGCGGTTGAAACAGAAGGCTTTTTATCACAGGAAAAGAAAGCAGCCCTCACCAACTTAACCGGCAGAAAAAGATTTTTTTGAAAAAATCCTAAGCCCCGGGGTCACAATTTCATAAAAAATCTGACTTTTGGCAATTCACTCAAAAATGGTGCCAGGCGGTTGCAAATGATCCTCTGAGAGGTAGATTTCATAAAAAATCTGACTTTCGGCAATTCACTCAAAAAAGGTGCCAAACGGATGCAAATGCTCCCCTGAAAGGTTTGGCAGTCGAAACAGAAGGCTTTTTATCAGAGGAAAAGAAATCAGCCCTCGACAACTTAACCGGCAGAAAAAGATTTTTTTGAAAAAAATCACTAAGGCGCGCGGTCACAATTTCAGCAAAAATCTGATGTTCTGCAACTCACTCAAAAATGGTGCCAAACTCTTGCAAATGCTCCCCTGAGAGGTTTGGCAGTCGAAACAGAAGGGTTTTTATCACAGGACAAGAAATCAGCCCTCGACAACTGAACCGGCAGAAAAAGATTTTTTTGAAAAAATCGCTAAGCCCCGGGGTCACAATTTCATAAAAAATCTGACTTTGTGCAATTCACTCAAAAATTGGGCCAAAAGGTTCCAAATGATCCCCTGAAAGGTCTGGCGGTTGAAACAGTAGGCTTTTTATCACAGGAAAAGAAATCAGCCCTCAACAACTTAACCAGAATAAAAAGATTATTTTGAAAAAATCCTAAGCCCCGGGGTCACAATACCATAAAAAATCTGACTTTGGGCAATTCACTCAAAAATTGTGCCAAAAGGTTCCAAATGATCCCCTGAAAGGTTTGGCGGTTGAAACGGTAGGCTTTTTATCACAGGAAAAGAAATCAGCCCTCAACAACTTAACCAGCAGAAAAATATTTTTTTGAAAAAATCCTAAGCCCCGGGGTCACAATTTCATAAAAAACCTGACTTTCGGCAATTCACTCAAAAATGGTGCCAGACGGTTGCAAATGATCCTCTGAAAGGTTTGGGAATGGAAATAGAAGAAATCAGCCCTCGACAACTTAACCAGAAGAAAAAGTTTTTTTTGAAAAAATCCTAAGCCCCGGGGTCACAATTTCATAAAAAATCTGACTTTTCGCAATTCACTCAAAAATTGTGCCAAAAGGTTCCAAATTCTCTCCTGAAAGGTTTGGCGGTCGAAACAGATGGTTTTTTATCACAGGACACGAAATCAGCCCTCAACAACTTAACCGGCAGAAAAAGATTTTTTTGAAAAAATCCTAAGCCCCGGGGTCACAATTTCATAAAAAATCTGACTTTGGGCAATTCACTCAAAAATTGTGCCAAAAGATTCCAAATGATCCCCTGAAAGGTTTGGCGGTTGAAACAGAAGGCTTTTTATCACAGGAAAAGAAATCAGCCCTCACCAACTTAACCGGCAGAAAAAGTTTTTTTTGAAAAAATCCTAAGCCCCGGGGTCACAATTTCATAAAAAATCTGACTTTGTGCAATTCACTCAAAAATTGTGCAAAAAGGTTCCATATTCTCCCCTAAAAGGTTTGGCGGTTGAAACAGAAGGCTTATTATCACAGGAAAAGAATTCAGCCGTCAACAACATAACCGGCAGAAAAGATTTTTTTGAAAAAATCCTAAGCCCCGGGGTCACAATTTCATAAAAAATCTGACTTTTGGCAATTCACTCAAAAATTGTGCCAAAAGGTTCCAAATTCTCCCCTGAAAGGTTTGGCGGTCGAAACAGATGGCTTTTTATCACAGGACACGAAATCAGCCCTCAGCAAATTAACCGGCAGAAAAAGATTTTTTTGAAAAAATCCTAAGCCCCGGGGTCACAATTTCATAAAAAACCTGACTTTCGGCAATTCACTCAAAAATGGTGCCAGACGGTTGCAAATGATCCTGTGAAAGGTTTGGGAATGATAATAGAAGAAATCAGCCCTCGACAAGTTAACCGGCAGAAAAAGATTTTTTTGAAAAAATCCTAAGCCCCGGGGTCACAATTTCATAAAAAATCTGACTTTTCGCAATTCACTCAAAAATTGTGCCAAAAGGTTCCAAATTCTCTCCTGAAAGGTTTGGCGGTCGAAACAGATGGTTTTTTATCACAGGACACGAAATCAGCCCTCAACAACTTAACCGGCAGAAAAAGATTTTTTTGAAAAAATCCTAAGCCCCGGGGTCACAATTTCATAAAAAATCTGACTTTCGGCAATTCACTCAAAAATGGTGCCAGACGGTTGCAAATGATCCTCTGAGAGGTAGATTTCATAAAAAATCTGACTTTCGGCAATTCACTCAAAAAAGGTGCCAAACGGTTGCAAATGCTCCCCTGAAAGGTTTGGCAGTCGAAACAGAAGGCTTTTTATCAGAGGAAAAGAAATCAGCCCTCCACAACTTAACCAGCAGAAAAATATTTTTTTGAAAAAATCCTAAGCCCCGGGGTCACAATTTCATAAAAAACCTGACTTTTCGCAATTGACTCAAAAATTGTGCGAAAAGGTTCCAAATTCTCCCCTGAAAGGTTCGGCGGTCGAAACAGATGGTTTTTTATCACAGGACACGAAATCAGCCCTCGACAACTTAACCGGCAGAAAAAGATTTTTTTGAAAAAATCCTAAGCCCCGGGGTCACAATATCATAAAAAATCTGACTTTTGGCAATTCACTCAAAAATGGTGCCAAAAGGTTCCAAATTCTCCTCTGAAAGGTTTGGCGGTTTAAAAAGATGGCTTTTTATCACAGGACACGAAATCAGACCTCGACAACTTAACCGGAAGAAAAAGATTTTTTTGAAAAAATCCCTAAGCCCCAGGGTCACAATTTCATAAAAAATCTGACTTTCGGCAATTCACTCAAAAATTGTGCCAAAAGGTTCCAAATGATCCTCTGAAAGGTTTGGCGGTTGAAACAGAAGGCTTTTTATCACAGGAAAAGAAAGCAGCCCTCACCAACTTAACCGGCAGAAAAAGATTTTTTTGAAAAAATCCTAAGCCCCGGGGTCACAATTTCATAAAAAATCTGACTTTCGGCAATTCACTCAAAAATGGTGCCAGGCGGTTGCAAATGATCCTCTGAGAGGTAGATTTCATAAAAAATCTGACTTTCGGCAATTCACTCAAAAAAGGTGCCAAACGGTTGCAAATGCTCCCCTGAAAGGTTTGGCAGTCGAAACAGAAGGCTTTTTATCAGAGGAAAAGAAATCAGCCCTCGACAACTTAACCGGCAGAAAAAGATTTTTTTGAAAAAAATCACTAAGGCGCGCGGTCACAATTTCAGCAAAAATCTGATGTTCTGCAACTCACTCAAAAATGGTGCCAAACTCTTGCAAATGCTCCACTGAGAGGTTTGGCAGTCGAAACAGAAGGGTTTTTATTACAGGACAAGAAATCAGCCCTCGACAACTGATCCGGCAGAAAAAGATTTTTTTGAAAAATTCGCTAAGCCCCGGGGTCACAATTTCATAAAAAATCTGACTTTGTGCAATTCACTCAAAAATTGGGCCAAAAGGTTCCAAATGATCCCCTGAAAGGTCTGGCGGTTGAAACAGTAGGCTTTTTATCACAGGAAAAGAAATCAGCCCTCAACAACTTAACCAGAATAAAAAGATTATTTTGAAAAAATCCTAAGCCCCGGGGTCACAATACCATAAAAAATCTGACTTTCTGCAATTCACTCAAAAATGGTGCCAGACGGTTGCAAATGATCCTCTGAAAGGTTTGGGAATGGAAATACAAGAAATCAGCCCTCGACAACTTAACCGGCAGAAAAAGATTTTTTTGAAAAAATCCCTAAGCCCCGGGGTCACAAATTCATAAAAAATCTGACTTCCAGCATTCACTTAAAATGGTGCCAAACGGTTGCAAATGCTCCCGTGAAAGGTTTGGCGGTTCAAACAGAAGGCTTTTTATCACAGGAAAAGAATTCAGCCCTCAACAACTTAACCGGCAGAAAAAGATTTTTTTGAAAAAATCCTAAGCCCCGGAGTCACAATTTCATAAAAAATCTGACTTTGTGCAATTCACTCAAAAATTGTGCCAAAAGGTTCCATATTCTCCCCTAAAAGGTTTGGCGGTTGAAACAGAAGGCTTATTATCACAGGAAAAGAAATCAGCCGTCAACAACATAACCGGCAGAAAAGATTTT
This sequence comes from Podarcis filfolensis, assembly GCF_964270895.1. Classification (NCBI taxonomy): domain Eukaryota; kingdom Metazoa; phylum Chordata; class Lepidosauria; order Squamata; family Lacertidae; genus Podarcis; species Podarcis filfolensis. The sequence continues at coordinate 15,828,937 of NC_139603.1, forward strand.
TTTGAAAAAATCCTAAGCCCCGGGGTCACAATTTCATAAAAAATCTGACTTTTGGCAATTCACTCAAAAATTGTGCCAAAAGGTTCCAAATTCTCCCCTGAAAGGTTTGGCGGTCGAAACAGATGGCTTTTTATCACAGGACACGAAATCAGCCCTCAGCAAATTAACCGGCAGAAAAAGATTTTTTTGAAAAAATCCTAAGCCCCGGGGTCACAAATTCATAAAAAATCTGACTTTTGGCAATTCACTCAAAAATTGTGCCAAAAGGTTCCAAATGATCCCCTGAAAGGTTTGGCGGTTGAAACAGAAGGCTTTTTATCACAGGAAAAATAATCAGCCCTCACCAACTTAACCGGCAGAAAAAGATTTTTTTGAAAAAATCCCTAAGCCCCGGGGTCACAATTTCATAAAAAATCTGACTTTCGGCAATTCACTCAAAAATGGTGCCAGACGGTTGCAAATGATCCTCTGAGAGGTAGATTTCATAAAAAATCTGACTTTCGGCAGTTCACTCAAAAAAGGTGCCAAACGGTTGCAAATGCTCCCCTGAAAGGTTTGGCAGTCGAAACATAAGGCTTTTTATCAGAGGAAAAGAATTCAGCCCTCAACAACTTAACCAGCAGAAAAATATTTTTTTGAAAAAATCCTAAGCCCCGGGGTCACAATTTCATAAAAAACCTGACTTTCGGCAATTCACTCAAAAATGGTGCCAGACGGTTGCAAATGATCCTCTGAAAGGTTTGGGAATGGAAATAGAAGAAATCAGCCCTCAACAACTTAACCGGCAGAAAAAAATTTTTTTGAAAAAATCCCTAAGCCCCGGGGTCACAAATTCATAAAAAATCTGACTTCCGGCAATTCACTCAAAAATGGTACCAAAAGGTTCCAAATTCTCCCCTGAAAGGTTTGGCGGTCGAAACAGATGGCTTTTTATCACAGGACACGAAATCAGACCTCGACAACTTAACCAGCAGAAAAAGATTTTTTTGAAAAAATCCCTAAGACCCGGGGTCACAATTTCATAAAAAATCTGACTTTCGGCAATTCACTCAAAAATGGTGCCAAACGGTTCCAAACTCTCCCCTGAAAGGTTTGGCGGTTGAAACAGAAGGCTTTTTCTCACAGGCAAAGAAATCAGCTCTCAACAACTTAACCGGCAGAAAAAGATTTTTTTGAAAAAATCCTAAGCCCCGGGGTCACAATTTCATAAAAAATCTGACTTTTGGCAATTCACTCAAAAATTGTGCCAAAAGTTTCCAAATGATCCCCTGAAAGGTTTGGCGGTTGATACAGAAGGCTTTTTATCACAGGAAAAGAAATCAGCCCTCAACAACTTAACCAGCAGAAAAATATTGTTTTGAAAAAATCCTAAGCCCCGGGGTCACAATTTCATAAAAAATCTGACTTTTGGCAATTCACTCAAAAATGGTGCCAGACGGTTGCAAATGATCCTCTGAAAGGTTTGGGAATGTAAATAGAAGAAATCAGCCCTCGACAACTTAACCGGCAGAAAAAGATTTTTTTGAAAAAATCCTAAGCCCCGGGGTCACAATTTCATAAAAAATCTGACTTTTGGCAATTCACTCAAAAATTGTGCCAAAAGTTTCCAAATGATCCCCTGAAAGGTTTGGCGGTTGATACAGAAGGCTTTTTATCACAGGAAAAGAAATCAGCCCTCAACAACTTAACCAGCAGAAAAATATTGTTTTGAAAAAATCCTAAGCCCCGGGGTCACAATTTCATAAAAAATCTGACTTTTGGCAATTCACTCAAAAATGGTGCCAGACGGTTGCAAATGATCCTCTCAAAGGTTTGGGAATGTAAATAGAAGAAATCAGCCCTGCACAACTTAACCGGCAGAAAAAGATTTTTTGAAAAAATCCTAAGCCAAGGGGTCACAATTTCATAAAAAATCTGACTTGCGGCAATTCACTCAAAAATGGTGCCAAAAGGTTCCAAATTCTCCCCTAAGAGGTTTGGCGGTCGAAACAGAAGGCTTTTTATCACAGGAAAAGAAATCAGCCCTCAACAACTTAACCGGCAGAAAAATATTTTTTTGAAAAAATCCCTAAGCCCCGGGGTCACAATTTCATAAAAAATCGGACTTTTGGCAATTCACTCAAAAATTGTGCCCAAAGGTTCCAAATTCTCCCCTGAAAGGTTTGGCGGTTGAAAGAGTAGGCTTTTTATCACAGGAAAAGAAATCAGCCCTCAACAACTTAACCAGCAGAAAAATATTTTTTTGAAAAAATCCTAAGCCCCAGGGTCACAATTTCATAAAAAACCTGACTTTCGGCAATTCACTCAAAAATGGTGCCAGACGGTTGCAAATGATCCTCTGAAAGGTTTGGGAATGGAAATAGAAGAAATCAGCCCTCGACAACTTAACCGGCAGAAAAGATTTTTTTGAAAAAATCCTAAGCCCCGGGGTCACAAATTCATAAAAAATCTGACTTCCGGCATTCACTTAAAAATGGTGCCAAACGGTTGCAAATGCTCCCGTGAAAGCTTTGGCGGTTCAAACAGAAGGCTTTTTATCACAGGAAAAGAAATCAGCCGTCAACAACATAACCGGCAGAAAAGATTTTTTTGAAAAAATCCTAAGCCCCGGGGTCACAATTTCATAAAAAATCTGACTTTTGGCAATTCACTCAAAAATGGTGCCAAAAGGTTCCAAATTCTCCCCTGAAAGGTTTGGCGGTCGAAACAGATGGCTTTTTATCACAGGACACGAAATCAGACCTCGACAACTTAACCGGCAGAAAAAGATTTTTTTGAAAAAATCCCTAAGACCCGGGGTCACAATTTCATAAAAAATCTGACTTTCGGCAATTCACTCAAAAATGGTGCCAAACGGTTCCAAACTCTCCCCTGAAAGGTTTGGCGGTTGAAACAGAAGGCTTTTTCTCACAGGCAAAGAAATCAGCTCTCAACAACTTAACCGGCAGAAAAAGATTTTTTTGAAAAAATCCTAAGCCCCGGGGTCACAATTTCATAAAAAACCTGACTTTCGCCAATTCACTCAAAAATGGTGCCAGACGGTTGCAAATGATCCTCTGAAAGGTTTGGGAATGGAAATAGAAGAAATCAGCCCTCGACAACTTAACCGGCAGAAAAAGATTTTTTTGAAAAAATCCTAAGCCCCGGGGTCACAATTTCATAAAAAATCTGACTTTTGGCAATTCACTCAAAAATTGTGCCAAAAGTTTCCAAATGATCCCCTGAAAGGTTTGGCGGTTGATACAGAAGGCTTTTTATCACAGGAAAAGAAATCAGCCCTCAACAACTTAACCAGCAGAAAAATATTGTTTTGAAAAAATCCTAAGCCCCGGGGTCACAATTTCATAAAAAATCTGACTTTTGGCAATTCACTCAAAAATGGTGCCAGACGGTTGCAAATGATCCTCTGAAAGGTTTGGGAATGTAAATAGAAGAAATCAGCCCTGCACAACTTAACCGGCAGAAAAAGATTTTTTTGAAAAAATCCTAAGCCCCGGGGTCACAATTTCATAAAAAACCTGACTTTCGGCAATTCACTCAAAAATGGTGCCAGACGGTTGCAAATTATCCTCTGAAAGGTTTGGGAATGGAAATAGAAGAAATCAGCCCTCAACAACTTAACCAGCAGAAAAAGATTTTTTGAAAAAATCCTAAGCCCCGTGGTCACAATTTCATAAAAAATCTGACTTGCGGCAATTCACTCAAAAATGGTGCCAAAAGGTTCCAAATTCTCCCCTAAGAGGTTTGGCGGTCGAAACAGAAGGCTTTTTATCACAGGAAAAGAAATCAGCCCTCAACAACTTAACCGGCAGAAAAATATTTTTTTGAAAAAATCCCTAAGCCCCGGGGTCACAATTTCATAAAAAATCGGACTTTTGGCAATTCACTCAAAAATTGTGCCCAAAGGTTCCAAATTCTCCCCTGAAAGGTTTGGCGGTTGAAAGAGTAGGCTTTTTATCACAGGAAAAGAAATCAGCCCTCAACAACTTAACCAGCAGAAAAATATTTTTTTGAAAAAATCCTAAGCCCCAGGGTCACAATTTCATAAAAAACCTGACTTTCGGCAATTCACTCAAAAATGGTGCCAGACGGTTGCAAATGATCCTCTGAAAGGTTTGGGAATGGAAATAGAAGAAATCAGCCCTCGACAACTTAACGGGCAGAAAAGATTTTTTTGAAAAAATCCTAAGCCCCGGGGTCACAAATTCATAAAAAATCTGACTTCCGGCATTCACTTAAAAATGGTGCCAAACGGTTGCAAATGCTCCCGTGAAAGCTTTGGCGGTTCAAACAGAAGGCTTTTTATCACAGGAAAAGAAATCAGCCGTCAACAACATAACCGGCAGAAAAGATTTTTTTGAAAAAATCCTAAGCCCCGGGGTCACAATTTCATAAAAAATCTGACTTTTGGCAATTCACTCAAAAATTGTGCCAAAAGGTTCCAAATTCTCCCCTGAAAGGTTTGGCGGTCGAAACAGATCGCTTTTTATCACAGGACACGAAATCAGACCTCGACAACTTAACCGGCAGAAAAAGATTTTTTTGAAAAAATCCCTAAGACCCGGGGTCACAATTTCATAAAAAATCTGACTTTCGGCAATTCACTCAAAAATGGTGCCAAACGGTTCCAAACTCTCCCCTGAAAGGTTTGGCGGTTCAAACAGAAGGCTTTTTATCACAGGAAAAGAATTCAGCCCTCAACAACTCGACCGGCAGAAAAAGATTTTTTTGAAAAAATCCTAAGCCCCGGGGTCACAATTTCATAAAAAACCTGACTTTTCGCAATTGACTCAAAAATTGTGCCAAAAGCTTCCAAATTCTCCCCTGAAAGGTTTGGCGGTCGAAACAGATGGTTTTTTATCACAGGACACGAAATCAGCCCTCAGCAACTTAACCGGCAGAAAAAGATTTTTTTGAAAAAATCCTAAGCCCCGGGGTCACAATTTTATAAAAAATCTGACTTTTGGCAATTCACTCAAAAATTGTGCCAAAAGGTTCCAAATGATCCCCTGAAAGGTTTGGCGGTTGAAACAGAAGGCTTTTTATCACAGGAAAAATAATCAGCCCTCACCAACTTAACCGGCAGAAAAAGATTTTTTTGAAAAAATCCTAAGCCCCGGGGTCACAATTTCATAAAAAATCTGACTTTCGGCAATTCACTCAAAAATGGTGCCAGACGGTTGCAAATGATTCTCTGAGAGGTAGATTTCATAAAAAATCTGACTTTCGGCAATTCACTCAAAAAAGGTGCCAAACGGATGCAAATGCTCCCCTGAAAGGTTTGGCAGTCGAAACAGAAGGCTTTTTATCAGAGTAAAAGAAATCAGCCCTCGACAACTTAACCGGCAGAAAAAGATTTTTTTGAAAAAAATCACTAAGGCGCGCAGTCACAATTTCAGCAAAAATCTGATGTTCTGCAACTCACTCAAAAATGGGGCCAAACTCTTGCAAATGCTCCCCTAAGAGGTTTGGCAGTCGAAACAGAAGGGTTTTTAACACAGGAAAAGAAATCAGCCCTCGACAACTGAACCGGCAGAAAAAGATTTTTTTGAACAAATCGCTAAGCCCCGGGGTCACAATTTCATAAAAAATCTGACTTTGTGCAATTCACTCAAAAATTGTGCCAAAAGGTTCCAAATGATCCCCTGAAAGGTTTGGCGGTTGAAACAGTAGGCTTTTTATCACAGGAAAAGAAATCAGCCCTCAACAACTTAACCAGCAGAAAAAGATTTTTTTGAAAAAATCCTAAGACCCGGAGTCACAATACCATAAAAAATCTGACTTTGGGCAATTCAGTCAAAAATTGTGCCAAAAGGTTCCAAATGATCCCCTGAAAGGTTTGGCGGTTGAAACAGTAGGCTTTTTATCACAGGAAAAGAAATCAGCCCTCAACAACTTAACCAGCAGAAAAAGATTTTTTTGAAAAAATCCTAAGACCCGGAGTCACAATACCATAAAAAATCTGACTTTGGGCAATTCAGTCAAAAATTGTGCCAAAAGGTTCCAAATGATCCCCTGAAAGGTTTGGCGGTTGAAACAGTAGGCTTTTTATCACAGGAAAAGAAATCAGCCCTCAACAACTTAACCAGCAGAAAAATATTTTTTTGAAAAAATCCTAAGCCCCGGTGTCACAATTTCATAAAAAACCTGACTTTCGGCAATTCACTCAAAAATGGTGCCAGACGGTTGCAAATGATCCTGTGAAAGGTTTGGGAATGATAATAGAAGAAATCAGCCCTCGACAAGTTAACCGGCAGAAAAAGATTTTTTTGAAAAAATCCTAAGCCCCGGGGTCACAATTTCATAAAAAATCTGACTTTTCGCAATTCACTCAAAAATTGTGCCAAAAGGTTCCAAATTCTCTCCTGAAAGGTTTGGCGGTCGAAACAGATGGTTTTTTATCACGGGACACGAAATCAGCCCTCGACAACTTAACCGGCAGAAAAAGATTTTTTTGAAAAAATCCCTTAGCCCCGGGGTCACAATTTCATAAAAAATCTGACTTTCGGAAATTCACTCAAAAATGGTGCCAAACGGTTCCAATTGATCCCCTGAAAGGTTTGGCGGTTGAAACAGAAGGCTTTTTATCACAGGAAAAGAAATCAGCCCTCAACAAATTAACCAGCAGAAAAATATTTTTTTGAAAAAATCCTAAGCCCCGGGGTCACAATTTCATAAAAAATCGGACTTTTGGCAATTCACTCAAAAATGGTGCCCAAAGGTTCCAAATGATCCCCTGAAAGGTTTGGCGGTTGAAACAGAAGGCTTTTTATCACAGGAAAAGAAATCAGCCCTCAACAACTTAACCAGCAGAAAAATATTTTTTTGAAAAAATCCTAAGCCCCGGGGTCACAATTTCATAAAAAACCTGACTTTCGTCAATTCACTCAAAAATGGTGCCAGACGGTTGCAAATGATCCTCTGAAAGGTTTGGGAATGGAAATAGAAGAAATCAGCCCTCGACAACTTAACCGGCAGAAAAAGATTTTTTTGAAAAAATCCTAAGCCCCGGGGTCACAATTTCATAAAAAACCTGACTTTCGCCAATTCACTCAAAAATGGTGCCAGACGGTTGCAAAAGATCCTCTGAAAGGTTTCGGAATGGAAATAGAAGAAATCAGCCCTCCACAACTTAACCGGTAGAAAAAGATTTTTTTGAAAAAATCCTAAGCCCCGGGGTCACAATTTCATAAAAAACCTGACTTTCGGCAATTCACTCAAAAATGGTGCCAGACGGTTGCAAATGATCCTCTGAAAGGTTTGGGAATGGAAATAGAAGAAATCAGCCCTCGACAACCTAACCAGCAGAAAAAGATTTTTTGAAAAAATCCTAAGCCCCGGGGTCACAAATTCATAAAAAACCTGACTTTCGGCAATTCACTCAAAAATGGTGCCAGACGGTTGCAAATGATCCTCTGAAAGGTTTGGGAATGGAAATAGAAGAAATCAGCCCTCGACAACCTAACCAGCAGAAAAAGATTTTTTGAAAAAATCCTAAGCCCCGGGGTCACAAATTCATAAAAAACCTGACTTTCGGCAATTCACTCAAAAATGGTGCCAGACGGTTGCAAATGATCCTCTGAAAGGTTTGGGAATGGAAATAGAAGAAATCAGCCCTCGACAACTTAACCGGCAGAAAAAGATTTTTTTGAAAAAATCCTAAGCCCCGGGGTCACAATTTCATAAAAAATCTGACTTTTTGCAATTCACTCAAAAATTGTGCCAAAAGGTTCCAAATTCTCTCCTGAAAGGTTTGGCGGTCGAAACAGATGGTTTTTTATCACAGGACACGAAATCAGCCCTCGACAACTTAACCGGCAGAAAAAGATTTTTTTGAAAAAATCCCTTAGCCCCGGGGTCACAATTTCATAAAAAATCTGACTTTCGGAAATTCACTCAAAAATGGTGCCAAACAGTTCCAATTGATCCCCTGAAAGGTTTGGCGGTTGAAACAGAAGGCTTTTTATCACAGGAAAAGAAATCAGCCCTCAACAAATTAACCAGCAGAAAAATATTTTTTTTGAAAAATTCCTAAGCCCCGGGGTCACAATTTCATAAAAAATCTGACTTTTGGCAATTCACTCAAAAATTATGCCAAAAGGTTCCAAATGATCCCCTGAAAGGTTTGGCGGTTGAAACAGAAGGCTTTTTATCACAGGAAAAGAAATCAGCCCTCAACAACTTAACCAGCAGAAAAATATTTTTTTGAAAAAATCCTAAGCCCCGGGGTCACAATTTCATAAAAAATCTGATTTTTGGCAATTCACTCAAAAATGGTGCCAGACGGTTGCAAATGATCCTCTGAAAGGTTTGGGAATGGAAATAGAAGAAATCAGCCCTCGACAACTTAACCGGCAGAAAAAGATTTTTTTGAAAAAATCCCTAAGCCCCGGGGTCACAAATTCATAAAAAATCTGACTTCCGGCAATTCACTCAAAAATGGTGCCAAAAAGTTCCAAATTCTCCCCTGAAAGGTTTGGCGGTTGAAACAGAAGGCTTTTTATCACAGGCAAAGAAATCAGCCCTCGACAACTAAACCGGCAGAAAAAGATTTTTTTGAAAAAATCCTAAGCCCCGGGGTCACAATTTCATAAAAAATCTGACTTTTCGCAATTCACTAAAAAATGGTGCCAAAAGGTTCCAAATTCTCCCCTGAGAGGTTTGGCAGTTGAAACAGAAGGCTTTTTATCACAGGAAAAGAAATCAGCCCTCAACAAATTAACCAGCAGAAAAATATTTTTTAAAAAAAATCCCTAAGCCCCGGGGTCACAATTTCATAAAAAATCTGACTTTTGGCAATTCACTCAAAAATTGTGCCAAAAGGTACCAAATGATCCCCTGAAAGGTTTGGCAGTTGAAACAGAAGGCTTTTTATCACAGGAAAAGAAATCAGCCCTCAACGACTTAACCAGCAGAAAAATATTGTTTTGAAAAAATCCTAAGCCCCGGGGTCACAATTTCATAAAAAATCTGACTTTTGGCAATTCACTCAAAAATGGTGCCAGACGGTTGCAAATGATCCTCTGAAAGGTTTGGGAATGTAAATAGAAGAAATCAGCCCTCCACAACTTAACCGGCAGAAAAAGATTTTTTTGAAAAAATCCTAAGCCCCGGGGTCACAATTTCATAAAAAACCTGACTTTCGCCAATTCACTCAAAAATGGTGCCAGACGGTTGCAAATGATCCTCTGAAAGGTTTGGGAATGGAAATAGAAGAAATCAGCCCTCGACAACTTAACTGGTAGAAAAAGATTTTTTTGAAAAAATCCTAAGCCCCGGGGTCACAATTTCATAAAAAACCTGACTTTTGGCAATTCACTCAAAAATGGTGCCAGACGGTTGCAAATGATCCTCTGAAAGGTTTGGGAATGGAAATAGAAGAAATCAGCCCTCGACAACCTAACCAGCAGAAAAAGATTTTTTGAAAAAATCCTAAGCCCCGGGGTCACAAATTCATAAAAAACCTGACTTTCGGCAATTCACTCAAAAATGGTGCCAGACGGTTGCAAATGATCCTCTGAAAGGTTTGGGAATGGAAATAGAAGAAATCAGCCCTCGACAACCTAACCAGCAGAAAAAGATTTTTTGAAAAAATCCTAAGCCCCGGGGTCACAGATTCATAAAAAACCTGACTTTCGGCAATTCACTCAAAAATGGTGCCAGACGGTTGCAAATGATCCTCTGAAAGGTTTGGGAATGGAAATAGAAGAAATCAGCCCTCGACAAATCAACCGGCAGAAAAAGATTTTTTTGAAAAAATCCTAAGCCCCGGGGTCACAATTTCATAAAAAATCTGACTTTTCGCAATTCACTCAAAAATGGTGCCAAACAGTTCCAATTGATCCCCTGAAAGGTTTGGCGGTTGAAACAGAAGGCTTTTTATCACAGGAAAAGAAATCAGCCCTCAACAACTTAACCAGCAGAAAAATATTTTTTTGAAAAAATCCTAAGCCCCGGGGTCACAATTTCATAAAAAATCTGACTTTTGGCAATTCACTCAAAAATTGTGCCAAAACCTTTCAAATTCTCCCCTGAAAGGTTTGGCGGTTGAAACAGAAGGCTTTTTATCACAGGAAAAGAAATCAACCCTCAGCAACTTAACCGGCAGAAAAATATTTTTTTGAAAAAATCCTAAGCCCCGGGGTCACAATTTCATAAAAAATCTGACTTTTGGCAATTCACTCAAAAATTGTGCCAAAACCTTTCAAATTCTCCCCTGAAAGGTTTGGCGGTTGAAACAGAAGGCTTTGTATCACAGGAAAAGAAATCAACCCTCAGCAACTTAACCGGCAGAAAAATATTTTTTTGAAAAAATCCTAAGCCCCGGAGTCACAATTTCATAAAAAATCTGATTTTTGGCAATTCACTCAAAAATGGTGCCAGACGGTTGCAAATGATCCTCTGAAAGGTTTGGGAATGGAAATAGAAGAAATCAGCCCTCGACAACTTAACCGGCAGAAAAAGATTTTTTTGAAAAAATCCCTAAGCCCCAGGGTCACAAATTCATAAAAAATCTGACTTTTCGCAATTCACTCAAAAATGGTGCCAGACGGTTGCAAATGATCCTCTGAGAGGTTTGGCAGTTGAAACAGAAGGCTTTTTATCACAGGAAAAGAAATCAGCCCTCAACAAATTAACCAGCAGAAAAATATTTTTTTAAAAAAATCCCTAAGCCCCGGGGTCACAATTTCATAAAAAATCTGACTTTTGGCAATTCACTCAAAAATTGTGCCAAAAGGTACCAAATGATCCCCTGAAAGGTTTGGCAGTTGAAACAGAAGGCTTTTTATCACAGGAAAAGAAATCAGGCCTCAACGACTTAACCAGCAGAAAAATATTGTTTTGAAAAAATCCTAAGCCCCGGGGTCACAATTTCATAAAAAATCTGACTTTTGGCAATTCACTCAAAAATGGTGCCAGACGGTTGAAAATGATCCTCTGAAAGGTTTGGGAATGTAAATAGAAGAAATCAGCCCTCCACAACTTAACCGGCAGAAAAAGATTTTATTGAAAAAATCCTAAGCCCCGGGGTCACAATTTCATAAAAAACCTGACTTTCGGCAATTCACTCAAAAATGGTGCCAGACGGTTGCAAATGATCCTCTGAAAGGTTTGGGAATGGAAATAGAAGAAATCAGCCCTCGACAACTTAACCAGCAGAAAAAGATTTTTGAAAAAATCCTAAGCACCGGGGTCACAAATTCATAAAAAATCTGACTTCCGGCAATTCACAAAAAAATGGTGCCAAAAGGTTCCAAATTCTCCCCTGAAAGGTTTGGCGGTTGAAACAGTAGGCTTTTTATCACAGGAAAAGAAATCAGCCCTCAACAACTTAACCAGCAGAAAAAGATTTTTTTGAAAAAATCCCTTAGCCCCGGCGTCACAATTTCATAAAAAATCTGACTTTTGGCAATTCACTCAAAAATTGTGCCAAAACCTTCCAAATTCTCCCCTGAAAGGTTTGGCGGTTGAAACAGAAGGCTTTTTATCACAGGAAAAGAAATCAACCCTCAGCAACTTAACCGGCAGAAAAATATTTTTTTGAAAAAATCCCTAAGCCCCGGGGTCACAATTTCATAAAAAATCTGATTTTTGGCAATTCACTCAAAAATGGTGCCAGACGGTTGCAAATGATCCTCTGAAAGGTTTGGGAATGGAAATAGAAGAAATCAGCCCTCGACAACTTAACCGGCAGAAAAAATTTTTTTTGAAAAAATCCCTAAGCCCCGGGGTCACAAATTCATAAAAAATCTGACTTCCGGCAATTCACTCAAAAATGGTGCCAAAAGGTTCCAAATTCTCCCCTGAAAGGTTTGGCGGTTGAAACAGAAGGCTTTTTATCACAGGCAAAGAAATCAGCCCTCAACAACTTAACCGGCAGAAAAAGATTTTTTTGAAAAAATCCTAAGCCCCGGGGTCACAATTTCATAAAAAATCTGACTATTCGCAATTGACTCAAAAATGGTGCCAAAAGGTTCCAAATTCTCCCCTGAGAGGTTTGGCAGTTGAAACAGAAGGCTTTTTATCACAGGAAAAGAAATCAGCCCTCAACAACTTAACCGGCAGAAAAATATTTTTTTGAAAAAATCCCTAAGCCCCGGGGTCACAATTTCATAAAAAATCGGACTTTTGGCAATTCACTCAAAAATTGTGCCCAAAGGTTCCAAATTCTCCCCTGAAAGGTTTGGCGGTTGAAACAGTAGGCTTTTTATCACAGGAAAAGAAATCAGCCCTCAACATCTTAACCAGCAGAAAAATATTTTTTTGAAAAAATCCTAAGCCCCGGGGTCACAATTTCATAAAAAACCTGACTTTCGGCAATTCACTCAAAAATGGTGCCAGACGGTTGCAAATGATCCTCTGAAAGGTTTGGGAATGGAAATAGAAGAAATCAGCCCTCGACAACTTAACCGGCAGAAAAAGATTTTTTTGAAAAAATCCTAAGCCCCGGGGTCACAATTTCATAAAAAATGTGACTTTTGGCAATTCACTCAAAAATTATGCCAAAAGGTTCCAAATGATCCCCTGAAAGGTTTGGCGGTTGAAACAGAAGGCTTTTTATCACAGGAAAAGAAATCAGCCCTCAACAACTTTACCAGCAGAAAAATATTTTTTTGAAAAAATCCTAAGCCCCGGGGTCACAATTTCATAAAAAATCGGACTTTTGGCATTTCACTCAAAAATTGTGCCCAAAGGTTCCAAATTCTCCCCTGAAAGGTTTGGCGGTTGAAACAGTAGGCTTTTTATCACAGGAAAAGAAATCAGCCCTCAACAACTTAACCAGCAGAAAAATATATTTTTGAAAAAATCCTAAGCCCCGGGGTCACAATTTCATAAAAAACCTGACTTTTGGCAATTCACTCAAAAATGGTGCCAGACGGTTGCAAATGATCCTCTGAAAGGTTTGGGAATGGAAATAGAAGAAATCAGCCCTCGACAACTTAACCGGCAGAAAAAGATTTTTTTGAAAAAATCCTAAGCCCCGGGGTCACAATTTCATAAAAAATCTGACTTTTGGCATTTCACTCAAAAATGGTGCCAGACGGTTGCAAATGATCCTCTGAAAGGTTTGGGAATGGAAATAGAAGAAATCAGCCCTCCACAACTTAACCGGCAGAAAAAGATTTTTTTGAAAAAATCCTAAGCACCGGGGTCACAATTTCATAAAAAACCTTACTTTCGGCAATTCACTCAAAAATGGTGCCAGACGGTTGCAAATGATCCTCTGAAAGGTTTGGGAATGGAAATAGAAGAAATCAGCCCTCGACAACTTAACCAGCAGAAAAAGATTTTTTGAAAAAATCCTAAGCCTCGGGGTCACAAATTCATAAAAAACCTGACTTTCGGCAATTCACTCAAAAATGGTGCCAGACGGTTGCAAATGATCCTCTGAAAGGTTTGGGAATGGAAATAGAAGAAATCAGCCCTCGACAACCTAACCAGCAGAAAAAGATTTTTTGAAAAAATCCTAAGCCCCGGGGTCACAAATTCATAAAAAACCTGACTTTCGGCAATTCACTCAAAAATGGTGCCAGGCGGTTGCAAATGATCCTCTGAAAGGTTTGGGAATGGAAATAAAAGAAATCAGCCCTCGACAACTTAACCGGCAGAAAAAGATTTTTTTGAAAAAATCCTAAGCCCCGGGGTCACAATTTCATAAAAAATCTGACTTTTCGCAATTCACTCAAAAATTGTGCCAAAAGGTTCCAAATTCTCTCCTGAAAGGTTTGGCGGTCGAAACAGATGGTTTTTTATCACAGGACACGAAATCAGCCCTCGACAACTTAACCGGCAGAAAAAGATTTTTTTGAAAAAATCCCTTAGCCCCAGGGTCACAATTTCATAAAAAATCTGACTTTCGGAAATTCACAAAAAAAGGTGCCAAACAGTTCCAATTGATCCCCTGTAAGGTTTGGCGGTTGAAACAGAAGGCTTTTTATCACAGGACACGAAATCAGCCCTCAACAAATTAACCAGCAGAAAAATATTTTTTTTGAAAAATTCCAAAGCCCCGGGGTCACAATTTCATAAAAAATCTGACTTTCGGCAATTCACTCAAAAATTATGCCAAAAGGTTCCAATGATCCCCTGAAAGGTTTGGCGGTTGAAACAGAAGGCTTTTTATCACAGGAAAAGAAATCAGCCCTCAACAACTTAACCAGCAGAAAAATATTTTTTTGAAAAAATCCTAAGCCCCGGGGTCACAATTTCATAAAAAATCTGACTTTTGGCAATTCACTCAAAAATTGTGCCAAAACCTTTCAAATTCTCCCCTGAAAGGTTTGGCGGTTGAAACAGAAGGCTTTTTATCACAGGAAAAGAAATCAACCCTCAGCAACTTAACCGGCAGAAAAATATTTTTTTGAAAAAATCCTAAGCCCCGGGGTCACAATTTCATAAAAAATCTGATTTTTGGCAATTCACTCAAAAATGGTGCCAGACGGTTGCAAATGATCCTCTGAAAGGTTTGGGAATGGAAATAGAAGAAATCAGCCCTCGACAACTTAACCGGCAGAAAAAGATTGTTTTGAAAAAATCCCTAAGCCCCGGGGTCACAAATTCATAAAAAATCTGACTTCCGGCAATTCACTCAAAAATGGTGCCAAAAAGTTCCAAATTCTCCCCTGAAAGGTTTGGCGGTTGAAACAGAAGGCTTTTTATCACAGGCAAAGAAATCAGCCCTCAACAACTTAACCGGCAGAAAAAGATTTTTTTGAAAAAATCCTAAGCCCCGGGGTCACAATTTCATAAAAAATCTGACTTTTCGCAATTCACTAAAAAATGGTGCCAAAAGGTTCCAAATTCTCCCCTGAGAGGTTTGGCAGTTGAAACAGAAGGCTTTTTATCACAGGAAAAGAAATCAGCCCTCAACAAATTAACCAGCAGAAAAATATTTTTTTAAAAAAATCCCTAAGCCCCGGGGTCACAATTTCATAAAAAATCTGACTTTTGGCAATTCACTCAAAAATTGTGCCAAAAGGTACCAAATGATCCCCTGAAAGGTTTGGCAGTTGAAACAGAAGGCTTTTTATCACAGGAAAAGAAATCAGCCCTCAACGACTTAACCAGCAGAAAAATATTGTTTTGAAAAAATCCTAAGCCCCGGGGTCACAATTTCATAAAAAATCTGACTTTTGGCAATTCACTCAAAAATGGTGCCAGACGGTTGCAAATAATCGTCTGAAAGGTTTGGGAATGTAAATAGAAGAAATCAGCCCTCCACAACTTAACCGGCAGAAAAAGATTTTTTTGAAAAAATCCTAAGCCCCGGGGTCACAATTTCATAAAAAACCTGACTTTCGGCAATTCACTCAAAAATGGTGCCAGACGGTTGCAAATGATCCTCTGAAAGGTTTGGGAATGGAAATAGAAGAAATCAGCCCTCGACAACTTAACCGGCAGAAAAAGATTTTTTTGAAAAAATCCTAAGCCCCGGAGTCACAATTTCATAAAAAATCTGACTTTTCGCAATTCACTCAAAAATTGTGCCAAAAGGTTCCAAATTCTCTCCTGAAAGGTTTGGCTGTCGAAACAGATGGTTTTTTATCACAGGACACGAAATCAGCCCTCGACAACTTAACCGGCAGAAAAAGATTTTTTTGAAAAAATCCCTTAGCCCCGGGGTCACAATTTCATAAAAAATCTGACTTTTGGCAATTCACTCAAAAATTATGCCAAAAGGTTCCAAATGATCCCCTGAAAGGTTTGGCGGATGAAACAGAAGGCTTTTTATCACAGGAAAAGAAATCAGCCCTCAACAACTTAACCAGCAGAAAAATATTTTTTTGAAAAAATCCTAAGCCCCGGGGTCACAATTTCATAAAAAATCTGACTTTCGGCAATTCAGTCAAAAATGGTGCCAGACGGTTGCAAATGATCCTCTGAAAGGTTTGGGAATGGAAATAGAAGAAATCAGCCCTCCACAACTTAACCGGCAGAAAAAGATTTTTATGAAAAAATCCTAAGCCCCGGGGTCACAATTTCATAAAAAGTCTGACTTTCGGCAATTCACTCAAAAATGGTGCCAAACGGTTCCAAATGCTCCCCTGAAAAGTTTGGCGGTTGAAACAGATGGCTTTTTATCATAGGAAAAGAAATCAGCCCTCACCAACTTAACAGGCAGAAAATATTTTTTTTTGAAAAAATCCTAAGCCCCGGGGTCACAATTTCATATAAATCTGACTTTCGGCAATTCACTCAAATATGGTGCCAAAAGGTTCCAAATTCTCCCCTGAAAGGTTTGGCGGTCGAAACAGATGCCTTTTTATCACAGGACACGAAATCAGCCCTCGACAACTTAACAGGCAGAAAAAGATTTTTTTGAAAAAATCCCTAAGCCCCGGGGTCACAATTTCATAAAAAATCTGAGTTTTGGCAATTCACTCCAAAATTGTGCCAAAAGGTTCCAAATTCTCCCCTGAAAGGTTTGGCGGTCGAAACAGATGGCTTTTTATCACAGGACACGAAATCAGCCGTCAACCACTTAACCGGCTGAAAAAGATTTTTTTGAAAAAATCCTAAGTCCCGGGGTCACAATTTCATAAAAAACCTGACTTTCGGCAATTCACTCAAAAATGGTGCCAGACGGTTGCAAATGATCCTCTGAAAGGTTTGGGAATGGAAATAGAAGAAATCAGCCCTCGACAACTTAACCGGCAGAAAAAGATTTTTTTGAAAAAATCCTAAGCCCCGGGGTCACAATTTCATAAAAAATCTGACTTTTGGCAATTCACTCAAAAATGGTGCCAGACGGTTGCAAATGATCCTCTGAAAGGTTTGGGAATGGAAATAGAAGAAATCAGCCCTCGACAACTTAACCGGCAGAAAAAGATTTTTTTGAAAAAATCCTAAGCCCCGGGGTCACAATTTCATAAAAAACCTGACTTTCGGCAATTCACTCAAAAATGGTGCCAGACGGTTGCAAATGATCCTCTGAAAGGTTTGGGAATGGAAATAGAAGAAATCAGCCCTCGACAACCTAACCAGCAGAAAAAGATTTTTTGAAAAAATCCTAAGCCCCGGGGTCACAAATTCATAAAAAACCTGACTTTCGGCAATTCACTCAAAAATGGTGCCAGACGTTTGCAAATGATCCTCTGAAAGGTTTGGGAATGGAAATAGAAGAAATCAGCCCTCGACAACTTAACCAGCAGAAAAAGATTTTTTGAAAAAATCCTAAGCCCCGGGGTCACAAATTCATAAAAAATCTGACTTTTGGCAATTCAGTCAAAAATGGTGCCAGACGGTTGCAAATGATCCTCTGAAAGGTTTGGGAATGGAAATAGAAGAAATCAGCCCTCCACAACTTAACCGGCAGAAAAAGATTTTTATGAAAAAATCCTAAGCCCCGGGGTCACAATTTCATAAAAAGTCTGAC
Organism: Podarcis filfolensis; assembly: GCF_964270895.1. NCBI lineage: Eukaryota > Metazoa > Chordata > Lepidosauria > Squamata > Lacertidae > Podarcis > Podarcis filfolensis. The sequence continues at coordinate 15,846,314 of NC_139603.1, forward strand.
TTTCGGCAATTCACTCAAAAATGGTGCCAAACGGTTCCAAATGCTCCCCTGAAAAGTTTGGCGGTTGAAACAGATGGCTTTTTATCATAGGAAAAGAAATCAGCCCTCACCAACTTAACAGGCAGAAAATATTTTTTTTTGAAAAAATCCTAAGCCCCGGGGTCACAATTTCATAAAAAATCTGACTTTCGGCAATTCACTCAAAAATGGTGCCAGACGGTTGCAAATGATCCTCTGAAAGGTTTGGGAATGGAAATAGAAGAAATCAGCCCTCGACAACTTAACCAGCAGGAAAAGATTTTTTTGAAAAAATCCCTAAGCCCCGGGGTCTCAATTTCATAAAAAATCTGACTTTCGGCAATTCACTCAAATATGGTGCCAAAAGGTTCCAAATTCTCCCCTGAAAGGTTTGGCGGTCGAAACAGATGCCTTTTTATCACAGGACACGAAATCAGCCCTTGACAACTTTACCGGCACAAAAAGTTTTTTGTGAAAAAATCCCTAAGCCCCGGGGTCACAATTTCATAAAAAATCTGACTTTTGGCAATTCACTCCAAAATTGTGCCAAAAGGTTCCAAATTCTCCCCTGAAAGGTTTGGCGGTCGAAACAGATGGCGTTTTATCACAGGACACGAAATCAGCCGTCAACAACTTAACCGGCAGAAAAAGATTTTTTTGAAAAAATCCTAAGCCCCGGGGTCACAATTTCATAAAAAAATCTGACTTTCGGCAATTCACTCAAAACAGGTGCCAAACGGTTGCAAATGCTCCCCTGAAAGGTTTGGCGGTCGAAACAGAAGGCTTTTTATCAGAAGAAAAGAAATCAGCTCTCGACAAGTTAACCGGTAGAAATTTTTATTTTAAAAAAATCACAAAGCCCCGGGGTCACAATTTCATAAAAAATCTGACTTTCGGCAATTCACTCAAAAATGGTGCCAAACGGTTCCAAATGATCCCCTGAAAGGTTTGGCAGTTGAAACAGAAGGCTTTTTATCATAGGAAAAGAAATCAGCCCTCAACATCTTAACTGGCAGAAAAATTTTTTTTTTACAAAAAATCCTAAGCCCCGGGGTCACAATTTCATATAAAATCTGACTTTTGGCAATTCACTCAAAAATTGTGCCAAAAGGTTCCAAATTCTCCCCTGAAAGGTTTGTCGGTCGAAACAGATGGCTTTTTATCACAGGACACGAAATCGGCCCTCGACAACTTAACCGGCAGAAAAAGATTTTTTTGAAAAAATCCCTAAGCCCCGGGGTCACAATTTCAAAAAAATCGGACTTTTGGCAATTCACTCAAAAATTGTGCCAAAAGGTTCCAAATTCTCCCCTGAAAGGTTTGGTGGTTGAAACAGAAGGCTTTTTATCACAGGAAAAATAATCAGCCCTCACCAACTTAACAGGCAGAAAAAGATTTTTTTTGAAAAAATCCTAAGCCCCGGGGTCACAATTTCATAAAAAATCTGACTTTCGGCAATTCCCTCAAAAATGGTGCCAGACGGTTACAAATGATCCTCTGAGAGGTAGATTTCATAAAAAATCTGACTTTCGGCAATTCACTCAAAAAAGGTGCCAAACGGTTGCAAATGCTCCCCTGAAAGGTTTGGCAGTCGAAACAGAAGGCTTTTTATCAGAGTAAAAGAAATCAGCCCTCGACAACTTAACCGGCAGAAAAAGATTTTTTTGAAAAAAATCACTAAGGCGCACAGTCACAATTTCAGCAAAAATCTGATGTTCTGCAACTCACTCAAAAATGGTGCCAAACTCTTGCAAATGCTCCCCTGAGAGGTTTGGCAGTCGAAACAGAAGGGTTTTTAACACAGGAAAAGAAATCAGCCCTCGACAACTGAACCGGCAGAAAAAGATTTTTTTGAACAAATCGCTAAGCCCCGGGGTCACAATTTCATAAAAAATCTGACTTTGTGCAATTCACTCAAAAATTGTGCCAAAAGGTTCCAAATGATCCCCTGAAAGGTTTGGCGGTTGAAACAGTAGGCTTTTTATCACAGGAAAAGAAATCAGCCCTCAACAACTTAACCAGCAGAAAAAGATTTTTTTTGAAAAAATCCTAAGCCCCGGGGTCACAATACCATAAAAAATCTGACTTTGGGCAATTCAGTCAAAAATTGTGCCAAAAGGTTCCAAATGATCCCCTGAAAGGTTTGGCGGTTGAAACAGTAGGCTTTTTATCACAGGAAAAGAAATTAGCCCTCAACAACTTAACCAGCAGAAAAATATTTTTTTGAAAAAATCCTAAGCCCCGGGGTCACAATTTCATAAAAAACCTGACTTTCGGCAATTCACTCAAAAATGGTGCCAGACGGTTGAAAATGATCCTCTGAAAGGTTTGGGAATGGAAATAGAAGAAATCAGCCCTCGACAACTTAACCGGCAGAAAAAGATTTTTTTGAAAAAATCCTAAGCCCCGGGGTCACAATTTCATTAAAAATCTGACTTTTCGCAATTCACTCAAAAATTGTGCCAAAAGGTTCCAAATTCTCTCCTGAAAGGTTTGGCGGTCGAAACAGATGGTTTTTTATCACAGGACACGAAATCAGCCCTCGACAACTTAACCGGCAGAAAAAGATTTTTTTGAAAAAATCCCTTAGCCCCGGGGTCACAATTTCATAAAAAATCTGACTTTCGGAAATTCACTCAAAAATGGTGCCAAACGGTTCCAATTGATCCCCTGAAAGATTTGGCGGTTGAAACAGAAGGCTTTTTATCACAGGAAAAGAAATCAGCCCTCAACAAATTAACCAGCAGAAAAATATTTTTTTGAAAAAATCCTAAGCCCCGGGGTCACAATTTCATAAAAAATCTGACTTTTGGCAATTCACTCAGAAATTATGCCAAAAGGTTCCAAATGATCCCCTGAAAGGTTTGGCGGTTGAAACAGAAGGCTTTTTATCACAGGAAAGAAATCAGCCCTCAACAACTTAACCAGCAGAAAAATATTTTTTTGAAAAAATCCAAAGCCCCGGGGTCACAATTTCATAAAAAATCTGACTTTCGGAAATTCACTCAAAAATGGTGCCAAACGGTTCCAATTGATCCCCTGAAAGGTTTGGCGGTTGAAACAGAAGGCTTTTTATCACAGGAAAAGAAATCAGCCCTCAACAAATTAACCAGCAGAAAAATATTTTTTTGAAAAAATCCTAAGCCCCGGGGGTCACAATTTCATAAAAAATCTGACTTTTGGCAATTCACTCAAAAATTGTGCCAAAAGGTTCCAAATTCTCCCCTGAAAGGTTTGGCGGTCGAAACAGAAGGCTTTTTATCAGAGGAAAAGAAATCAGCCCTCGACAACTTAACCGGGAGAAAAAGATTTTTTTGAAAAAAAACACTATGGCGCGCCGTCACAATTTCAGCAAAAATCTGATGTTCTGCAACTCACTCAAAAATGGTGCCAAACTCTTGCAAATGCTCCCCTGAGAGGTTTGGCGGTTGAAACAGAAGGGTTTTTATCACAGGACAAGAAATCCGCCCACGACAACTGAACCGGCAGAAAAAGATTTTTTTGAAAAAATCCCTAAGCCCCGGGGTCACAAATTCATAAAAAATCTGACTTCCGGCAATTCACTCAAAAATGGTGCCAAAAGGTTCCAAATTCTCCCCTGAAAGGTTTGGCGGTTGAAACAGAAGGCTTTTTATCACAGGAAAATAAATCAGCCGTCAACAACATAACCGGCAGAAAAAGTTTTTTTGAAAAAATCCCTAATCCCCGGGGTCACAATTTCATAAAAAATCTGACTTTTGGCAATTCACTCAAAAATTGTGCCAAAAGGTTCCAAATTCTCCCCTGAAAGGTTTGGCGGTTGATACAGAAGGCTTTTTATCACAGGAAAAGAAATCAACCCTCAGCAACTTAACCGGCAGAAAAAGATTTTTTTGAAAAAATCCTAAGCCCCGGGGTCACAATTTCATAAAAAACCTGACTTTTGGCAATTCACTCAAAAATGGTGCCAGACGGTTGCAAATGATCCTCTGAAAGGTTTGGGAATGGAAATAGAAGAAATCAGCCCTCGACAACTTAACCAGCAGAAAAAGATTTTTTTGAAAAAATCCCTAAGCCCCGGGGTCTCAATTTCATAAAAAATCTGACTTTCGGCAATTCACTCAAAAATGGTGACAAACGGTTCCAAATTCTCCCCTGAGAGGTTTGGCGGTTGAAACAGAAGGCTTTTTATCACAGGAAAAGAAATCAGCCGTCAACAACATAACCGGTAGAAAAAGATTTTTTTGAAAAAATCCAAAGCCCCGGGGTCACAATTTCATAAAAAACCTGACTTTTGGCAATTCACTCAAAAAAGATCCCAAACGGTTGCAAATGGTCCCCTGAGAGGTTTGGCGGTTGAAACAGAAGGCTTTTTATCACAGGAAAAGAAATCAGCCGTCAACAACATAACCGGCAGAAAAAGTTTTTTTGAAAAAATCCCTAATCCCCGGGGTCACAAATTCATAAAAAATCTGACTTTCGGCAATTTACTCAAAAATGGTGCCAGACGGTGGCAAATGATCCTCTGAAAGGTTTGGGAATGGAAATAGAAGAAATCAGCCCTCGACAACTTAACCAGCAGAAAAAGATTTTTTTGAAAAAATACCTAAGCCCCGGGGTCACAATTTCATAAAAAATCTGACTTTTGGCAATTCACTCAAAAATTGTGCCAAAAGGTTCCAAATTCTCCCCTGAAAGGTTTGGCGGTTGAAACAGAAGGCTTTTTATCACAGGACAAGAAATCAGCCCTCAACAACATAAACGGCAGAAAAATATTTTTTTGAAAAAATCCAAAGCCCCGGGGTCACAATTTCATAAAAAATCTGACTTTTGGCAATTCACTCAAAAAAGGTGCCAAACGGTTGCAAATGGTCCCCTGAAAGGTTTGGCGGTCGAAACAGAACGCTTTTTATTAAAAGAAAAGAAATCAGCCTTCGACAACTTAACCGGCAGAAAAAGATTTTTTTGAAAAAAATCCCTAAGGCGCGCGGTCACAATTTCAGCAAAAATCTGATGTTCTGCAACTCACTCAAAAATGGTGCCAAACTCTTGCAAATGCTCCCCTGAGAGGTTTGGCGGTCGAAACAGAAGGGTTTTTATCACAGGACAAGAAATCAGCCCTCAACAACATAACCGGCAGAAAAAGATTTTTTTGAAAAAATCCTAAGCCCCGGGGTCACAATTTCATAAAAAATCTGACTTTTGGCAATTCACTCAAAAATTGTGCCAAAGGGTTCCAAATTCTCACCTGAAAGGTTTGTCGGTCGAAACAGATGGCTTTTTATCACAGGACACGAAATCAGCCCTCGACAACTTAACCGGCAGAAAAAGATTTTTTTGAAAAAAATCACTAAGGCGCGCGGTCACAATTTCAGCAAAAATCTGATGTTCTGCAACTCACTCAAAAATGGTGCCAAACTCTTGCAAATGCTCCCCTGAGAGGTTTGGCGGTCGAAACAGAAGGGTTTTTATCACAGGACAAGATATCAGCCCTCGACAACTGATCCGGCAGAAAAAGATTTTTTTGAAAAAATACCTAAGCCCCGGGGTCACAAATTCATAAAAAATCTGACTTCCGGCAATTCACTCAAAAATGGTTCCAAAAGGTTCCAAATTCTCCCCTGAGAGGTTTGGCGGTTGAAACAGAAGGCTTTTTATCACAGGAAAAGAAATCAGCCGTCAACAACATAACCGGTAGAAAAAGATTTTTTTGAAAAAATCCAAAGCCCCGGGGTCACAATTTCATAAAAAACCTGACTTTTGGCAATTCACTCAAAAAAGATCCCAAACGGTTGCAAATGGTCCCCTGAAAGGTTTGGCGGTCGAAACAGAAGGCTTTTTATCAGAGGAAAAGAAATCAGCCCTCGACAACTTAACCGGCAGAAAAAGATTTTTTTGAAAAAAATCACTAAGGCGCGCGGTCACAATTTCAGCAAAAATCTGATGTTCTGCAACTCACTCAAAAATGGTGCCAAACTCTTGCAAATGCTCCCCTGAGAGGTTTGGCGGTCGAAACAGAAGGGTTTTTATCACAGGACAAGAAATCAGCCCTCGACAACTGAACCGGCAGAAAAAGATTTTTTTGAAAAAATACCTAAGCCCCGGGGTCACAAATTCATAAAAAATCTGACTTCCGGCAATTCACTCAAAAATGGTTCCAAAAGGTTCCAAATTCTCCCCTGAGAGGTTTGGCGGTTGAAACAGAAGGCTTTTTATCACAGGAAAAGAAATCAGCCGTCAACAACATAACCGGCAGAAAAAGTTTTTTTGAAAAAATCCCTAATCCCCGGGGTCACAAATTCATAAAAAATCTGACTTTCGGCAATTTACTCAAAAATGGTGCCAGACGGTGGCAAATGATCCTCTGAAAGGTTTGGGAATGGAAATAGAAGAAATCAGCCCTCGACAACTTAACCAGCAGAAAAAGATTTTTTTGAAAAAATCCCTAAGCCCCGGGGTCACAATTTCATAAAAAATCTGACTTTTGGCAATTCACTCAAAAATTGTGCCAAAAGGTTCCAAATTCTCCCCTGAAAGGTTTGGCAGTTGAAACAGAAGGCTTTTTATCACAGGAAAAGAAATCAGCCCTCAACAACATAACCGGTAGAAAAAGATTTTTTTGAAAAAATCCAAACCCCGGGGTCACAATTTCATAAAAAACCTGACTTTTGGCAATTCACTCAAAAAAGGTGCCAAACGGTTGCAAATGGTCCCCTGAAAGGTTTGGCGGTCGAAACAGAAGGCTTTTTATCAGAGGAAAAGAAATCAGCCCTCGACAACTTAAGCGGCAGAAAAAGATTTTTTTGAAAAAAATCACTAAGGCGCGCGGTCACAATTTCAGCAAAAATCTGATGTTCTGCAACTCACTCAAAAATGGTGCCAAACTCTTGCAAATGCTCCCCTGAGTGGTTTGGCGGTCGACACAGAAGGGTTTTTATCACAGGACAAGAAATCAGCCCTCAACAACATAACCGGCAGAAAAAGATTTTTTTGAAAAAATCCTAAGCCCCGGGGTCACAATTTCATAAAAAATCTGACTTTCGGAAATTCACTCAAAAATGGTGCCAAACGGTTCCAATTGATCCCCTGAAAGGTTTGGCGGTTGAAACAGAAGGCTTTTTATCACAGGACAAGAAATCAGCCCTCAACAACATAAACGGCAGAAAAATATTTTTTTGAAAAAATCCAAAGCCCCGGGGTCACAATTTCATAAAAAATCTGACTTTTGGCAATTCACTCAAAAAAGGTGCCAAACGGTTGCAAATGGTCCCCTGAAAGGTTTGGCGGTCGAAACAGAACGCTTTTTATTAAAAGAAAAGAAATCAGCCTTCGACAACTTAACCGGCAGAAAAAGATTTTTTTGAAAAAAATCCCTAAGGCGCGCGGTCACAATTTCAGCAAAAATCTGATGTTCTGCAACTCACTCAAAAATGGTGCCAAACTCTTGCAAATGCTCCCCTGAGAGGTTTGGCGGTCGAAACAGAAGGGTTTTTATCACAGGACAAGAAATCAGCCCTCAACAACATAACCGGCAGAAAAAGATTTTTTTGAAAAAATCCTAAGCCCCGGGGTCACAATTTCATAAAAAATCTGACTTTTGGCAATTCACTCAAAAATTGTGCCAAAGGGTTCCAAATTCTCACCTGAAAGGTTTGTCGGTCAAAACAGATGGCTTTTTATCACAGGACACGAAATCAGCCCTCGACAACTTAACCGGCAGAAAAAGATTTTTTTGAAAATATCCTAAGCCCCGGGGTCACAATTTCATAAAAAATCTGACTTTTGGCAATTCACTCAAAAATTGTGCCAAAAGGTTCCAAATTCTCCCCTGAAAGGTTTGGCAGTTGAAACAGAAGGCTTTTTATCACAGGAAAAGAAATCAGCCCTCAACAACATAACCGGTAGAAAAAGATTTTTTTGAAAAAATCCAAAGCCCCGGGGTCACAATTTCATAAAAAACCTGACTTTTAGCAATTCACTCAAAAAAGGTGCCAAACGGTTGCAAATGCTCCCCTGAAAGGTTTGGCGGTCGAAACAGAAGGCTTTTTATCAGAGGAAAAGAAATCAGCCCTCGACAACTTAACCGGCAGAAAAAGATTTTTTTGAAAAAAATCACTAAGGCGCGCGGTCACAATTTCAGCAAAAATCTGATGTTCTGCAACTCACTCAAAAATGGTGCCAAACTCTTGCAAATGCTCCCCTGAGAGGTTTGGCGGTCGAAACAGAAGGGTTTTTATCACAGGACAAGATATCAGCCCTCGACAACTGATCCGGCAGAAAAAGATTTTTTTGAAAAAATACCTAAGCCCCGGGGTCACAAATTCATAAAAAATCTGACTTCCGGCAATTCACTCAAAAATGGTGCCAGACGGTTGCAAATGATCCTCTGAAAGGTTTGGGAATGGAAATAGAAGAAATCAGCCCTCGACAACTTAACCAGCAGAAAAAGATTTTTTTGAAAAAATCCCTAAGCCCCGGGGTCTCAATTTCATAAAAAATCTGACTTTCGGCAATTCACTCAAAAATGGTGACAAACGGTTCCAAATGATCCCCTGAAAGGTTTGGCAGTTGAAACAGATGGCTTTTTATCACAGGAAAAGAAATCAGCCCTCACCAACTTAACAGGCAGAAAAATTTTTTTTTGAAAAGATCCTAAGCCCCGGGGTCACAATTTCATAAAAAATCTGACTTTTGGCAATTCACTCAAAAATTGTGCCAAAGGGTTCCAAATTCTCCCCTGAAAGGTTTGTCGGTCGAAACAGATGGCTTTTTATCACAGGACACGAAATCAACCCTCGACAACTTAACCGGCAGAAAAAGATTTTTTTGAAAAAATCCTAATCCCCGGGGTCACAATTTCATAAAAAATCTGACTTTTGGCAATTCACTCAAAAATTGTGCCAAAAGGTTCCAAATTCTCCCCTGAAAGGTTTGGCAGTTGAAACAGAAGGCTTTTTATCACAGGAAAAGAAATCAGCCCTCAACAACATAACCGGTAGAAAAAGATTTTTTTGAAAAAATCCAAAGCCCCGGGGTCACAATTTCATAAAAAACCTGACTTTTGGCAATTCACTCAAAAAAGGTGCCAAACGGTTGCAAATGCTCCCCTGAAAGGTTTGGCGGTCGAAACAGAAGGCTTTTTATCAGAGGAAAAGAAATCAGCCATCGACAACTTAACCGGCAGAAAAAGATTTTTTTGATAAAAATCACTAAGGCGCTCGGTCACAATTTCAGCAAAAATCTGATGTTCTGCAACTCACTCAAAAATGGTGCCAAACTCTTGCAAATGCTCCCCTGAGAGGTTTGGCGGTCGAAACAGAAGGGTTTTTATCACAGGACAAGAAATCAGCCCTCGACAACTGAACCGGCAGAAAAAGATTTTTTTGAAAAAATACCTAAGCCCCGGGGTCACAAATTCATAAAAAATCTGACTTCCGGCAATTCACTCAAAAATGGTTCCAAAAGGTTCCAAATTCTCCCCTGAGAGGTTTGGCGGTTGAAACAGAAGGCTTTTTATCACAGGAAAAGAAATCAGCCGTCAACAACATAACCGGCAGAAAAAGTTTTTTTGAAAAAATCCCTAATCCCCAGGGTCACAAATTCATAAAAAATCTGACTTTCGGCAATTTACTCAAAAATGGTGCCAGACGGTGGCAAATGATCCTCTGAAAGGTTTGGGAATGGAAATAGAAGAAATCAGCCCTCGACAACTTAAGCAGCAGAAAAAGATTTTTTTGAAAAAATACCTAAGCCCCGGGGTCACAATTTCATAAAAAATCTGACTTTTGGCAATTCACTCAAAAATTGTGCCAAAAGGTTCCAAATTCTCCCCTGAAAGGTTTGGCAGTTGAAACAGAAGGCTTTTTATCACAGGAAAAGAAATCAGCCCTCAACAACATAACCGGTAGAAAAAGATTTTTTTGAAAAAATCCAAACCCCGGGGTCACAATTTCATAAAAAACCTGACTTTTGGCAATTCACTCAAAAAAGGTGCCAAACGGTTGCAAATGGTCCCCTGAAAGGTTTGGCGGTCGAAACAGAAGGCTTTTTATCAGAGGAAAAGAAATCAGCCCTCGACAACTTAACCGGCAGAAAAAGATTTTTTTGAAAAAAATCACTAAGGCGCGCGGTCACAATTTCAGCAAAAATCTGATGTTCTGCAACTCACTCAAAAATGGTGCCAAACTCTTGCAAATGCTCCCCTGAGTGGTTTGGCGGTCGAAACAGAAGGGTTTTTATCACAGGACAAGAAATCAGCCCTCAACAACATAACCGGCAGAAAAAGATTTTTTTGAAAAAATCCTAAGCCCCGGGGTCACAATTTCATAAAAAATCTGACTTTCGGAAATTCACTCAAAAATGGTGCTAAACGGTTCCAATTGATCCCCTGAAAGGTTTGGCGGTTGAAACAGAAGGCTTTTTATCACAGGACAAGAAATCAGCCCTCAACAACATAAACGGCAGAAAAATATTTTTTTGAAAAAATCCAAAGCCCCGGGGTCACAATTTCATAAAAAATCTGACTTTTGGCAATTCACTCAAAAAAGGTGCCAAACGGTTGCAAATGGTCCCCTGAAAGGTTTGGCGGTCGAAACAGAACGCTTTTTATTAAAAGAAAAGAAATCAGCCTTCGACAACTTAACCGGCAGAAAAAGATTTTTTTGAAAAAAATCCCTAAGGCGCGCGGTCACAATTTCAGCAAAAATCTGATGTTCTGCAACTCTTTCAAAAATGGTGCCAAACTCTTGCAAATGCTCCCCTGAGAGGTTTGGCGGTCGAAACAGAAGGGTTTTTATCACAGGACAAGAAATCAGCCCTCAACAACATAACCGGCAGAAAAAGATTTTTTTGAAAAAATCCTAAGCCCCGGGGTCACAATTTCATAAAAAATCTGACTTTTGGCAATTCACTCAAAAATTGTGCCAAAAGGTTCCAAATTCTCCCCTGAAAGGTTTGGCAGTTGAAACAGAAGGCTTTTTATCACAGGAAAAGAAATCAGCCCTCAACAACATAACCGGTAGAAAAAGATTTTTTTGAAAAAATCCAAAGCCCCGGGGTCACAATTTCATAAAAAACCTGACTTTTAGCAATTCACTCAAAAAAGGTGCCAAACGGTTGCAAATGCTCCCCTGAAAGGTTTGGCGGTCGAAACAGAAGGCTTTTTATCAGAGGAAAAGAAATCAGCCCTCGACAACTTAACCGGCAGAAAAAGATTTTTTTGAAAAATTCACTAAGGCGCGCGGTCACAATTTCAGCAAAAATCTGATGTTCTGCAACTCACTCAAAAATGGTGCCAAACTCTTGCAAATGCTCCCCTGAGAGGTTTGGCGGTCGAAACAGAAGGGTTTTTATCACAGGACAAGAAATCAGCCCTCGACAACTGAACCGGCAGACAAAGTTTTTTTGAAAAAATCCCTAATCCCCGGAGTCACAAATTCATAAAAAATCTGACTTTCGGCAATTCACTCAAAAATGGTGCCAAACGATTGCAAATGCTCCCCTGAAAGGTTTGGCGGTTGACACAGAAGGCTTTTTATCATAGGAAAAGAAATCAGCCCTCAACAACATAACCGGCAGAAAAAGATTTTTTTGAAAAAATCCTAAGCCCCGGGGTCACAATTTCATAAAAAATCTGACTTTTGGCAATTCACTCAAAAATTGTGCCAAAAGGTTCCAAATTCTCCCCTGAAAGGTTTGGCGGTTGAAACAGAAGGCTTTTTATCACAGGAAAAGAAATCAACCCTCAGCAACTTAACCGGCAGAAAAAGATTTTTTTGAAAAAATCCTAAGCCCCGGGGTCACAATTTCATAAAAAACCTGACTTTCGGCAATTCACTCCAAAATGGTGCCAGACGGTTGCAAATGATCCTCTGAAAGGTTTGGGAATGGAAATAGAAGAAATCAGCCCTCGACAACTTAACCAGCAGAAAAAGATTTTTTTGAAAAAATCCCTAAGCCCCGGGGTCTCAATTTCATAAAAAATCTGACTTTCGGCAATTCACTCAAAAATGGTGACAAACGGTTCCAAATGATCCCCTGAAAGGTTTGGCAGTTGAAACAGATGGCTTTTTATCACAGGAAAAGAAATCAGCCCTCACCAACTTAACAGGCAGAAAATTTTTTTTTTGAAAAGATCCTAAGCCCCGGGGTCACAATTTTATAAAAAATCTGACTTTTGGCAATTCACTCAAAAATTGTGCCAAAAGGTTCCAAATTCTCCCCTGAAAGGTTTGGCAGTTGAAACAGAAGGCTTTTTATCACAGGAAAAGAAATCAGCCCTCGACAACTTAACCGGCAGAAAAAGATTTTTTTGATAAAAATCACTAAGGCGCGCGGTCACAATTTCAGCAAAAATCTGATGTTCTGCAACTCACTCAAAAATGGTGCCAAACTCTTGCAAATGCTCCCCTGAGAGGTTTGGCGGTCGAAACAGAAGGGTTTTTATCACAGGACAAGAAATCAGCCCTCGACAACTGAACCGGCAGAAAAAGATTTTTTTGAAAAAATACCTAAGCCCCGGGGTCACAAATTCATAAAAAATCTGACTTCCGGCAATTCACTCAAAAATGGTTCCAAAAGGTTCCAAATTCTCCCCTGAGAGGTTTGGCGGTTGAAACAGAAGGCTTTTTATCACAGGAAAAGAATTCAGCCGTCAACAACATAACCGGCAGAAAAAGTTTTTTTGAAAAAATCCCTAATCCCCGGGGTCACAAATTCATAAAAAATCTGACTTTCGGCAATTTACTCAAAAATGGTGCCAAACGGTTGCAAATGCTCCCCTGAAAGGTTTGGCGGTTGAAACAGAAGGCTTTTTATCACAGGAAAAGAAATCAGCCCTCAACAACATAACCGGCAGAAAAAGATTTTTTTGAAAAAATCCTAAGCCCCGGGGTCACAATTTCATAAAAAATCTGACTTTTGGCAATTCACTCAAAAATTGTGCCAAAAGGTTCCAAATTCTCCCCTGAAAGGTTTGGCGGTTGAAACAGAAGGGTTTTTATCACAGGAAAAGAAATCAACCCTCAGCAACTTAACCGGCAGAAAAAGATTTTTTTGAAAAAATCCTAAGCCCCGGGGTCACAATTTCATAAAAAACCTGACTTTCGGCAATTCACTCAAAAATGGTGCCAGATGGTTGCAAATGATCCTCTGAAAGGTTTGGGAATGGAAATAGAAGAAATCAGCCGTCGACAACTTAACCAGCAGGAAAAGATTTTTTTGAAAAAATCCCTAAGCCCCGGGGTCTCAATTTCATAAAAAATCTGACTTTCGGCAATTCACTCAAAAATGTTGACAAACGGTTCCAAATGATCCCCTGAAAGGTTTGGCAGTTGAAACAGAAGGCTTTTTATCACAGGAAAAGAAATCAGCCCTCAACAACATAACCGGTAGAAAAAGATTTTTTTGAAAAAATCCAAAGCCCCGGGGTCACAATTTAATAAAAACCTGACTTTTGGCAATTCACTCAAAAAAGGTGCCAAACGGTTCCAAATTCTCCCCTGAAAGGTTTGGCAGTTGAAACAGATGGCTTTTTATCACAGGAAAAGAAATCAGCCCTCACCAACTTAACAGGCAGAAAATTTTTTTTTTGAAAAGATCCTAAGCCCCGGGGTCACAATTTCATAAAAAATCTGACTTTTGGCAATTCACTCAAAAATTGTGCCAAAAGGTTCCAAATTCTCCCCTGAAAGGTTTGGCAGTTGAAACAGAAGGCTTTTTATCACAGGAAAAGAAATCAGCCCTCGACAACTTAACCGGCAGAAAAAGATTTTTTTGATAAAAATCACTAAGGCGCGCGGTCACAATTTCAGCAAAAATCTGATGTTCTGCAACTCACTCAAAAATGGTGCCAAACTCTTGCAAATGCTCCCCTGAGAGGTTTGGCGGTCGAAACAGAAGGGTTTTTATCACAGGACAAGAAATCAGCCCTCGACAACTGAACCGGCAGAAAAAGATTTTTTTTGAAAAAATACCTAAGCCCCGGGGTCACAAATTCATAAAAAATCTGACTTCCGGCAATTCACTCAAAAATGGTTCCAAAAGGTTCCAAATTCTCCCCTGAGAGGTTTGGCGGTTGAAACAGAAGGCTTTTTATCACAGGAAAAGAATTCAGCCGTCAACAACATAACCGGCAGAAAAAGTTTTTTTGAAAAAATCCCTAATCCCCGGGGTCACAAATTCATAAAAAATCTGACTTTCGGCAATTTACTCAAAAATGGTGCCAAACGGTTGCAAATGCTCCCCTGAAAGGTTTGGCGGTTGAAACAGAAGGCTTTTTATCACAGGAAAAGAAATCAGCCCTCAACAACATAACCGGCAGAAAAAGATTTTTTTGAAAAAATCCTAAGCCCCGGGGTCACAATTTCATAAAAAATCTGACTTTTGGCAATTCACTCAAAAATTGTGCCAAAAGGTTCCAAATTCTCCCCTGAAAGGTTTGGCGGTTGAAACAGAAGGGTTTTTATCACAGGAAAAGAAATCAACCCTCAGCAACTTAACCGGCAGAAAAAGATTTTTTTGAAAAAATCCTAAGCCCCGGGGTCACAATTTCATAAAAAACCTGACTTTCGGCAATTCACTCAAAAATGGTGCCAGACGGTTGCAAATGATCCTCTGAAAGGTTTGGGAATGGAAATAGAAGAAATCAGCCGTCGACAACTTAACCAGCAGGAAAAGATTTTTTTGAAAAAATCCCTAAGCCCCGGGGTCTCAATGTCATAAAAAATCTGACTTTCGGCAATTCACTCAAAAATATTGACAAACGGTTCCAAATGATCCCCTGAAAGGTTTGGCAGTTGAAACAGAAGGCTTTTTATCACAGGAAAAGAAATCAGCCCTCAACAACATAACCGGTAGAAAAAGATTTTTTTGAAAAAATCCAAAGCCCCGGGGTCACAATTTAATAAAAACCTGACTTTTGGCAATTCACTCAAAAAAGGTGCCAAACGGTTGCAAATGGTCCCCTGAAAGGTTTGGCGGTCGAAACAGAAGGCTTTTTATCAGAGGAAAAGAAATCAGCCCTCGACAACTTAACCGGCAGAAAAAGATTTTTTTGAAAAAAATCACTAAGGCGCACGGTCACAATTTCAGCAAAAATCTGATGTTCTGCAACTCACTCAAAAATGGTGCCAAACTCTTGCAAATGCTCCCCTGAGAGGTTTGGCGGTCGAAACAGAAGGGTTTTTATCACAGGACAAGAAATCAGCCCTCGACAACTGAACCGGCAGAAAAAGATTTTTTTGAAAAAATACCTAAGCCCCGGGGCCACAAATTCATAAAAAATCTGACTTCCGGCAATTCACTCAAAAATGGTTCCAAAAGGTTCCAAATTCTCCCCTGAGAGGTTTGGCGGTTGAAACAGAAGGCTTTTTATCACAGGAAAAGAAATCAGCCGTCAACAACATAACCGGCAGAAAAAGTTTTTTTGAAAAAATCCTAAGCCCCGGGGTCACAATTTCATAAAAAATCTGACTTTTGGCAATTCACTCAAAAATTGTGCCAAAAGGTTCCAAATTCTCCAATGAAAGGTTTGGCGGTTGAAACAGAAGGCTTTTTATCACAGGAAAAGAAATCAACCCTCAGCAACTTAACCGGCAGAAAAAGATTTTTTTGAAAAAATCCTAAGCCCCGGGGTCACAATTTCATAAAAAACCTGACTTTCGGCAATTCACTCCAAAATGGTGCCAGACGGTTGCAAATGATCCTCTGAAAGGTTTGGGAATGGAAATAGAAGAAATCAGCCCTCGACAACTTAACCAGCAGAAAAAGATTTTTTTGAAAAAATCCCTAAGCCCCGGGGTCTCAATTTCATAAAAAATCTGACTTTCGGCAATTCACTCAAAAATGGTGACAAACGGTTCCAAATGATCCCCTGAAAGGTTTGGCAGTTGAAACAGATGGCTTTTTATCACAGGAAAAGAAATCAGCCCTCACCAACTTAACAGGCAGAAAATTTTTTTTTTGAAAAGATCCTAAGCCCCGGGGTCACAATTTCATAAAAAATCTGACTTTTGGCAATTCACTCAAAAATTGTGCCAAAAGGTTCCAAATTCTCCCCTGAAAGGTTTGGCAGTTGAAACAGAAGGCTTTTTATCACAGGAAAAGAAATCAGCCCTCAACAACATAACCGGTAGAAAAAGATTTTTTTGAAAAAATCCAAAGCCCCGGGGTCACAATTTAATAAAAACCTGACTTTTGGCAATTCACTCAAAAAAGGTGCCAAACGGTTGCAAATGGTCCCCTGAAAGGTTTGGCGGTCGAAACAGAAGGCTTTTTATCAGAGGAAAAGAAATCAGCCCTCGACAACTTAACCGGCAGAAAAAGATTTTTTTGATAAAAATCACTAAGGCGCGCGGTCACAATTTCAGCAAAAATCTGATGTTCTGCAACTCACTCAAAAATGGTGCCAAACTCTTGCCAATGCTCCCCTGAGAGGTTTGGCGGTCGAAACAGAAGGGTTTTTATCACAGGACAAGAAATCAGCCCTCGACAACTGAACCGGCAGAAAAAGATTTTTTTGAAAAAATACCTAAGCCCCGGGGCCACAAATTCATAAAAAATCTGACTTCCGGCAATTCACTCAAAAATGGTTCCAAAAGGTTCCAAATTCTCCCCTGAGAGGTTTGGCGGTTGAAACAGAAGGCTTTTTATCACAGGAAAAGAAATCAGCCGTCAACAACATAACCGGCAGAAAAAGTTTTTTTGAAAAAATCCTAAGCCCCGGGGTCACAATTTCATAAAAAATCTGACTTTTGGCAATTCACTCAAGAATTGTGCCAAAAGGTTCCAAATTCTCCCCTGAAAGGTTTGGCGGTTGAAACAGAAGGCTTTTTATCACAGGAAAAGAAATCAACCCTCAGCAACTTAACCGGCAGAAAAAGATTTTTTTGAAAAAATCCTAAGCCCCGGGGTCACAATTTCATAAAAAACCTGACTTTCGGCAATTCACTCCAAAATGGTGCCAGACGGTTGCAAATGATCCTCTGAAAGGTTTGGGAATGGAAATAGAAGAAATCAGCCCTCGACAACTTAACCAGCAGAAAAAGATTTTTTTGAAAAAATCCCTAAGCCCCGGGGTCTCAATTTCATAAAAAATCTGACTTTCGGCAATTCACTCAAAAATGGTGACAAACGGTTCCAAATGATCCCCTGAAAGGTTTGGCAGTTGAAACAGATGGCTTTTTATCACAGGAAAAGAAATCAGCCCTCACCAACTTAACAGGCAGAAAATTTTTTTTTTGAAAAGATCCTAAGCCCCGGGGTCACAATTTCATAAAAAATCTGACTTTTGGCAATTCACTCAAAAATTGTGCCAAAAGGTTCCAAATTCTCCCCTGAAAGGTTTGGCAGTTGAAACAGAAGGCTTTTTATCACAGGAAAAGAAATCAGCCCTCAACAACATAACCGGTAGAAAAAGATTTTTTTGAAAAAATCCAAAGCCCCGGGGTCACAATTTAATAAAAACCTGACTTTTGGCAATTCACTCAAAAAAGGTGCCAAACGGTTGCAAATGGTCCCCTGAAAGGTTTGGCGGTCGAAACAGAAGGCTTTTTATCAGAGGAAAAGAAATCAGCCCTCGACAACTTAACCGGCAGAAAAAGATTTTTTTGATAAAAATCACTAAGGCGCGCGGTCACAATTTCAGCAAAAATCTGATGTTCTGCAACTCACTCAAAAATGGTGCCAAACTCTTGCAAATGCTCCCCTGAGAGGTTTGGCGGTCGAAACAGAAGGGTTTTTATCACAGGACAAGAAATCAGCCCTCGACAACTGAACCGGCAGGAAAAGATTTTTTTGAAAAAATACCTAAGCCCCGGGGCCACAAATTCATAAAAAATCTGACTTCCGGCAATTCACTCAAAAATGGTTCCAAAAGGTTCCAAATTCTCCCCTGAGAGGTTTGGCGGTTGAAACAGAAGGCTTTTTATCACAGGAAAAGAAATCAGCCGTCAACAACATAACCGGCAGAAAAAGTTTTTTTGAAAAAATCCTAAGCCCCGGGGTCACAATTTCATAAAAAATCTGACTTTTGGCAATTCACTCAAGAATTGTGCCAAAAGGTTCCAAATTCTCCCCTGAAAGGTTTGGCGGTTGAAACAGAAGGCTTTTTATCACAGGAAAAGAAATCAACCCTCAGCAACTTAACCGGCAGAAAAAGATTTTTTTGAAAAAATCCTAAGCCCCGGGGTCACAATTTCATAAAAAACCTGACTTTCGGCAATTCACTCCAAAATGGTGCCAGACGGTTGCAAATGATCCTCTGAAAGGTTTGGGAATGGAAATAGAAGAAATCAGCCCTCGACAACTTAACCAGCAGAAAAAGATTTTTTTGAAAAAATCCCTAAGCCCCGGGGTCTCAATTTCATAAAAAATCTGACTTTCGGCAATTCACTCAAAAATGGTGACAAACGGTTCCAAATGATCCCCTGAAAGGTTTGGCAGTTGAAACAGATGGCTTTTTATCACAGGAAAAGAAATCAGCCCTCACCAACTTAACAGGCAGAAAATTTTTTTTTTGAAAAGATCCTAAGCCCCGGGGTCACAATTTCATAAAAAATCTGACTTTTGGCAATTCACTCAAAAATTGTGCCAAAAGGTTCCAAATTCTCCCCTGAAAGGTTTGGCAGTTGAAACAGAAGGCTTTTTATCACAGGAAAAGAAATCAGCCCTCAACAACATAACCGGTAGAAAAAGATTTTTTTGAAAAAATCCAAAGCCCCGGGGTCACAATTTAATAAAAACCTGACTTTTGGCAATTCACTCAAAAAAGGTGCCAAACGGTTGCAAATGGTCCCCTGAAAGGTTTGGCGGTCGAAACAGAAGGCTTTTTATCAGAGGAAAAGAAATCAGCCCTCGACAACTTAACCGGCAGAAAAAGATTTTTTTGATAAAAATCACTAAGGCGCGCGGTCACAATTTCAGCAAAAATCTGATGTTCTGCAACTCACTCAAAAATGGTGCCAAACTCTTGCAAATGCTCCCCTGAGAGGTTTGGCGGTCGAAACAGAAGGGTTTTTATCACAGGACAAGAAATCAGCCCTCGACAACTGAACCGGCAGAAAAAGATTTTTTTGAAAAAATACCTAAGCCCCGGGGCCACAAATTCATAAAAAATCTGACTTCCGGCAATTCACTCAAAAATGGTTCCAAAAGGTTCCAAATTCTCCCCTGAGAGGTTTGGCGGTTGAAACAGAAGGCTTTTTATCACAGGAAAATAAATCAGCCGTCAACAACATAACCGGCAGAAAAAGTTTTTTTGAAAAAATCCTAAGCCCCGGGGTCACAATTTCATAAAAAATCTGACTTTTGGCAATTCACTCAAAAATTGTGCCAAAAGGTTCCAAATTCTCCCCTGAAAGGTTTGGCGGTTGAAACAGAAGGCTTTTTATCACAGGAAAAGAAATCAACCCTCAGCAACTTAACCGGCAGAAAAAGATTTTTTTGAAAAAATCCTAAGCCCCGGGGTCACAATTTCATAAAAAACCTGACTTTCGGCAATTCACTCCAAAATGGTGCCAGACGGTTGCAAATGATCCTCTGAAAGGTTTGGGAATGGAAATAGAAGAAATCAGCCCTCGACAACTTAACCAGCAGAAAAAGATTTTTTTGAAAAAATCCCTAAGCCCCGGGGTCTCAATTTCATAAAAAATCTGACTTTCGGCAATTCACTCAAAAATGGTGACAAACGGTTCCAAATGATCCCCTGAAAGGTTTGGCAGTTGAAACAGATGGCTTTTTATCACAGGAAAAGAAATCAGCCCTCACCAACTTAGCAGGCAGAAAATTTTTTTTTTGAAAAGATCCTAAGCCCCGGGGTCACAATTTAATAAAAACCTGACTTTTGGCAATTCACTCAAAAAAGGTGCCAAACGGTTGCAAATGGTCCCCTGAAAGGTTTGGCGGTCGAAACAGAAGGCTTTTTATCAGAGGAAAAGAAATCAGCCCTCGACAACTTAACCGGCAGAAAAAGATTTTTTTGATAAAAATCACTTAGGCGCGCGGTCACAATTTCAGCAAAAATCTGATGTTCTGCAACTCACTCAAAAATGGTGCCAAACTCTTGCAAATGCTCCCCTGAGAGGTTTGGCGGTCGAAACAGAAGGGTTTTTATCACAGGACAAGAAATCAGCCCTCGACAACTGAACCGGCAGAAAAAGATTTTTTTGAAAAAATACCTAAGCCCCGGGGTCACAAATTCATAAAAAATCTGACTTCCGGCAATTCACTCAAAAATGGTTCCAAAAGGTTCCAAATTCTCCCCTGAGAGGTTTGGCGGTTGAAACAGAAGGCTTTTTATCACAGGAAAAGAAATCAGCCGTCAACAACATAACCGGTAGAAAAAGATTTTTTTGAAAAAATCCAAAGCCCCGGGGTCACAATTTCATAAAAAACCTGACTTTTGGCAATTCACTCAAAAAAGATCCCAAACGGTTGCAAATGCTCCCCTGAAAGGTTTGGCGGTTGAAACAGAAGGCTTTTTATCACAGGAAAAGAAATCAGCCCTCAACAACATAACCAGCAGAAAAAATTTTTTTTGAAAAAATCCTAAGCCCCGGGGTCACAATTTCATAAAAAATCTGACTCTTGGCAATTCACTCAAAAATTGTGCCAAAAGGTTCCAAATTCTCCCCTGAAAGGTTTGGCGGTTGAAACAGAAGGGTTTTTATCACAGGAAAAGAAATCAACCCTCAGCAACTTAACCGGCAGAAAAAGATTTTTTTGAAAAAATCCTAAGCCCCGGGGTCACAATTTCATAAAAAACCTGACTTTCGGCAATTCACTCAAAAATGGTGCCATACGGTTGCAAATGATCCTCTGAAAGGTTTGGGAATGGAAATAGAAGAAATCAGCCCTCGACAACTTAACCAGCAGGAAAAGATTTTTTTGAAAAAATCCCTAAGCCCCGGGGTCTCAATTTCATAAAAAATCTGACTTTCGGCAATTCACTCAAAAATGGTGACAAACGGTTCCAAATGATCCCCTGAAAGGTTTGGCAGTTGAAACAGAAGGCTTTTTATCACAGGAAAAGAAATCAGCCGTCACCAACTTAACAGGCAGAAATTTTTCTTTTTGAAAAGATCCAAAGCCCCGGGGTCACAATTTAATAAAAACCTGACTTTTGGCAATTCACTCAAAAAAGGTGCCAAACGGTTGCAAATGGTCCCCTGAAAGGTTTGGCGGTCGAAACAGAAGGCTTTTTATCAGAGGAAAAGAAATCAGCCCTCGACAACTTAACCGGCAGAAAAAGATTTTTTTGAAAAAAATCACTAAGGCGCACGGTCACAATTTCAGCAAAAATCTGATGTTCTGCAACTCACTCAAAAATGGTTCCAAACTCTTGCAAATGCTCCCCTGAGAGGTTTGGCGGTCGAAACAGAAGGGTTTTTATCACAGGACAAGAAATCAGCCCTCGACAACTGAACCGGCAGAAAAAGATTTTTTTGAAAAAATACCTAAGCCCCGGGGCCACAAATTCATAAAAAATCTGACTTCCGGCAATTCACTCAAAAATGGTTCCAAAAGGTTCCAAATTCTCCCCTGAGAGGTTTGGCGGTTGAAACAGAAGGCTTTTTATCACAGGAAAAGAAATCAGCCGTCAACAACATAACCGGCAGAAAAAGTTTTTTTGAAAAAATCCTAAGCCCCGGGGTCACAATTTCATAAAAAATCTGACTTTTGGCAATTCACTCAAAAATTGTGCCAAAAGGTTCCAAATTCTCCCCTGAAAGGTTTGGCGGTTGAAACAGAAGGCTTTTTATCACAGGAAAAGAAATCAACCCTCAGCAACTTAACCGGCAGAAAAACATTTTTTTGAAAAAATCCTAAGCCCCGGGGTCACAATTTCATAAAAAACCTGACTTTCGGCAATTCACTCAAAAATGGTGCCATACGGTTGCAAATGATCCTCTGAAAGGTTTGGGAATGGAAATAGAAGAAATCAGCCCTCGACAACTTAACCAGCAGGAAAAGATTTTTTTGAAAAAATCCCTAAGCCCCGGGGTCTCAATTTCATAAAAAATCTGACTTTCGGCAATTCACTCAAAAATGGTGACAAACGGTTCCAAATGATCCCCTGAAAGGTTTGGCAGTTGAAACAGAAGGCTTTTTATCACAGGAAAAGAAATCAGCCGTCACCAACTTAACAGGCAGAAATTTTTTTTTTTGAAAAGATCCAAAGCCCCGGGGTCACAATTTAATAAAAACCTGACTTTTGGCAATTCACTCAAAAAAGGTGCCAAACGGTTGCAAATGGTCCCCTGAAAGGTTTGGCGGTCGAAACAGAAGGCTTTTTATCAGAGGAAAAGAAATCAGCCCTCGACAACTTAACCGGCAGAAAAAGATTTTTTTGAAAAAATCCTAAGCCCCGGGGTCACAATTTCATAAAAAACCTGACTTTCGGCAACTCACTCCAAAATGGTGCCAGACGGTTGCAAATGATCCTCTGAAAGGTTTGGGAATGGAAATAGAAGAAATCAGCCCTCGACAACTTAACCAGCAGGAAAAGATTTTTTTGAAAAAATCCCTAAGCCCCGGGGTCTCAATTTCATAAAAAATCTGACTTTCGGCAATTCACTCAAAAATGGTCACAAACGGTTCCAAATGATCCCCTGAAAGGTTTGGCAGTTGAAACAGATGGCTTTTTATCACAGGAAAAGAAATCAGCCCTCACCAACTTAACAGGCAGAAAATTTTTTTTTTTAAAAGATCCTAAGCCCCGGGGTCACAATTTCATAAAAAATCTGACTTTTGGCAATTCACTCAAAAATTGTGCCAAAAGGTTTCAAATTCTCCCCTGAAAGGTTTGGCAGTTGAAACAGAAGGCTTTTTATCACAGGAAAAGAAATCAGCCCTCAACAACATAACCGGTAGAAAAAGATTTTTTTGAAAAAATCCAAAGCCCCGGGGTCACAATTTAATAAAAACCTGACTTTTGGCAATTCACTCAAAAAAGGTGCCAAACGGTTGCAAATGGTCCCCTGAAAGGTTTGGCGGTCGAAACAGAAGGCTTTTTATCACAGGAAAAGAAATCAGCCCTCAACAACATAACCGGCAGAAAAAATTTTTTTTGAAAAAATCCTAAGCCCCGGGGTCACAATTTCATAAAAAACCTGACTTTCGGCAATTCACTCAAAAATGGTGCCATACGGTTGCAAATGATCCTCTGAAAGGTTTGGGAATGGAAATAGAAGAAATCAGCCCTCGACAACTTAACCAGCAGGAAAAGATTTTTTTGAAAAAATCCCTAAGCCCCGGGGTCTCAATTTCATAAAAAATCTGACTTTCGGCAATTCACTCAAAAATGGTGACAAACGGTTCCAAATGATCCCCTGAAAGGTTTGGCAGTTGAAACAGAAGGCTTTTTATCACAGGAAAAGAAATCAGCCGTCACCAACTTAACAGGCAGAAAATTTTTTTTTTGAAAAGATCCAAAGCCCCGGGGTCACAATTTAATAAAAACCTGACTTTTGGCAATTCACTCAAAAAAGGTGGCAAACGGTTGCAAATGGTCCCCTGAAAGGTTTGGCGGTCGAAACAGAAGGCTTTTTATCAGAGGAAAAGAAATCAGCCCTCGACAACTTAACCGGCAGAAAAAGATTTTTTTGAAAAAAATCACTAAGGCGCACGGTCACAATTTCAGCAAAAATCTGATGTTCTGCAACTCACTCAAAAATGGTTCCAAACTCTTGCAAATGCTCCCCTGAGAGGTTTGGCGGTCGAAACAGAAGGGTTTTTATCACAGGACAAGAAATCAGCCCTCGACAACTGAACCGGCAGAAAAAGATTTTTTTGAAAAAATACCTAAGCCCCGGGGTCACAAATTCATAAAAAATCTGACTTCCGGCAATTCACTCAAAAATGGTTCCAAAAGGTTCCAAATTCTCCCCTGAGAGGTTTGGCGGTTGAAACAGAAGGCTTTTTATCACAGGAAAAGAAATCAGCCGTCAACAACATAACCGGCAGAAAAAGTTTTTTTGAAAAAATCCTAAGCCCCGGGGTCACAATTTCATAAAAAATCTGACTTTTGGCAATTCACTCAAAAATTGTGCCAAAAGGTTCCAAATTCTCCCCTGAAAGGTTTGGCGGTTGAAACAGAAGGCTTTTTATCACAGGAAAAGAAATCAACCCTCAGCAACTTAACCGGCAGAAAAAGATTTTTTTGAAAAAATCCTAAGCCCCGGGGTCACAATTTCATAAAAAACCTGACTTTCGGCAATTCACTCCAAAATGGTGCCAGACGGTTGCAAATGATCCTCTGAAAGGTTTGGGAATGGAAATAGAAGAAATCAGCCCTCGACAACTTAACCAGCAGAAAAAGATTTTTTTGAAAAAATCCCTAAGCCCCGGGGTCTCAATTTCATAAAAAATCTGACTTTCGGCAATTCACTCAAAAATGGTGACAAACGGTTCCAAATGATCCCCTGAAAGGTTTGGCAGTTGAAACAGATGGCTTTTTATCACAGGAAAAGAAATCAGCCCTCACCAACTTAACAGGCAGAAATTTTTTTTTTTGAAAAGATCCTAAGCCCCGGGGTCACAATTTCATAAAAAATCTGACTTTTGGCAATTCACTCAAAAATTGTGCCAAAAGGTTGCAAATTCTCCCCTGAAAGGTTTGGCAGTTGAAACAGAAGGCTTTTTATCACAGGAAAAGAAATCAGCCCTCAACAACATAACCGGTAGAAAAAGATTTTTTTGAAAAAATCCAAAGCCCCGGGGTCACAATTTAATAAAAACCTGACTTTTGGCAATTCACTCAAAAAAGGTGCCAAACGGTTGCAAATGGTCCCCTGAAAGGTTTGGCGGTCGAAACAGAAGGCTTTTTATCAGAGGAAAAGAAATCAGCCCTCGACAACTTAACCGGCAGAAAAAGATTTTTTTGATAAAAATCACTAAGGCGCGCGGTCACAATTTCAGCAAAAATCTGATGTTCTGCAACTCACTCAAAAATGGTGCCAAACTCTTGCAAATGCTCCCCTGAGAGGTTTGGCGGTCGAAACAGAAGGGTTTTTATCACAGGACAAGAAATCAGCCCTCGACAACTGAACCGGCAGAAAAAGATTTTTTTGAAAAAATACCTAAGCCCCGGGGTCACAAATTCATAAAAAATCTGACTTCCGGCAATTCACTCAAAAATGGTTCCAAAAGGTTCCAAATTCTACCCTGAGAGGTTTGGCGGTTGAAACAGAAGGCTTTTTATCACAGGAAAAGAAATCAGCCGTCAACAACATAACCGGTAGAAAAAGATTTTTTTGAAAAAATCCAAAGCCCCGGGGTCACAATTTCATAAAAAACCTGACTTTTGGCAGTTCACTCAAAAAAGATCCCAAACGGTTGCAAATGCTCCCCTGAAAGGTTTGGCGGTTGAAACAGAAGGCTTTTTATCACAGGAAAAGAAATCAGCCCTCAACAACATAACCGGCAGAAAAAAATTTTTTTGAAAAAATCCTAAGCCCCGGGGTCACAATTTCATAAAAAATCTGACTTTTGGCAATTCACTCAAAAATTGTGCCAAAAGGTTCCAAATTCTCCCCTGAAAGGTTTGGCGGTTGAAACAGAAGGGTTTTTATCACAGGAAAAGAAATCAACCCTCAGCAACTTAACCGGCAGAAAAAGATTTTTTTGAAAAAATCCTAAGCCCCGGGGTCACAATTTCATAAAAAACCTGACTTTCGGCAATTCACTCAAAAATGGTGCCATACGGTTGCAAATGATCCTCTGAAAGGTTTGGGAATGGAAATAGAAGAAATCAGCCCTCGACAACTTAACCAGCAGGAAAAGATTTTTTTGAAAAAATCCCTAAGCCCCGGGGTCTCAATTTCATAAAAAATCTGACTTTCGGCAATTCACTCAAAAATGGTGACAAACGGTTCCAAATGATCCCCTGAAAGGTTTGGCAGTTGAAACAGATGGCTTTTTATCACAGGAAAAGAAATCAGCCGTCACCAACTTAACAGGCAGAAAAAATTTTTTTTGAAAAGATCCTAAGCCCCGGGGTCACAATTTCATAAAAAATCTGACTTTTGGCAATTCACTCAAAAATTGTGCCAAAGGGTTCCAAATTCTCCCCTGAAAGGTTTGTCGGTCGAAAGAGATGGCTTTTTATCACAGGAAAAGAAATCAGCCCTCAACAACATAACCGGTAGAAAAAGATTTTTTTGAAAAAATCCAAAGCCCCGGGGTCACAATTTAATAAAAACCTGACTTTTGGCAATTCACTCAAAAAAGGTGCCAAACGGTTGCAAATGGTCCCCTGAAAGGTTTGGCGGTCGAAACAGAAGGCTTTTTATCAGAGGAAAAGAAATCAGCCCTCGACAACTTAACCGGCAGAAAAAGATTTTTTTGATAAAAATCACTAAGGCGCGCGGTCACAATTTCAGCAAAAATCTGATGTTCTGCAACTCACTCAAAAATGGTGCCAAACTCTTGCAAATGCTCCCCTGAGAGGTTTGGCGGTCGAAACAGAAGGGTTTTTATCACAGGACAAGAAATCAGCCCTCGACAACTGAACCGGCAGAAAAAGATTTTTTTGAAAAAATACCTAAGCCCCGGGGTCACAAATTCATAAAAAATCTGACTTCCGGCAATTCACTCAAAAATGGTTCCAAAAGGTTCCAAATTCTACCCTGAGAGGTTTGGCGGTTGAAACAGAAGGCTTTTTATCACAGGAAAAGAAATCAGCCGTCAACAACATAACCGGTAGAAAAAGATTTTTTTGAAAAAATCCAAAGCCCCGGGGTCACAATTTCATAAAAAACCTGACTTTTGGCAGTTCACTCAAAAAAGATCCCAAACGGTTGCAAATGCTCCCCTGAAAGGTTTGGCGGTTGAAACAGAAGGCTTTTTATCACAGGAAAAGAAATCAGCCCTCAACAACATAACCGGCAGAAAAAATTTTTTTTGAAAAAATCCTAAGCCCCGGGGTCACAATTTCATAAAAAATCTGACTTTTGGCAATTCACTCAAAAATTGTGCCAAAAGGTTCCAAATTCTCCCCTGAAAGGTTTGGCGGTTGAAACAGAAGGGTTTTTATCACAGGAAAAGAAATCAACCCTCAGCAACTTAACCGGCAGAAAAAGATTTTTTTGAAAAAATCCTAAGCCCCGGGGTCACAATTTCATAAAAAACCTGACTTTCGGCAATTCACTCAAAAATGGTGCCATACGGTTGCAAATGATCCTCTGAAAGGTTTGGGAATGGAAATAGAAGAAATCAGCCCTCGACAACTTAACCAGCAGGAAAAGATTTTTTTGAAAAAATCCCTAAGCCCCGGGGTCTCAATTTCATAAAAAATCTGACTTTCGGCAATTCACTCAAAAATGGTGACAAACGGTTCCAAATGATCCCCTGAAAGGTTTGGCAGTTGAAACAGATGGCTTTTTATCACAGGAAAAGAAATCAGCCGTCACCAACTTAACAGGCAGAAAAAAATTTTTTTGAAAAGATCCTAAGCCCCGGGGTCACAATTTCATAAAAAATCTGACTTTTGGCAATTCACTCAAAAATTGTGCCAAAGGGTTCCAAATTCTCCCCTGAAAGGTTTGTCGGTCGAAAGAGATGGCTTTTTATCACAGGAAAAGAAATCAGCCCTCAACAACATAACCGGTAGAAAAAGATTTTTTTGAAAAAATCCAAAGCCCCGGGGTCACAATTTAATAAAAACCTGACTTTTGGCAATTCACTCAAAAAAGGTGCCAAACGGTTGCAAATGGTCCCCTGAAAGGTTTGGCGGTCGAAACAGAAGGCTTTTTATCAGAGGAAAAGAAATCAGCCCTCGACAACTTAACCGGCAGAAAAAGATTTTTTTGATAAAAATCACTAAGGCGCGCGGTCACAATTTCAGCAAAAATCTGATGTTCTGCAACTCACTCAAAAATGGTGCCAAACTCTTGCAAATGCTCCCCTGAGAGGTTTGGCGGTCGAAACAGAAGGGTTTTTATCACAGGACAAGAAATCAGCCCTCGACAACTGAACCGGCAGAAAAAGATTTTTTTGAAAAAATACCTAAGCCCCGGGGTCACAAATTCATAAAAAATCTGACTTCCGGCAATTCACTCAAAAATGGTTCCAAAAGGTTCCAAATTCTCCCCTGAGAGGTTTGGCGGTTGAAACAGAAGGCTTTTTATCACAGGAAAAGAAATCAGCCGTCAACAACATAACCGGTAGAAAAAGATTTTTTTGAAAAAATCCAAAGCCCCGGGGTCACAATTTCATAAAAAACCTGACTTTTGGCAGTTCACTCAAAAAAGATCCCAAACGGTTGCAAATGCTCCCCTGAAAGGTTTGGCGGTTGAAACAGAAGGCTTTTTATCACAGGAAAAGAAATCAGCCCTCAACAACATAACCGGCAGAAAAAATTTTTTTTGAAAAAATCCTAAGCCCCGGGGTCACAATTTCTTAAAAAATCTGACTTTTGGCAATTCACTCAAAAATTGTGCCAAAAGGTTCCAAATTCTCCCCTGAAAGGTTTGGCGGTTGAAACAGAAGGGTTTTTATCACAGGAAAAGAAATCAACCCTCAGCAACTTAACCGGCAGAAAAAGATTTTTTTGAAAAAATCCTAAGCCCCGGGGTCACAATTTCATAAAAAACCTGACTTTCGGCAATTCACTCAAAAATGGTGCCATACGGTTGCAAATGATCCTCTGAAAGGTTTGGGAATGGAAATAGAAGAAATCAGCCCTCGACAACTTAACCAGCAGGAAAATATTTTTTTGAAAAAATCCCTAAGCCCCGGGGTCTCAATTTCATAAAAAATCTGACTTTCGGCAATTCACTCAAAAATGGTGACAAACGGTTCCAAATGATCCCCTGAAAGGTTTGGCAGTTGAAACAGATGGCTTTTTATCACAGGAAAAGAAATCAGCCGTCACCAACTTAACAGGCAGAAAAAATTTTTTTTGAAAAGATCCTAAGCCCCGGGGTCACAATTTCATAAAAAATCTGACTTTTGGCAATTCACTCAAAAATTGTGCCAAAGGGTTCCAAATTCTCCCCTGAAAGGTTTGTCGGTCGAAAGAGATGGCTTTTTATCACAGGACACGAAATCAGCCCTCTACAACTTAACCGGCAGAAAAAGATTTTTTTGAAAAAATCCTAAGCCCCGGGGTCACAATTTCATAAAAAATCTGACTTTTGGCAATTCACTCAAAAATTGTGCCAAAAGGTTCCAAATTCTCCCCTGAAAGGTTTGGCGGTCGAAACAGAAGGCTTTTTATCAGAGGAAAAGAAATCAGCCCTCGACAACTTAACCGGCAGAAAAAGATTTTTTTGAAAAAAATCACTAAGGCGCGCGGTCACAATTTCAGCAAAAATCTGATGTTCTGCAACTCACTCAAAAATGGTGCCAAACTCTTGCAAATGCTCCCCTGAGAGGTTTGGCGGTCGAAACAGAAGGGTTTTTATCACAGGACAAGAAATCAGCCCTCGACAACTGAACCGGCAGAAAAAGATTTTTTTGAAAAAATACCTAAGCCCCGGGGTCACAAATTCATAAAAAATCTGACTTCCGGCAATTCACTCAAAAATGGTTCCAAAAGGTTCCAAATTCTCCCCTGAGAGGTTTGGCGGTTGAAACAGAAGGCTTTTTATCACAGGAAAAGAAATCAGCCGTCAACAACATAACCGGTAGAAAAAGATTTTTTTGAAAAAATCCAAAGCCCCGGGGTCACAATTTCATAAAAAACCTGACTTATGGCAATTCACTCAAAAAAGATCCCAAACGGTTGCAAATGCTCCCCTGAAAGGTTTGGCGGTTGAAACAGAAGGCTTTTTATCACAGGAAAAGAAATCAGCCCTCAACAACATAACCGGCAGAAAAAAATTTTTTTGAAAAAATCCTAAGCCCCGGGGTCACAATTTCATAAAAAATCTGACTTTTGGCAATTCACTCAAAAATTGTGCCAAAAGGTTCCAAATTCTCCCCTGAAAGGTTTGGCGGTTGAAACAGAAGGATTTTTATCACAGGAAAAGAAATCAACCCTCAGCAACTTAACCGGCAGAAAAAGATTTTTTTGAAAAAATCCTAAGCCCCGGGGTCACAATTTCATAAAAAACCTGACTTTCGGCAATTCACTCAAAAATGGTGCCAGACGGTGGCAAATGATCCTCTGAAAGGTTTGGGAATGGAAATAGAAGAAATCAGCCCTCGACAACTTAACCAGCAGGAAAAGATTTTTTTGAAAAAATCCCTAAGCCCCGGGGTCTCAATTTCATAAAAAATCTGACTTTCGGCAATTCACTCAAAAATGGTGACAAACGGTTCCAAATGATCCCCTGAAAGGTTTGGCAGTTGAAACAGATGGCTTTTTATCACAGGAAAAGAAATCAGCCGTCACCAACTTAACAGGCAGAAAAAAATTTTTTTGAAAAGATCCTAAGCCCCGGGGTCACAATTTCATAAAAAATCTGACTTTTGGCAATTCACTCAAAAATTGTGCCAAAGGGTTCCAAATTCTCCCCTGAAAGGTTTGTCGGTCGAAAGAGATGGCTTTTTATCACAGGACACGAAATCAGCCCTCTACAACTTAACCGGCAGAAAAAGATTTTTTTGAAAAAATCCTAAGCCCCGGGGTCACAATTTCATAAAAAATCTGACTTTTGGCAATTCACTCAAAAATTGTGCCAAAAGGTTCCAAATTCTCCCCTGAAAGGTTTGGCGGTCGAAACAGAAGGCTTTTTATCAGAGGAAAAGAAATCAGCCCTCGACAACTTAACCGGCAGAAAAAGATTTTTTTGAAAAAAATCACTAAGGCGCGCGGTCACAATTTCAGCAAAAATCTGATGTTCTGCAACTCACTCAAAAATGGTGCCAAACTCTTGCAAATGCTCCCCTGAGAGGTTTGGCGGTCGAAACAGAAGGGTTTTTATCACAGGACAAGAAATCAGCCCTCGACAACTGAACCGGCAGAAAAAGATTTTTTTGAAAAAATACCTAAGCCCCGGGGTCACAAATTCATAAAAAATCTGACTTCCGGCAATTCACTCAAAAATGGTTCCAAAAGGTTCCAAATTCTCCCCTGAGAGGTTTGGCGGTTGAAACAGAAGGCTTTTTATCTCAGGAAAAGAAATCAGCCGTCAACAACATAACCGGCAGAAAAAGTTTTTTTGAAAAAATCCCTAATCCCCGGGGTCACAAATTCATAAAAAATCTGACTTTCGGCAATTTACTCAAAAATGGTGCCAAACGGTTGCAAATGCTCCCCTGAAAGGTTTGGCGGTTGAAACAGAAGGCTTTTTATCACAGGAAAAGAAATCAGCCCTCAACAACATAACCGGCAGAAAAAGATTTTTTTGAAAAAATCCTAAGCCTCGGGGTCACAATTTCATAAAAAATCTGACTTTTGGCAATTCACTCAAAAATTATGCCAAAAGGTTCCAAATTCTCCCCTGAAAGGTTTGGCGGTTGAAACAGAAGGCTTTTTATCACAGGAAAAGAAATCAACCCTCAGCAACTTAACCGGCAGAAAAAGATTTTTTTGAAAAAATCCTAAGCCCCGGGGTCACAATTTCATAAAAAACCTGACTTTCGGCAATTCACTCAAAAATGGTGCCAGACGGTTGCAAATGATCCTCTGAAAGGTTTGGGAATGGAAATAGAAGAAATCAGCCCTCGACAACTTAACCAGCAGAAAAAGATTTTTTTGAAAAAATCCCTAAGCCCCGGGGTCACAAATTCATAAAAAATCTGACTTCCGGCAATTCACTCACAAATGGTGCCAAAAGGATCCAAATTCTCCTCTGAGAGGTTTGGCGGTTGAAACAGAAGGCTTTTTATGACAGGAAAAGAAATCAGCCGTCAACAACATAACCGGCAGAAAAAGTTTTTTTGAAAAAATCCCTAATCCCCGGGGTCACAAATTCATAAAAAATCTGACTTTCGGCAATTTACTCAAAAATGGTGCCAAACGGTTGCAAATGCTCCCCTGAAAGGTTTGGTGGTTGAAACAGAAGGCTTTTTATCACAGGAAAAGAAATCAGCCCTCAACAACATAACCGGCAGAAAAAGATTTTTTTGAAAAAATCCTAAGCCCCGGGGTCACAATTTCATAAAAAATCTGACTTTCGGCAATTCACTCAAAAATGGTGCCAGACGGTTGCAAATGATCCTCTGAAAGGTTTGTGAATGGAAATAGAAGAAATCAGCCCTCGACAACTTAACCGGCAGAAAAAGATTTTTTTGAAAAAATCCTAAGTCCCGGGGTCACAATTTCATAAAAAACCTGACTTTCGGCAATTCACTCAAAAATGGTGCCAAAACGTTCCAAATTCTCCCCTGAGAGGTTTGGCGGTTGAAAAGGAAGACTTTTTATCACAGGAAAAGAAATCAGCCGTCAACAACATAACCGGCAGAAAAAGTTCTTTTGAAAACATCCCTAATCCCCGGGGTCACAAATTCATAAAGAATCTGACTTTCGGCAATTTACTCAAAAATGGTGCCAAACGGTTGCAAATGCTTCCCTGAAAAGTTTGGCGGTTGAAACAGATGGCTTTTTATCATAGGAAAAGAAATCAGCCCTCACCAACTTAACAGGCAGAAAATTTTTTTTTTGAAAAAATCCTAAGCCCCGGGGTCACAATTTCATAAAAAATCTGTCTTTTGGTAATTCACTCAAAAATTGTGCCAAAAGGTTCCAAATTCTCCCCTTAAAGGTTTGGCGGTCGAAACGGATGGCTTTTTATCACAGGACACGAAATCAGCCCTTGACAACTTAAGCGGCAGAAAAAGATTTTTATGAAAAAATCCCTAAGCCCCGGGGTCACAATTTCATAAAAAGCCTGACTTTCGGCAATGCACTCAAAAATGGTTCCAAACGGTTCCAAACTCTCCCCTGAAAGGTTTGGCGGTCGAAACAGATGGCTTTTTATCACAGGACACGAAATCAGCCCTTGACAACTTAAGCGGCAGAAAAAGATTTTTTTGAAAAAATCCTAAGCCCCGGGGTCACAATTTCATAAAAAATCTGACTTTCGGCAATTCACTCAAAACAGGTGCCAAACGGTTGCAAATGCTCCCCTGAAAGGTTTGGCGGTCAAAACAGAAGGCTTTTTATCAGAAGAAAAGAAATCAGCTCTCGAGAAGTTAACCGGTAGAAAAATATTTTTTTGAAAAAATCCTAAGCCCCGGGGTCACAATTTCATAAAAAATCTGACTTTTGTCAATTCACTCAAAAATTGTGCCAAAACCTTCCAAATTCTCCCCTGAAAGGTTTGGCGGTTGAAACAGAAGGCTTTTTATCACAGGAAAAGAAATCAACCCTCAGCAACTTAACGGGCAGAAAAATATTTTTTTGAAAAAATCCTAAGCCCCGGGGTCACAATTTCATAAAAAATCTGACTTCCGGCAGTTCACTCAAAAATGGTGCCAGACGGTTGCAAATGATCCTCTGAAAGGTTTGGGAATGGAAATAGAAGAAATCAGCCCTCCACAACTTAACCGGCAGAAAAAGTTTTTTTTGAAAAAATCCTAAGCCGCGGGGTCACAATTTCATAAAAAACCTGACTTTCGGCAATTCACTCAAAAATGGTGCCAGACGGTTGCAAATGATCCTCTGAAAGGTTTGGGAATGGAAATAGAAGAAATCAGCCCTCGACAACTTAACCGGCAGAAAAAGATTTTTTTGAAAAAATCCTTAATTCATAAAAAATCTGTCTTCCGGCAATTCACTCAAAAATGGGTGCCAAACGGTTGCAAATGGTCCCCTGAAAGGTTTGGCGGTTGAAACAGAAGGCTTTTTAGCATAGGAAAAGAAATCAGCCCTCAACAACATAACCGGTAGAAAAAGATTTTTTTGAAAAAATCCTAAGCCCCGGGGTCACAATTTCATAAAAAATCTGACTTTCGGCAATTCACTCAAAAATAGTGCCAGACGGTTGCAAATGATCCTCTGAGAGGTAGATTTCATAAAAAACCTGACTTTCGGCAATTCACTCTAAAAATGTGCCAAACGGTTGCAAATACTCCCCTGAAAGGTTTGGCGGTCGAAACAGAAGGCTTTTTATCAGAGGAAAAGAAATCAGCCCTCGACAACTTAACCGGCAGAAAAAGATTTTTTTGAAAAAAATTACTAAGGCGCGCGGTCACAATTTCAGCAAAAATCTGATGTTCTGCAACTCACTCAAAAATGGTGCCAAAGGGTTCCAAATTCTCCCCTGAAAGGTTTGTCGGTCGAAAGAGATGGCTTTTTATCACAGGACACGAAATCAGCCCTCTACAACTTAACCGGCAGAAAAAGATTTTTTTGAAAAAATCCTAAGCCCCGGGGTCACAATTTCATAAAAAATCTGACTTTTGGCAATTCACTCAAAAATTGTGCCAAAAGGTTCCAAATTCTCCCCTGAAAGGTTTGGCGGTCGAAACAGAAGGCTTTTTATCAGAGGAAAAGAAATCAGCCCTCGACAACTTAACCGGCAGAAAAAGATTTTTTTGAAAAAAATCACTAAGGCGAGCGGTCACAATTTCAGCAAAAATCTGATGTTCTGCAACTCACTCAAAAATGGTGCCAAACTCTTGCAAATGCTCCCCTGAGAGGTTTGGCGGTCGAAACAGAAGGGTTTTTATCACAGGACAAGAAATCAGCCCTCGACAACTGAACCGGCAGAAAAAGATTTTTTTGAAAAAATACCTAAGCCCCGGGGTCACAAATTCATAAAAAATCTGACTTCCGGCAATTCACTCAAAAATGGTTCCAAAAGGTTCCAAATTCTCCCCTGAGAGGTTTGGCGGTTGAAACAGAAGGCTTTTTATCACAGGAAAAGAAATCAGCCGTCAACAACATAACCGGTAGAAAAAGATTTTTTTGAAAAAATCCAAAGCCCCGGGGTCACAATTTCATAAAAAACCTGACTTTTGGCAATTCACTCAAAAAAGATCCCAAACGGTTGCAAATGCTCCCCTGAAAGGTTTGGCGGTTGAAACAGAAGGCTTTTTATCACAGGAAAAGAAATCAGCCCTCAACAACATAACCGGCAGAAAAAATTTTTTTTGAAAAAATCCTAAGCCCCGGGGTCACAATTTCATAAAAAATCTGACTTTTGGCAATTCACTCAAAAATTGTGCCAAAAGGTTCCAAATTCTCCCCTGAAAGGTTTGGCGGTTGAAACAGAAGGGTTTTTATCACAGGAAAAGAAATCAACCCTCAGCAACTTAACCGGCAGAAAAAGATTTTTTTGAAAAAATCCTAAGCCCCGGGGTCACAATTTCATAAAAAACCTGACTTTCGGCAATTCACTCAAAAATGGTGCCAGACGGTGGCAAATGATCCTCTGAAAGGTTTGGGAATGGAAATAGAAGAAATCAGCCCTCGACAACTTAACCAGCAGGAAAAGATTTTTTTGAAAAAATCCCTAAGCCCCGGGGTCTCAATTTCATAAAAAATCTGACTTTCGGCAATTCACTCAAAAATGGTGACAAACGGTTCCAAATGATCCCCTGAAAGGTTTGGCAGTTGAAACAGATGGCTTTTTATCACAGGAAAAGAAATCAGCCGTCACCAACTTAACAGGCAGAAAAAATTTTTTTTGAAAAGATCCTAAGCCCCGGGGTCACAATTTCATAAAAAATCTGACTTTTGGCAATTCACTCAAAAATTGTGCCAAAGGGTTCCAAATTCTCCCCTGAAAGGTTTGTCGGTCGAAAGAGATGGCTTTTTATCACAGGACACGAAATCAGCCCTCTACAACTTAACCGGCAGAAAAAGATTTTTTTGAAAAAATCCTAAGCCCCGGGGTCACAATTTCATAAAAAATCTGACTTTTGGCAATTCACTCAAAAATTGTGCCAAAAGGTTCCAAATTCTCCCCTGAAAGGTTTGGCGGTCGAAACAGAAGGCTTTTTATCAGAGGAAAAGAAATCAGCCCTCGACAACTTAACCGGCAGAAAAAGATTTTTTTGAAAAAAATCACTAAGGCGCGCGGTCACAATTTCAGCAAAAATCTGATGTTCTGCAACTCACT
This sequence comes from Podarcis filfolensis, assembly GCF_964270895.1. Lineage (NCBI taxonomy): Eukaryota > Metazoa > Chordata > Lepidosauria > Squamata > Lacertidae > Podarcis > Podarcis filfolensis. The sequence goes on from NC_139603.1 coordinate 15,882,262, forward strand.
CAAAAATGGTGCCAAACTCTTGCAAATGCTCCCCTGAGAGGTTTGGCGGTCGAAACAGAAGGGTTTTTATCACAGGACAAGAAATCAGCCCTCGACAACTGAACCGGCAGAAAAAGATTTTTTTGAAAAAATACCTAAGCCCCGGGGTCACAAATTCATAAAAAATCTGACTTCCGGCAATTCACTCAAAAATGGTTCCAAAAGGTTCCAAATTCTCCCCTGAGAGGTTTGGCGGTTGAAACAGAAGGCTTTTTATCTCAGGAAAAGAAATCAGCCGTCAACAACATAACCGGCAGAAAAAGTTTTTTTGAAAAAATCCCTAATCCCCGGGGTCACAAATTCATAAAAAATCTGACTTTCGGCAATTTACTCAAAAATGGTGCCAAACGGTTGCAAATGCTCCCCTGAAAGGTTTGGCGGTTGAAACAGAAGGCTTTTTATCACAGGAAAAGAAATCAGCCCTCAACAACATAACCGGCAGAAAAAGATTTTTTTGAAAAAATCCTAAGCCTCGGGGTCACAATTTCATAAAAAATCTGACTTTTGGCAATTCACTCAAAAATTATGCCAAAAGGTTCCAAATTCTCCCCTGAAAGGTTTGGCGGTTGAAACAGAAGGCTTTTTATCACAGGAAAAGAAATCAACCCTCAGCAACTTAACCGGCAGAAAAAGATTTTTTTGAAAAAATCCTAAGCCCCGGGGTCACAATTTCATAAAAAACCTGACTTTCGGCAATTCACTCAAAAATGGTGCCAGACGGTTGCAAATGATCCTCTGAAAGGTTTGTGAATGGAAATAGAAGAAATCAGCCCTCGACAACTTAACCGGCAGAAAAAGATTTTTTTGAAAAAATCCTAAGCCCCGGGGTCACAATTTCATAAAAAACCTGACTTTCGGCAATTCACTCAAAAATGGTGCCAAAACGTTCCAAATTCTCCCCTGAGAGGTTTGGCGGTTGAAAAGGAAGACTTTTTATCACAGGAAAAGAAATCAGCCGTCAACAACATAACCGGCAGAAAAAGTTCTTTTGAAAACATCCCTAATCCCCGGGGTCACAAATTCATAAAGAATCTGACTTTCGGCAATTTACTCAAAAATGGTGCCAAACGGTTGCAAATGCTTCCCTGAAAAGTTTGGCGGTTGAAACAGATGGCTTTTTATCATAGGAAAAGAAATCAGCCCTCACCAACTTAACAGGCAGAAAATTTTTTTTTTGAAAAAATCCTAAGCCCCGGGGTCACAATTTCATAAAAAATCTGTCTTTTGGTAATTCACTCAAAAATTGTGCCAAAAGGTTCCAAATTCTCCCCTTAAAGGTTTGGCGGTCGAAACGGATGGCTTTTTATCACAGGACACGAAATCAGCCCTTGACAACTTAAGCGGCAGAAAAAGATTTTTATGAAAAAATCCCTAAGCCCCGGGGTCACAATTTCATAAAAAGCCTGACTTTCGGCAATGCACTCAAAAATGGTTCCAAACGGTTCCAAACTCTCCCCTGAAAGGTTTGGCGGTCGAAACAGATGGCTTTTTATCACAGGACACGAAATCAGCCCTTGACAACTTAAGCGGCAGAAAAAGATTTTTTTGAAAAAATCCTAAGCCCCGGGGTCACAATTTCATAAAAAATCTGACTTTCGGCAATTCACTCAAAACAGGTGCCAAACGGTTGCAAATGCTCCCCTGAAAGGTTTGGCGGTCAAAACAGAAGGCTTTTTATCAGAAGAAAAGAAATCAGCTCTCGAGAAGTTAACCGGTAGAAAAATATTTTTTTGAAAAAATCCTAAGCTCCGGGGTCACAATTTCATAAAAAATCTGACTTTTGTCAATTCACTCAAAAATTGTGCCAAAACCTTCCAAATTCTCCCCTGAAAGGTTTGGCGGTTGAAACAGAAGGCTTTTTATCACAGGAAAAGAAATCAACCCTCAGCAACTTAACGGGCAGAAAAATATTTTTTTGAAAAAATCCTAAGCCCCGGCGTCACAATTTCATAAAAAATCTGACTTCCGGCAGTTCACTCAAAAATGGTGCCAGACGGTTGCAAATGATCCTCTGAAAGGTTTGGGAATGGAAATAGAAGAAATCAGCCCTCCACAACTTAACCGGCAGAAAAAGTTTTTTTTGAAAAAATCCTAAGCCGCGGGGTCACAATTTCATAAAAAACCTGACTTTCGGCAATTCACTCAAAAATGGTGCCAGACGGTTGCAAATGATCCTCTGAAAGGTTTGGGAATGGAAATAGAAGAAATCAGCCCTCGACAACTTAACCGGCAGAAAAAGATTTTTTTGAAAAAATCCTTAATTCATAAAAAATCTGTCTTCCGGCAATTCACTCAAAAATGGGTGCCAAACGGTTGCAAATGGTCCCCTGAAAGGTTTGGCGGTTGAAACAGAAGGCTTTTTAGCATAGGAAAAGAAATCAGCCCTCAACAACATAACCGGTAGAAAAAGATTTTTTTGAAAAAATCCTAAGCCCCGGGGTCACAATTTCATAAAAAATCTGACTTTCGGCAATTCACTCAAAAATAGTGCCAGACGGTTGCAAATGATCCTCTGAGAGGTAGATTTCATAAAAAACCTGACTTTCGGCAATTCACTCTAAAAATGTGCCAAACGGTTGCAAATACTCCCCTGAAAGGTTTGGCGGTCGAAACAGAAGGCTTTTTATCAGAGGAAAAGAAATCAGCCCTCGACAACTTAACCGGCAGAAAAAGATTTTTTTGAAAAAAATTACTAAGGCGCGCGGTCACAATTTCAGCAAAAATCTGATGTTCTGCAACTCACTCAAAAATGGTGCCAAAGGGTTCCAAATTCTCCCCTGAAAGGTTTGTCGGTCGAAAGAGATGGCTTTTTATCACAGGACACGAAATCAGCCCTCTACAACTTAACCGGCAGAAAAAGATTTTTTTGAAAAAATCCTAAGCCCCGGGGTCACAATTTCATAAAAAATCTGACTTTTGGCAATTCACTCAAAAATTGTGCCAAAAGGTTCCAAATTCTCCCCTGAAAGGTTTGGCGGTCGAAACAGAAGGCTTTTTATCAGAGGAAAAGAAATCAGCCCTCGACAACTTAACCGGCAGAAAAAGATTTTTTTGAAAAAAATCACTAAGGCGAGCGGTCACAATTTCAGCAAAAATCTGATGTTCTGCAACTCACTCAAAAATGGTGCCAAACTCTTGCAAATGCTCCCCTGAGAGGTTTGGCGGTCGAAACAGAAGGGTTTTTATCACAGGACAAGAAATCAGCCCTCGACAACTGAACCGGCAGAAAAAGATTTTTTTGAAAAAATACCTAAGCCCCGGGGTCACAAATTCATAAAAAATCTGACTTCCGGCAATTCACTCAAAAATGGTTCCAAAAGGTTCCAAATTCTCCCCTGAGAGGTTTGGCGGTTGAAACAGAAGGCTTTTTATCACAGGAAAAGAAATCAGCCGTCAACAACATAACCGGTAGAAAAAGATTTTTTTGAAAAAATCCAAAGCCCCGGGGTCACAATTTCATAAAAAACCTGACTTTTGGCAATTCACTCAAAAAAGATCCCAAACGGTTGCAAATGCTCCCCTGAAAGGTTTGGCGGTTGAAACAGAAGGCTTTTTATCACAGGAAAAGAAATCAGCCCTCAACAACATAACCGGCAGAAAAAATTTTTTTTGAAAAAATCCTAAGCCCCGGGGTCACAATTTCATAAAAAATCTGACTTTTGGCAATTCACTCAAAAATTGTGCCAAAAGGTTCCAAATTCTCCCCTGAAAGGTTTGGCGGTTGAAACAGAAGGGTTTTTATCACAGGAAAAGAAATCAACCCTCAGCAACTTAACCGGCAGAAAAAGATTTTTTTGAAAAAATCCAAAGCCCCGGGGTCACAATTTCATAAAAAACCTGACTTTCGGCAATTCACTCCAAAATGGTGCCAGACGGTTGCAAATGATCCTCTGAAAGGTTTGGGAATGGAAATAGAAGAAATCAGCCCTCGACAACTTAACCAGCAGGAAAAGATTTTTTTGAAAAAATCCCTAAGCCCCGGGGTCTCAATTTCATAAAAAATCTGACTTTCGGCAATTCACTCAAAAATGGTGACAAACGGTTCCAAATGATCCCCTGAAAGGTTTGGCAGTTGAAACAGATGGCTTTTTATCACAGGAAAAGAAATCAGCCGTCACCAACTTAACAGGCAGAAAAAAATTTTTTTGAAAAGATCCTAAGCCCCGGGGTCACAATTTCATAAAAAATCTGACTTTTGGCAATTCACTCAAAAATTGTGCCAAAGGGTTCCAAATTCTCCCCTGAAAGGTTTGTCGGTCGAAAGAGATGGCTTTTTATCACAGGACACGAAATCAGCCCTCTACAACTTAACCGGCAGAAAAAGATTTTTTTGAAAAAATCCTAAGCCCCGGGGTCACAATTTCATAAAAAATCTGACTTTTGGCAATTCACTCAAAAATTGTGCCAAAAGGTTCCAAATTCTCCCCTGAAAGGTTTGGCGGTCGAAACAGAAGGCTTTTTATCAGAGGAAAAGAAATCAGCCCTCGACAACTTAACCGGCAGAAAAAGATTTTTTTGAAAAAAATCACTAAGGCGCGCGGTCACAATTTCAGCAAAAATCTGATGTTCTGCAACTCACTCAAAAATGGTGCCAAACTCTTGCAAATGCTCCCCTGAGAGGTTTGGCGGTCGAAACAGAAGGGTTTTTATCACAGGACAAGAAATCAGCCCTCGACAACTGAACCGGCAGAAAAAGATTTTTTTGAAAAAATACCTAAGCCCCGGGGTCACAAATTCATAAAAAATCTGACTTCCGGCAATTCACTCAAAAATGGTTCCAAAAGGTTCCAAATTCTCCCCTGAGAGGTTTGGCGGTTGAAACAGAAGGCTTTTTATCTCAGGAAAAGAAATCAGCCGTCAACAACATAACCGGCAGAAAAAGTTTTTTTGAAAAAATCCCTAATCCCCGGGGTCACAAATTCATAAAAAATCTGACTTTCGGCAATTTACTCAAAAATGGTGCCAAACGGTTGCAAATGCTCCCCTGAAAGGTTTGGCGGTTGAAACAGAAGGCTTTTTATCACAGGAAAAGAAATCAGCCCTCAACAACATAACCGGCAGAAAAAGATTTTTTTGAAAAAATCCTAAGCCTCGGGGTCACAATTTCATAAAAAATCTGACTTTTGGCAATTCACTCAAAAATTATGCCAAAAGGTTCCAAATTCTCCCCTGAAAGGTTTGGCGGTTGAAACAGAAGGCTTTTTATCACAGGAAAAGAAATCAACCCTCAGCAACTTAACCGGCAGAAAAAGATTTTTTTGAAAAAATCCTAAGCCCCGGGGTCACAATTTCATAAAAAACCTGACTTTCGGCAATTCACTCAAAAATGGTGCCAGACGGTTGCAAATGATCCTCTGAAAGGTTTGGGAATGGAAATAGAAGAAATCAGCCCTCGACAACTTAACCAGCAGAAAAAGATTTTTTTGAAAAAATCCCTAAGCCCCGGGGTCACAAATTCATAAAAAATCTGACTTCCGGCAATTCACTCACAAATGGTGCCAAAAGGATCCAAATTCTCCTCTGAGAGGTTTGGCGGTTGAAACAGAAGGCTTTTTATGACAGGAAAAGAAATCAGCCGTCAACAACATAACCGGCAGAAAAAGTTTTTTTGAAAAAATCCCTAATCCCCGGGGTCACAAATTCATAAAAAATCTGACTTTCGGCAATTTACTCAAAAATGGTGCCAAACGGTTGCAAATGCTCCCCTGAAAGGTTTGGCGGTTGAAACAGAAGGCTTTTTATCACAGGAAAAGAAATCAGCCCTCAACAACATAACCGGCAGAAAAAGATTTTTTTGAAAAAATCCTAAGCCCCGGGGTCACAATTTCATAAAAAATCTGACTTTCGGCAATTCACTCAAAAATGGTGCCAGACGGTTGCAAATGATCCTCTGAAAGGTTTGTGAATGGAAATAGAAGAAATCAGCCCTCGACAACTTAACCGGCAGAAAAAGATTTTTTTGAAAAAATCCTAAGCCCCGGGGTCACAATTTCATAAAAAACCTGACTTTCGGCAATTCACTCAAAAATGGTGCCAAAACGTTCCAAATTCTCCCCTGAGAGGTTTGGCGGTTGAAAAGGAAGACTTTTTATCACAGGAAAAGAAATCAGCCGTCAACAACATAACCGGCAGAAAAAGTTCTTTTGAAAACATCCCTAATCCCCGGGGTCACAAATTCATAAAGAATCTGACTTTCGGCAATTTACTCAAAAATGGTGCCAAACGGTTGCAAATGCTTCCCTGAAAAGTTTGGCGGTTGAAACAGATGGCTTTTTATCATAGGAAAAGAAATCAGCCCTCACCAACTTAACAGGCAGAAGAAGATTTTTTTAAAAAAATCGCTAATGCTCCCCTAAAGAAACTAGGAGTAAACTAGGAGTAAACGGAGTAAACTAGGAGTAAACTAGGTGTAAACTAGGAGTAAACTAGGAGTAAACGGAGTAAACTAGGAGTAAAATAGGTGTAAACTAGGAGTAAACCAGGAGTAAACCAGGAGTAAACTAGGAGTAAACGAGGAGTAAACTAGGAGCAAACTAGGTGTAAACTAGGAGTAAACCAGGAGTAAACTAGGTGTAAACTAGGTGTAAAGTTGGTGTAAACTGGGTGTAAACTAGGTGTAAACCTTGAGTAAAGTTGGTGTAAACTAGCCAATCACATGCAGCCCTCTGTGCAAATAATGTATATAAAGCAGATACTTTGAGGGAACATCCATTCCTCCTCAGCACTATGAGCTGAATAAAGAGCATGAAATCCACTCTCGACTCAGAGTATATTTCATTCTCAAGCCCTCCAACACTTCTCTGATGAAAAAAGGGATGGCCTATTCAATAATAAATAAATAATAATAATAGTTTTATTATTTATACCCCACCCATCTGACTGGGTCGTGCCAGCCACGCTCAGCAGCTTGCAGTATAAAATAATATACAATAAAACATGAAACTTCTTTTAACTATATGCCTACTATATGGAAGTTAACAACTGGACAACAGAAATGGATTGTACACACTCTAATGGTAGCTGAGAGGCTGATATTGATAAACTGAAAGAGCAAAGAGATGATCTCCTTTAATCGGTGGAGTGATAATACGGTAACACTTGCAACCTGTGAACGGACTGCTTACAAACATAGACTGCTTAGATAAATACGACAGTATTTCTAATGAATTTATACAAAATGTAGTTGACTAATTTATATTAGGGCGTGGTCACAATTTCAGCAAAAATCTGATGTTCTGCAATTCACGCACAAATGGTGCCAAACTCTTGCAAATGCTCGCCTGAGAGGTTTTTCAGTCAAAACAGAAGGCTTTTTATCACAGGACAAGAAATCAGCCCTCCACAACTTAACCGGGAGAATTTTATTTTAAAAAAAATCGCTAAGCCCCGGGGTCACAATTTCATCAAAAATCTGACTTTCGGCAATTCAATCCAAAAAAGGGCCAAACGGTTGCAAATGCCCCCCTGAGAGGTTTGGCTGTCAAAACAGAAGGCTTTTTATCGCAGGAAAAGAAATCAGCCCTCGACAACTGCACCGGCAGAAGAAGATTTTTTTAAAAAAATCGCTAATGCTCCCCTGAGAGCTTGTGCATCGCCTGTTCACTGTCCCTCAGACCATGTGGTGTAAGAAAAAAATGAACAAATTCCTATTCCCCACAAGTAACCCACAGATGCATTTTAAATAAAAGCACACATAAAGTAGGAGTAAACTAGGTGAAAACTAGGAGTAAAGTATGTGTAAACTAGGTGTAAACTAGGAGTAAACCAGGAGTAAACTAGGTGTAAACTAGGAGTAAACCAGGAGTAAACTAGGAGTAAACTAGGTGTAAACTAGGAGTAAACCAGGAGTAAGCTAGGTGTAAACTAGGAGTGAACCAGGAGTAAACTAGGTGTAAACTAGGCTAAAGTTGGTGTAAACTGGGTGTAAACTAGGTGTAAACTAGGAGTAAAGTTGGTGTAAACTAGCCAATCACATGCAGCCCATTGTGTAAATAATGTATATAAAGCAGATACTTTGAGGGAACATCCATTCCTCCTCAGCACTATGAGCTGAATAAAGAGCATGAAATCCACTCTCGACTCAGAGTATATTTCATTCTCAAACCCTCCAACACTTCTCTGATGAAAAAAGGGATGGCCTATTCAATAATAAATAAATAATAATAATAGTTTTATTATTTATACCCCACCCATCTGACTGGGTCGTGCCAGCCACGCTCAGCAGCTTGCAGGATAAAATAATATACAATAAAACATGAAACTTTTTTTAACTATATGCCTACTATATGGAAGTTAACAACTGGACAACAGAAATGGATTGTACACACTCTAATGGTAGCTGAGAGGCTGATATTGATAAACTGAAAGAGCAAAGAGATGATCTCCTTTAATCGGTGGAGTGATAATATGGTAACTCTTGCAACCTGTGAACGGACTGCTTACAAACATAGACTGCTTAGATAAATACGACAGTATTTCGAATGAATTTATACAAAATGTAGTTGACTAATTTATATTAGGGCGCGGTCACAATTTCAGCAAAAATCTGATGTTCTGCAATTCACTCACAAATGGTGCCAAACTCTTGCAAATGCTCGCCTGAGAGGTTTTTCAGTCAAAACAGAAGGCTTTTTATCACAGGACAAGAAATCAGCCCTCCACAACTTAACCGGGAGAATTTAAAAAATAAATAAATCGCTAAGCCCCGGGGTCACAATTTCATCAAAAATCTGACTTTCGGCAATTCACTCCAAAAAAGTGCCAAACGGTTGCAAATGCCCCCCTGAGAGGTTTGGCTGTCAAAACAGAAGGCTTTTTATCGCAGGAAAAGAAATCAGCCCTCGACAACTGCACCGGCAGAAGAAGATTTTTTTGAAAAAATCGCTAATGCTCCCCTGAGAGCTTGTGCATCGCCTGTTCACTGTCCCTCAGACCATGTGGTGTAAGAAAAAAATGAACAAATTCCTATGCCCCACAAGTAACCCACAGATGCATTTTAAATAAAAGCACACATAAAGTAGGAGTAAACTAGGTGGAAACTAGGTGGAAACTAGGAGTAAAGTAGGTGTAAAGTAGGTGTAAAGTAGGAGTAAACTAGGTATAAAGTCTTCCATAACCTGAGCCAGTCCGGGGGGTCCGGCACACTTCTTCTGCACGGCTCTGGTCTTCCCCCAGGGACCTTCGACTCAGCAGCACGTAAACACAGCGGAACAGAAGCAGGAACGTTCTGTGTGAGGGCAATAACTCAGGCTGGATGCAGCAGTCTCCTTATCTATGTTTTAAGTCTTTATTCCTTAGCAAACCACAATAGCTATAAATCCTGGCCACAGTTCACTCATCGCTGCTCTCTCCACGGAGCAAAAACACACACTGAGAGAACACAGTAAAACCCTCCCCTCAGTATTCTAAACCACGCCTCAAAATGTGAGACGTCACTCAGAACTTCTTAACCCTGTGAGTTCTGAGCCTCTCTCCACACCCCCTCTCGAATCATATTTTGAGAGGACTTCTGAGTGTTCAACACCTTTCCCATCGCCTTCCGCCCCTTCCTGGCATCGTTGTTAGGCACCTGTTGAACCTCACAAATCTCAGGTTCGCACTGTGCGAAACCAACCCACGCATTTGTGACCTGAAACCTCTCAGGTGGAATTCCCTTTGTAGCCCGCGATGACCGCCTGGGCACAAACTGGGGTGCTCCTTCTGACCCACTGGGGCCAGCATGTGCGTCTTCCTCATCAGAAGACTCCCCCTCTGACTTGACACGTCTGTGCGCTTTCTCCATTATGCGCACAGGAGATGAGGGCTCACTCTTGGACACTCTCTTAACAACCTGTGGAGACGCCCTACTCTGTTCAGGGACCTGGTCTCCACCAGCAGGTTCAGGCTCTGGCTCTCCCTCCTCCTCAGAGTCAGACAGACAATCTGAGTGAACGTCAGAGCGCGCTTTGCGCCTTGCCCAACCATCCTGCTCAAAGAACTCAGCCTGTTTACTGACCAGAAGCTTGGTCTGATCACCTTCTGGGTATGCAAATCTCCACCCTTTTGTCGCAGGCTCATATCCACAGAAGATCATTTCCTGGTACCTTGGGACACCCTCCTGCTGCAGAAACTTTGGTACAGGCACCATGGCTCTGCAACCAAACGTGCGAAAGAAATGCACAAGCGGCTTCTGTCGATGAAGCAGGAAATACGGGGTGTCACCTACCACTGCATTGTAGCACCTGTTCATCGTGAAATTGGCTGTCTTTACCGCCTCCCCCCAAAAACTTTGAGGCAAACCAGAGTCATCCAGTAGAACCTCTGATGCTTGAACCAGAGCTTTACTCCTAAGCTCTGCCACACCACTGTCCTGAGAAGTCACCTTGTGACGTATCCCCCTCTGGCGAAAGAAACCCTTTAGAGCAGACCCAGTGACCTCTGAACCTCGGTCACACTTGAACCCCTGCACCTTGGTGGAGAACCTTAGTTCCACCTCAGCAACCCAATCTTTGATCAGTTGTGTTGCCTCCTCCTTAGTTTTCAGCGTAAACGCCCATGCGTTCCGCGTAAAATCATCTGTCAGCACCATCAGAACCTTGGCCTTGCCCAGACTTGGCTGTGGCATACCAAAAAGGTCTGCATGCACAAGCTCAAAAGGCTTTGTGGTTACTCTCTCCACCCTGGGATGATTAAATCCCTTGTTCCTTGCTTTTCTGCAAGCTCTGCAATTCAAAGGTTGACCACATTCTTTTACCCGGCACCCTTTGGTGCACTCTGATAACATCTGAATGTCCTCACAGGAACCATGTGACATTCTCTTGTGCCACACGCAAGCACACGACACATGAGTGTGATCAGTGGCTTTCCCAGTATTCCCCTTACCCTCCAGAGGTGTTTCCAGAACAAAGAGGTTGTTCTGATTCTTCTCAACACTTATTAGCTTCTTCCCCCCTCTGGAAATTGTACAAACATTTTTCTCAAAACTCACTGAATATCCCTCCTGTAAAAGGCAAGGTACAGATAACAGACAATGTTTTATCTCAGGTACGAAATAGACCTTCAGATCAGCCTGCAAGAAAGAGACAAACACATTAGCAACATGAGTCACATGTCCCTGTGAACCAGTAGCAAATTTAACTGTTTTCCCAGTTGAAACAGCCTTGCAGTTCCACATTTGTCCATCAGGTGGCGCTGTGACCAAATGGGCGTTAGCAGCCGAGTCCACAACCCAACGTAGCACTCTGGAGTTGACCTTCTTTGTTGCCTTAGCAACCGACTTCCTGCTGCCCCCGACCTTGGGGCCTTCGCTGCAGGTGTTGTCCAAAACTGCCATAGACGCAGTCAGCTGATAAGCGTTTCCTCCCCTCTCTGGAGCACGTAGCGTCTGCGGTTTCCCACGCCTGCCTCCTCTGCAGGACTTGTTGCTATGGAAACCCGGCTGGTTCCCATGGGAAGCAACCTTGGAAACATCCTGCCCTGTCTCCCTTGCTCTCTGTGGGCAGCTGCGACGCAGGTGTTCAGAAGAAGCACAAACAAAACATTGCCGAGTGGAAAACTTTGCCAACTTGCCTTTGGTCTTCTCTGCCCCCCCAAACTTTCCAGCAGCGCTCCTTGAAGCTTTCCTGCCTTTGGGGAAATGGCTTTTGGCTTCTGCTGTGGTTTCTCTGCAAACCCCCTCCAGCTCCTGCCAAACAGCCTGGGCACTCTCAAGACCCTTGGAATGGCTTGCACCCCCACTCTCAGGTGCATCTCTCTTCTCTTCTCTCAGCTGCTCTCCAGCACGCAGCTCATGTGTTGGTGCATTCCAACAGCTTCCCAACACAGTCCCAGCCCCCTCTGGGCCTTCTGGGCGTCCCTCAGCCCCTCTTGGGCTTGGTGCCTCCTCAGAGCAATTTTCAGCCCCCTCTGGCCTGGCTCCCACTGCTTTCTTCAGTGCCTGCCACTCCTCGACCCAGGGCTTGCTCCCGTCCACCTTATCAAAAGGGATTGACGATTTCTGGCTGTCTGCCATGTTCTCCCGGGGCCCGGCCTACTTACAGTACAGTAGTGCCTCCCGGTCCAGCAGATCCTTCCCAGCGAGCTCCCTGGCTGGCACCAGCTTCTCCTTAGCTGGCCTTTGGCTGCTCCTCAGCCGACTCTGACTGCAGTCTTCCTTCCCAGCGTCTGATCAGCTGGCCTTTGGCTGCAGTCTCTCACACGCACGAACGTTGCTTATCTTAATTGCTGATGGTCCATAACCTCTTCCGTAACCTGAGCCAGTCCAGGGGGTCCGGCACACTTCTGCGCGGCTCTGGTCTTCCCCCAGGGACCTTCGACTCAGCAGCACGTAAACACAGCGGAACAGAAGCAGGAACGTTCTGTGTGAGGGCAGTAACTCAGGCTGGATGCAGCAGTCTCCTTATCTATGATTTAAGTCTTTATTCCTTAGCAAACCACAATAGCTATAAATCCTGGCGACAGTTCACTCATCGCTGCTCTCTCCACGGAGCAAAAACACACACTGAGAGAACACAGTAAAACCCTCCCCTCAGTATTCTAAACCACGCCTCAAAATGTGAGACGTCACTCAGAACTTCTTCACCCTGTGAGTTCTGAGCCTCTCTCCACATAAAGTAGCTGTAAACCTCCCCTGAGAGGTTTGGCGTTCGAAACCGAGGCTTTTTATCACAGGAAAAGAAATCAACCCTCGACAAGTTAACCGGTAGAAATTTTTATTTTAAAAAAAACGCAAAGCCCCAGGGTCACAATTTCATAAAAAATCTGACTTTCGGCAATTCACTCAAAAATGGTGCCAAACGGTTGCAAATGCTCCCCCGAAAGGTTTGGCGGTCGAAACAGAAGGCTTTTTATCAGAGCAAAAGAAATCAACCCTCGACAACTTAACCGGCAGAAAAAGATTTTTTTGAAAAAATAGCTAATGCTCCCCTAAGAGCTTGTGCATCGCCTGTTCACCGTCCCTCAGACCATGTGGTGTAAGAAAAAAATGAACAAATTCCTATGCCCAACAAGTAACCCACAGATGCATTTTAAATAAAAGCACACATAAAGTAGGAGTAAACTAGGAGTAAAGTAGGTGTAAACTAGGAGTAAAGTAGGAGTAAACTAGGTGTAAACAAGGAGTAAATTAGGAGTAAAGTAGGTGTAAAGTAGGAGTAAGGCAGGAGTAAATTAGCCAATCACATGCAGCCCATTGTGTAAATAATGTATGTAAAGCAGATACTTTGAGGGAACATCCATTCCTCCTCACCAATATGAGCTGAATAAAGAGCATGAAATCCACTCTCGACTCAGAGTATATTTCATTCTCAAACCCTCCAACACTTCTCTGATGAAAAAAGGGATGGCCTATTCAATAATAAATAAATAATAATAATAGTTTTATTATTTATACCCCACCCATCTGACTGGGTCGTGCCAGCCACGCTCAGCAGCTTGCAGGATAAAATAATATACAATAAAACATCAAACCTTTTTTAACTATATGCCTACTATATGGAAGTTAACAACTGGACAACAGAAATGGATTGTACACACTCTAATGGTAGCTGAGAGGCTGATATTGATAAACTGGAAGAGCAAAGAGATGATCTCCTTTATTCGGTGGATTGATAATATGGTAACACTTGCAACCTGTGAACGGACTGCTTACAAACATAGACTGCTTGGATAAATACGACAGTATTTCGAATGAATTTATACAAAATGTAGTTGACTAATTTATATTACGGCGCGGTCACAATTTCAGCAAAAATCTGACTTTCGGCAATTCACTCAAAAAAAGTGCCAAAGGGTTGCAAATGCTCGCCTGAGAGGTTTTTCAGGCAAAACAGAAGGCTTTTTATCACAGGACAAGAAATCAGCCCTCCACAACTTAACCGGGAGAATTTTTTTTTAAAAAAAAATCGCTAAGCCCCGGGGTCACAATTTCATCAAAAATCTGACTTTCGGCAATTCACTCAAAACAAGTGCCAAACGGTTGCAAATGCCCCCCTGAGAGGTTTGGCTGTCAAAACAGAAGGCTTCTTATCGCAGGAAAAGAAATCAGCCCTCGACAACTTAACCGGCAGAAGAAGATATCATCAAAAATCTGACTTTCGGCAATTAAACATGGTGCCAAACGGTTGCAAATGCTCCCCTGAGAGCTTTGGCAGTGGAAAGAGAAGGGGTTTCATCATAGGACAAGAAATCAGACCTCGACAACTTAAACGGCAGGAAAAGATTTTTTTGAAAAAATCGCTATGGCGCGCGGTCACAATTTCAGCAAAAATCTGATGTTCTGCAACTCACTCAAAAATGGTGCCAAACGGTTGCAAATGCTCCCCCGAAAGGTTTGGCGGTCGAAACAGAAGGCTTTTTATCAGAGCAAAAGAAATCAGACCTCGACAACTTAACCGGCAGAAAAAGATTTTTTTGAAAAAATCGCAAAGCCCCGGGGTCACAATTTCATAAAAAATTTGACTTTCGGCAATTCACTCAAAAATGGTGCCAAACGGTTGCAAATGCTCCCCTGAAAGGTTTGGCGGTCGAAACAGATGCCTTTTTATCACAGGAAAAGAAATCAGCCCTCGACAACTTAACCGGCAGAAAAAGATTTTTTTGAAATATCGCAAAGCAAATAGGAGTAAACTAGGTGTAAACTAGGAGTAAATTAGGTGTTAACTAGGAGTAAAGTGGGTGTAAACTATGAGTAAAGTTGGTGTAAACTAGGTGTAAACAAGGAGTAAACTAGGTATAAACAAGGAGTAAACTAGGTGTAAAGTAGGAGTAAGGCTGGAGTAAATTAGCCAATCACATGCAGCCCATTGTGTAAATAATGTATATAAAGCAGATACTTTGAGGGAACATCCATTCCTCCTCATCACTATGAGCTGAATAAAGAGCATGAAATCCACTCTCGACTCAGAGTATATTTCATTCTCAAACCCTCCAACACTTCTCTGATGAAAAAAGGGATGTCCTATTCAATAATAAATAAATAATAATAATACTTTTATTATTTATACCCCACCCATCTGACTGGGTCGTGCCAGCCACGCTCAGCAGCTTGCAGGATAAAATAATATACAATAAAACATGAAACTTTTTTTAACTATATGCCTACTATATGGAAGTTAACAACTGGACAACAGAAATGGATTGTACACACTCTAATGGTAGCTGAGAGGCTGATATTGATAAACTGGAAGAGCAAAGAGATGATCTCCTTTAATCGGTGGAGTGATAATACGGTAACACTTGCAACCTGTGAACGGACTGCTTACAAACATGGACTGCTTGGATAAATACGACAGTATTTCGATTGAATTTATACAAAATGTAGTTGACTAATTTATATTAGGGCGCGGTCACAATTTCAGCAAAAAACCTGACTTTCGGCAATTCACTCAAAAATGGTGCCAGACGGTTGCAAATGATCCTCTGAAAGGTTTGGAAATGGAAATACAAGAAATCAGCCCTCGACAACTTAACCAGCAGAAAAAGATTTTTTTGAAAAAATCGCTAAGCCCCGGGGTCACAATTTCATTAAAAATCTGACTTTTGGCAATTCACTCAAAAATTGTGCCAAAAGGTTCCAAATGATCCCCTGAAAGGTTTGGCGGTTGAAACAGAAGGCTTTTTATCACAGGAAAAGAAACCAGCCCTCAACAACTTAACCAGCAGAAAAATATTTTTTTGAAAAAATCCAAGCCCCGGGGTCACAATTTCATAAAAAATCTGACTTTTGGCAATTCACTCCAAAATTGTGCCAAAAGGTTGCAAATGCTCCCCTGAAAGGTTTGGCGGTTGAAACAGAAGGCTTTTTATCACAGGAAAAGAAATCAACCCTCAACAACTTAACCGGCAGAAAAAGATTTTTTTGAAAAAATCCTAAGCCCTGGGGTCACAATTTCATAAAAAAACCTGACTTTCGGCAATTCACTCAAAAATGGTGCCAGACGGTTGCAAATGATCCTCTGAAAGGTTTGGCGGTCGAAACAGATGGTTTTTTATCACAGGACACGAAATCAGCCCTCAACAACTTAACCGGCAGAAAAAGATTTTTTTGAAAAAATCCTAAGCCCCGGGGTCACAATTTCATAAAAAATCTGACTTTTGGCAATTCACTCCAAAATAGTGCCAGACGGTTGCAAATGATCATCTGAAAGGTTTGGGAATGGAAATAGAAGAAATCAGCCCTCGACAACTTAACCGGCAGAAAAAGATTTTTTTGAAAAAATAGCTAATGCTCCCCTGAGAGCTTGTGCATCGCCTGTTCACCGTCCCTCAGACCATGTGGTGTAAGAAAAAAATGAACAAATTCCTATGCCCCACAAGTAACCCACAGATGCATTTTAAATAAAAGCACACATAAAGTAGGAGTAAACTAGGTGGAAACTAGGTGTAAAGTAGGTGTAAAGTAGGAGTAAACTAGGTGTAAAGTAGGAGTAAACTAGGTGTAAAGTAGCTGTAAACCTCCCCTGAGAGGTTTGGCGTTCGAAACAGAGGCTTTTTATCACAGGAAAAGAAATCAGCCCTCGACAAGTTAACCGGTAGAAATTTTTATTTTAAAAAAATCACAAAGCCCCGGGGTCACAATTTCATAAAAAATCTGACTTTCGGCAATTCACTCAAAAATGGTGCCAAACAGTTGCAAATGCTCCCCTGAAAGGTTTGGCGGTCAAAACACAAGGCTTTTTATCACAGGACAAGAAATCAGCCCTCGACAACTTAACCGGTAGAAAAAGATTTTTTTGAAAAAATCGCTAATGCTCCCCTGAGATGTTGTCCACCGCCTGTTCACCGTCTCTGGGACCATGTGGTGTAAGAAAAAAATGAACAAATTCCTATGCCCCACAAGTAACCCACAGATGCATTTTAAATAAAAGCACACATAAAGTAG
The DNA here is from genome assembly GCF_964270895.1 of Podarcis filfolensis. NCBI lineage: Eukaryota > Metazoa > Chordata > Lepidosauria > Squamata > Lacertidae > Podarcis > Podarcis filfolensis. Next base: position 15,899,159 of record NC_139603.1, read on the forward strand.
GAGTAAACTAGGAGTAAAGTAGGTGTAAACTAGGAGTAAAGTAGGAGTAAACTAGGTGTAAACAAGGAGAAAATTAGGAGTAAACTAGGTGTAAAGTAGGAGTAAGGCAGGAGTAAATTAGCCAATCACATGCAGCCCATTGTGTAAATAATGTATGTAAAGCAGATACTTTGAGGGAACATCCATTCCTCCTCAGCACTATGAGCTGAATAAAGAGCATGAAATCCACTCTCGACTCAGAGTATATTTCATTCTCAAACCCTCCAACACTTCTCTGATGAAAAAAGGGATGGCCTATTCAATAATAAATAAATAATAATAATAGTGTTATTATTTATACCCCACCCATCTGACTGGGTCGTGCCAGCCACGCTCAGCAGCTTGCAGGATAAAATAATATACAATAAAACATCAAACCTTTTTTAACTATATGCCTACTATATGGAAGTTAACAACTGGACAACAGAAATGGATTGTGTACACTCTAATGGTAGCTGAGAGGCTGATATTGATAAACTGGAAGAGCAAAGAGATGATATCCTTTATTCGGTGGATTGATAATATGGTAACACTTGCAACCTGTGAACGGACTGCTTACAAACATAGACTGCTTGGATAAATACGACAGTATTTCGAATGAATTTATACAAAATGTAGTTGACTAATTTATATTACGGCGCGGTCAGAATTTCAGCAAACATCTGACTTTCGGCAATTCACTCAAAAAAAGTGCCAAACGGTTGCAAATGCTCGCCTGAGAGGTTTTTCAGGCAAAACAGAAGGCTTTTTATCACAGGACAAGAAATCAGCCCTCCACAACTTAACTGGGAGAATTTTTTTTTAAAAAAAATCGCTAAGCCCCGGGGTCACAATTTCATCAAAAATCTGACTTTCGGCAATTCACTCAAAACAAGTGCCAAATGGTTGCAAATGCCCACCTGAGAGGTTTGGCTGTCAAAACAGAAGGCTTTTTATCGCAGGAAAAGAAATCAGCCCTCGACAACTTCACCGGCAGAAGAAGATTTCATCAAAAATCTGACTTTCGGCAATTCATTCAAAACAAGTGCCAAACGGTTACAAATGCCCCCCTGAGAGGTTTGGCTGTTGAAACAGAAGGCTTTTTATCGCAGGAAAAGAAATCAGCCCTCGACAACTTAACCGGCAGAAGAAGATTTCATCAAAAATCTGACTTTCGGCAATTCACTCAAAAATGGTGCCAAACGGTTGCAAATGCTCCCCTGAGAGTTTTGGCAGTGGAAAGAGAAGGTGTTTCATCATAGGACAAGAAATCAGACCTCGACAACTTAAACGGCAGGAAAAGATTTTTTTTGAAAAAATCGCTATGGCGCGCGGTCACAATTTCAGCAAAAATCTGATGTTCTGCAACTCACTCAAAAATGGTGCCAAACATTTGCAAATGCTCCCCTGAGAGGTTTGGCGGTCGAAAAAGAAGGCTTTCTATAACAGGACAAGTAATCAGCCCTCAACAACTCAACCGGCAGAATTTTTTCTTTGAAAAAATCGCTAAGCCCCGGGGTTACAATTTCATCAAAAATCTGACTTTCGGCAATTCACTCAAATAAGGTGCCAAACGGTTGCAAATGCTCCCCTGAAAGGTTTGGCGGTCGAGACAGAAGGCTTTTTATCAGAGGAAAAGGAATCAGCCCTCGACAACTTAACCGGCAGAAAAAGATTTTTTAAAAAAAATCGCTAATGCTCCCCTGAGAGCTTGTGCATCGCCTGTTCACTGTCCCTCAGACCATGTGGTGTAAGAAAGAAATGAACAAATTCCTATGCCCCACAAGTAACCCACAGATGCATTTTAAATAAAAGCACACATAAAGTAGGAGTAAACTAGGTGGAAACTAGGAGTAAACTAGGAGTAAACTAGGTGTAAACTAGGTGTAAACCTCCCCTGAGAGGTTTGGCATTCAAAATAGAGGCTTTTTATCACAGGAAAAGAAATCAGACCTCGACAAGTTAACCGGCAGAAATTTTTATTTTAAAAAAATCACAAAGCCCCGGGGTCACAATTTCATAAAAAATCTGACTTTCGGCAATTCACTCAAAAATGGTGCCAAATGATTGCAAATGCTCCACTGAGAGGTTTGGCGGTCGAAAAAGAAGGCGTTTTATAACAGGACAAGTAATCAGCCCTCAACAACTCAACCGGTAGAATTTTTTCTTTGAAAAAATCGCTAAGCGCTGGGGTTACAATTTCATCAAAAATCTGACCTTCGGCAATTCACTCAAAAATGGTGCCAAACGGTTGCAAATGCTCCCCTGAGAGTTTTGGCAGTGGAAACAGAAGGGTTTTCATCATAGGACAAGAAATCAGACCCCGACAACTTAACCAGCAGAAAAAGATTTTTTTGAAAAAATCGCTAAGCCCAATTTCATAAAAAATCTGACTTTCTGCAATTCACTCAAAAATGGTGCCAAAGGGTTGCAAATTTTCCCCTGAGAGATTTGGCGGTCGAAACCGAAGGCTTTTTATCGTAGGACAAGAAATCAGCCCTCAACAACTCAACCGTCAGAATTTTTTTTTAAAAAAAACCGCTAAGCCACGGGGTCACAATATCATTAAAAATCGGACTGTCGGCAATTCACTCAAAAATGGTGGCAAACGGTTGCAAATGCTCCCCTGAGAGGTTTGGCGATCAAAACAGAAGGCTTTTTATCACAGGACAAGAAATCAGCCCTCGACGACTTAACCGGTAGAAAAAGATTTTTTTGAAAAAATCGCTAATCCTAGGAGTAAAGTAGGTGTAAACTAGGAGTAAAGTAGGTGTAAAGTAGGTGTAAACAAGGAGTAAACTAGGGGTATAGTAGGAGTAAGGCAGGAGTAAGGCAGGAGTAAATTAGCCAATCACATGCAGCCCATTGTGTAAATAGTGTATATAAAGCAGATACTTTGAGGAAACATCCATTCCTCCTCACCACTATGAGCTGAGTAAAGAGCCTGAAATCCACTCTCAACTCAGAGTATATTTCATTTTCAAACCCTCCAACACTTCTCTGATGAAAAGTTGACTAATTTATATTAGGGCACGGTCACAATTTCAGCAAAAATCTGATGTTCTGCAATTCACTCACAAATGGTGCCAAACTCTTGCAAATGCTCGCCTGAGAGGTTTGGCTGTCAAAACAGAAGGCTTTTTATCGCAGGAAAAGAAATCAGCCCTCAACAACTTCACCGGCAGAAGAAGATTTCATCAAAAATCTGACTTTCGGCAATTCACTCAAAAATGGTGCCAAACGGTTGCAAATGCTCCCCTGAGAGGTTTGGCGGTCGAAACAGAAGGGTTTTTATCACAGGACAAGAAATCAGCCCTCCACAACTGAATCTGTAGAAAAAGATTTTTTTGAAAAAATCACTAAGGTCACAATTTCAGCAAAAAGCTGACGTTCTGCAACTCACTCAAAAATGCGGCCAAACGGTTGCAAATGCTCCCCTGAGAGTTTTGGCAGTGGAAACAGAAGGGTTTTCATCATAGGACAAGAAATCAGACCTCGACAACTTAACCGGCAGAAAAAGATTTTTTTGAAAAAATCGCAAAGCCCCGGGGTCACAATTTCATCAAAAATCTGACTTTCGGCTATTCACTCAAAAAAGGTGCCAAACAGTTGCAAATGCTCCCCTGAGAGGTTTGGCTGTCAAAACAGAAGGCTTTTTATCGCAGGAAAAGAAATCAGCCCTCGACAACTTCACCGGCAGAAGAAGATTTCATTAAAAATCTGACTTTCGGCAATTCACTCAAAAAAAGTGCCAAACGGTTGCAAATGATCCCCTGAGAGGTAGATTTCATTAAAAATCTGACTTTCGGCAATTCACTCAAAAAAGGTGCCAAACGGTTGCAAATGCTCCCCTGAAAGGTTTGGCAGTCGAAACAGAAGGCTTTTTATCAGAAGAAAAGAAATCAGCCCTCGACAACTTAACCGGCAGAAAAAGATTTTTTTGAAAAAAATCACCAAGGCGCGCGGTCACAATTTCAGCAAAAATCTGATGTTCTGCAACTCACTCAAAAATGGTGCCAAACTCTTGCAAATGCTCCCCTGAGAGGTTTGGCATTCGAAACAGAAGGGTTTTTATCACAGGACAAGAAATCAGCCCTCGACAACTGAACCGGCAGAAAAAGATTTTTTTGAAAAAATCGCTCAGCCCCGGGGTCACAAATTCATAAAAAATTTGACTTTCGGCAATTCACTCAAAAATGGTGCCAAACGGTTGCAAATGCTCCCCTGAGAGGTTTGGCGGTCGAAAAAGAAGGCTTTTTATAACAGGACAAGTAATCAGCCCTCAACAACTCAACCGGCAGAAAAAGATTTTTTTGAAAAAATCGCTAATGCTCCCCTGAGAGTTTGTGCATCTCCTGTTCACCGTCCCTCAGACCATGTGGTGTAAGAAAGAAATGAACAAATTCCTATGCCCCACAAGTAACCCACAGATGCATTTTAAATAAAAGCACACATAAAGTAGGAGTAAACTAGGTGGAAACTAGGTGGAAACTAGGAGTAAAGTGGGTGTAAAGTAGGAGTAAACTAGGTGTAAACTATGTGTAAACCTCCCCTGAGAGGTTTGGCGTTCGAAACCGAGGCTTTTTATCACAGGAAAGGAAATCAGCCCTCGACAAGTTAACCGGTAGAAATTTTTGTTTTATAAAAATCGCAAAGCCCCGGGGTCACAATTTCATCAAAAATCTGACTTTCAGCAATTGACTCAAAAATAGTGCCAAACAGTTGCAAATGCTCCCCTGAGAGGTTTGGCGGTCGACACAGAACGCTTTTTATTGCAGGACAGGAAATCAGCCCTCAGCAACTTCACTGGTAGAAAAAGATTTCATCAAAAATCTGACTTTCGGCAATTCACTAAAAAATGGTCCCAAACGTTTGCAAATGCTCCCCTGGGAGGTTTGGTGGTCGAAACAGAAGGCTTTTTATCACAGGACAAGAAATCAGCCCTAAGGAACTCAACCGGCAGAAATTTTTTTTTAAAAAAAATCGCTAAGCCCGGGGTCACAATTTCATAAAAATCTGACTTTCGGAAATTCATTCAAAATGGTGCCAAACGGTTGCAAGTGCTCCCCTGAGTGGTTTGGCGGTCGAAACAGAAGGCTTTTTATCACAGGACAAGAAATCAGCCCACAACAACTCAACCGGCAGAATTTTTTTTTTGAAAAATCGCTAAGCCCCGGGGTCAAAATTTCATCAAAAATCTGACTTTCGGCAATTCACTCAAAAATAATGCCAAACGGTTGCAAATGCTCCCCTGAGAGGCTCGGCGGTCGAAACAAAAGGCTTTTTGTCGCAGGACAGGAAATCAGCCCTCAACAACTTCACCGGTAGAAAAAGATTTCATCAAAAATCTGACTTTCGGCAATTCACTCAAAAATGGTACCATACGGTTGCAAATGCTCCCCTGAGAGGTTTGGCAGTCGAAACAGAAGGGTTTTTATCACAGAACAAGAAATCAGCCCTCGACAACTTAACCGGCAGAAAAAGTTTTTTTTGAAAAAATCGCAAAGCCCCGAGGTCACAATTTCATAAAAAATCTGACTTTCTGCAATTCACTCCAAAACGGTGCCAAACTCATGCAAATGCTCACCTGAGAGGTTTTTCAGTCAAAACAGAAGGCTTTTTTGTTACGAAAAAGGAGCAATGCAGCAGCGAGCTCCAGGTGGCTGGACAGCCAAACAGGATGTTGATGTATGGGACTGTACCGTGGGAACAAAGGAACAGTCTATTCACACCACTGAGCACCGGATGTTAGCTCAGTGTGTCACCTGACCAGTACTGGAAGTACATGGGAGTAGTTATTCTCTCTCTGCTGTTGGTGGTAAGAGAGCGCAGTCACGTTTTCTCTGTACTGCTGGAAGGACAGAAATAAAGGCATGTAAATACATTTCTGTCCGTCTCCTTCCCCTCCCTGGGGATGGCAGGGGAGGAGTGGTGTGTTCTTCTCAAGGAGAGGAGGATCGCCGATTGAGATCTCGCCTGATCTTGCCGGGAGTCGCAGACGGGGAGGTCAACAAGGAACTCAAGCCGGATGCCTGGAGAGTGGCAAATTCCTCTGACTAAGGCTTGATTCCGACATTTTTATCGTAGGACAGGAAATCAGCCCTCGACAAATTCACCGGTAGAAAAAGATTTCATCCAAAATCTGACTTTCGGCAATTCACTCAAAAACGGTGTCAAACGGTTTCATTTTTTTAAAAAAAGATATTTATTAGCTTTTCACACATTATAAAGACACAAATCACAACAAAAAAACAAAAACATAAACACACACAAAACACAAAAAACACCACATGTATAATTTCAAACCCTTTTTTTTCATACAACTTATTTTCCCGACCTCCTCATACCTCCCCTTACTGCATTCCAATCCCTAATTAATTTTGATCAACAAATCCCTCCCTAATTTCTAATAATTAATTTTAACCTTTCTTTTCATATTGCATAATGGTTACAGCATACAACCTCATATTTTCCAAATCCACAACCTCTCAGCATTCCACAATTTTACAATGTTTCTTAAGATAGTCTTTAAATTTCTTCCAATCTTCTTCCGCTGTCTCTTTTCCCTGTTCTCGGATTCTGCCAGTCATCTCTGCCAGTCTCATATAGTCTATAACTTTCATCTGCCATTCTTCCACGGTGGGTAGTTCTTCTGTCTTCCAATACTTCGCGATGAGTATTCTTGCTGCTGTTGTAGCATACATAAAGAATGTCCTGTCCTTCTTTGGCACCAACTGGCCGACCATCCCCAAGAGAAAGGCCTCTGGTTTCTTCAGAAAGGTATATTTAAATACCTTTTTTATTTCATTATAAATCTTCTCCCAGAATGCCTTAATCTTTGGGCACGTCCACCAGAGGTGAAAGAATGTACCTTCATTCTCTTTACATTTCCAACACTTATTGTCAGACAAGTGGTAAATCTTAGCAAGTTTGACTGGGGTCATGTACCACCTATAAATCATTTTCATAATATTTTCTTTTAAGGCGTTACACGCCGTAAATTTTATGCCGGTGGTCCACAACCGTTCCCAGTCTTCAAACATAATGTTATGACCAATGTCCTGTGCCCACTTAATCATGGCTGATTTAACTGTTTCATCCTGTGTATTCCATTTCAGCAGCAAGTTATACATTTTTGACAAATTCTTAGTTTTGGACTCTAACAATTCTGTCTCCAATTTTGATTTTTCCACCTGGAAGCCATTTTTCCTGTCTGACTTAAAGACCTCCATTATTTGATAATAATGAAGCCAGTCACGCACTTTATCTTTTAATTTCTCATAACTCTGCAATTTCCATTTGTCCCCCTCCTGTTCCACAATTTCCCAATATTTCGGCCATTTCAGTCCCATATTGAGTTTTTTCACGGCCTTCGCCTCCATTGGAGATAACCACCTAGGAGTTTTATTTTCCAACAAATCCTTATATTTTATCCAGACATTATATAATGCTTTCCTGACAATATGGTTTTTAAAAGCTTTGTGAGCTTTAACCTTGTCGTACCACAAATATGCATGCCACCCAAAGATGTTATTAAACCCTTCTAAATCCAAAATATCTGTGTTCTCAAGTAGTAGCCATTCCTTCAACCAACAGAAAGCTTCTGATTCATAATAAAGTTTTAAGTCTGGCAGGGCAAATCCCCCCCTTTCTTTTGCATCAGTTAATATCTTAAATTTTATTCTGGGCTTTTTGCCCTGCCAGACAAATTTGGAAATATCTTTTTGCCACTTCTTGAAACAGTCCATCTTGTCCACAATCTGCAAAGTTTGGAACAAAAATAACATTCTAGGCAATACATTCATCTTTATAACTGCAATTCGACCCAACAAGGAAAGCTTCAATTTCGTCCAAATTTCCAAGTCTTTTTTCACTTCTATCCAACATTTTTCATAATTATCTTTAAACAAATTCAGATTTTTAGCTGTCATATTTATCCCCAGATATTTCATTTTCTTAGCCACCGTTAAACCTGTCTCATTCTGAAACCTCTCCCTTTCCATAGGTGTTAAGTTTTTCTCCAAAACCTTAGTTTTAGTTTTATTCAATTTAAATCCTGCTACTTGACCAAACTCTTGGATTAGTTCTAAAACCCTTTTTGTACTAGATTCTGGCTCTTGTAAAGTAAGTACCAAGTCATCTGCAAATGCTCTCAATTTATATTGTTTAACTCCGACCTGAATCCCCCTAACCAACTGATCACTTCTAATCCTATTTAGCAAAACCTCCAGGACCGATATAAAAAGTAAATCAGCCCTAAAGAACTCAACCGGCAGAATTTTTTTTTTTGAAAAAATTGCTAAGCCCGGGGTCACAATTTGATAAAAATCTGACTTTCGGATATTAATTCAAAATGGTGCCAAACGGTTGCAAATGCTCCCCTGAGAGGTATGGCGATCAAAACAGAAGGCTTTTTATCACAGGACAAGAAATCAGCCCTCAACAACTCATCCGGCAGGAATTTTTTTAAAAAAAATCGCTAAGCCCGGGTGTCAAAATGTCATAAAAAATCTGACTTTCGGCAATTCAAACAAAAACGGTGCCAAACTCATGCAAATGCTCACCTGAGAGGTTTTTCAGTCAAAACAGAAGGCTTTTTATCACAGGACAAGAAATCAGCCCTCCACAACTTAACCGGGAGAATTTTTTTTAAAAAAAGTCGCTAAGCCCCGGGGTCACAATTTCATCAAAAATCTGACTTTCGGCAATTCACTCCAAAAAAGTGCCAAACGGTTGCAAATGCCCACCTGAGAGGTTTGGCTTTCAAAACAGAAGGCTTTTTATCGCAGGAAAAGAAATCAGCCCTCCACAACTTCACCGGCAGAAGATTTCATCAAAAATCTAACTTTCGGCAATTCACTCAAAAACGGTTGCAAATGCTCCCCTGAGAGTTTTGGCAGTGGAAACAGAAGGGTTTTCATCATAGGACAAGAAATCAGACCTTGACAAGTTAACCGGCAGAAAAAGATTTTTTTGAAAAAATCTCAAAGCCCCGGGGTCACAATTTCATTAAAAATCTGACTGTTGGCAATTCACTCAAAAATGGTGCCAAACGGTTGCAAATGCTCCCCTGAAAGGTTTGGCGGTCAAAACAGAAGGCTTTTTATCAGAGCAAAAGAAATCAGCCCTCGACAACTTAACCGGCAGAAAAAGATTTTTTTGAAAAAATAGCTAATGCTCCCCTGAGAGCTTGTGCATCGCCTGTTCACCGTCCCTCAGACCATGTGGTGTAAGAAAAAAATGAACAAATTCCTATGCCCCACAAGTAACCCACAGATGCATTTTAAATAAAAGCACACATAAAGTAGGAGTAAACTAGGTGGAAACTAGGTGTAAACTAGGAGTAAAGTAGGAGTAAACTAGGTGTAAACAAGGAGTAAACTAGGTGTAAAGTAGCTGTAAACCTCCCCTGAGAGGTTTGGCGTTCGAAACAGAGGCTTTTTATCACAGGAAAAGAAATCAGCCCTCGACAAGTTAACCGGTAGAAATTTTTATTTTAAAAAAATCGCAAAGCCCCGGGGTCACAATTTCATCAAAAATCTGACTGTCGGAAATTCACTCAAAAAAAGTGCCAAACGGTTGCAAATGCTCCCCTGAAAGGTTTGGCGGTCAAAAGAGAAGGCTTTTTATCACAGGACAAAAAATCAACCCTCGACAACTTAACCGGCAGAAAAAGATTTTTTTGAAAAAATTGCTAACGCTCCCCTGAGATGTTGTCCACCGCCTGTTCACCGTCCCTGAGACCATGTGGTGCAAGAAAAAAATGAACAAATTCCTAAGCCACACAAGTAACCCACAGATGCATTTTAAATAAAAGCACACATAAAGTAGGAGTAAACTAGGAGTAAAGTAGGTGTAAACTAGGAGTAAAGTAGGAGTAAACTAGGTGTAGAGTAAGGCAGGAGTAAATTAGCCAATCACATGCAGCCCATTGTGTAAATAATGTATATAAAGCAGATACTTTGAGGGAACATCCATTCCTCCTCACCACTATGAGCTGAATAAAGAGCATGAAATCCACTCTCGACTCAGAGTATATTTCATTCTCAAACCCTCCAACACTTCTCTGATGAAAAAAGGGATGTCCTATTCAATAATAAGTAAATAATAATAATAGTTTTATTATTTATACCCCACCCATCTGACTGGGTCGTGCCAGCCACGCTCAGCAGCTTGCAGGATAAAATAATATACAATAAAACATCAAACCTTTTTTAACTATATGCCTACTATATGGAAGTTAACAACTGGACAACAGAAATGGATTCTACACACTCTAATGGTAGCTGAGAGGCTGATATTGATAAACTGGAATAGCAAAGAGATGATCTCCTTTAATCGGTTGGATTGATAATATGGTAACACTTGCAACCTGTGAACGGACTGCTTACAGACACAGACTGCTTGGATAAATACGACAGTATTTCGAATGAATTTATACAAAATGTAGTTGACTAATTTATATTAGGGCGCGGTCACAATTTCAGCAAAAATCTGATGTTCTGCAATTCACTCACAAATGGTGCCAAACTCTTGCAAATGCTCGCCTGAGAGGTTTTTCAGTCAAAACAGAAGGGTTTTCATCTCAGGACAAGAAATCAGCCCTCCACAACTTAACCGGGAGAATTTTTTTTTTTTTTTAAATCGCTAAGCCCCGGGGTCACAATTTCATCAAAAATCTGACTTTCGGCAATTCACTCAAAACAAGTGCCAAACGGTTGCAAATGCCCACCTGAGAGGTTTGGCTGTCAAAACAGAAGGCTTTTTATCGCAGGAAAAGAAATCAGCCCTCGACAACTTCACCGGCAGAAGAAGATTTCATCAAAAATCTGACTTTCGGCAATTCACTCAAAAATGGTGCCAAATGGTTGCAAATGCTCCCCTGAGAGTTTTGGCAGTGGAAACAGAAGGGTTTTCATCATAGGACAAGAAATTAGACCTCGACAACTTAACCGGCAGAAAAAGATTTTTTTGAAAAAATCGCTAAGCCCCGGGGTCACAATTTCATAAAAAATCTGACTTTCGGCAATTCACTCAAAAATGGTGCCAAACGGTTGCAAATGCTCCCCTGAAAGGTTTGGCGGTCGAAACAGAAGGCTTTTTATCAGAGCAAAAGAAATCAGACCTCGACAACTTAACCGGTAGAAAAAGATTTTTTTGAAAAAATCGCTAAGCCCCGGGGTCACAATTTCATTAAAAATCTGACTTTTGGCAATTCACACAAAAATGGTGCCAAACGGTTGCAAATGCTCCCCTGAAAGGTTTGGCAGTGGAAACAGAAGGGTTTTCATCAGAAGAAATCAGACCTCGACAACTTAACCGGCAGAAAAAGATTTTTTTGAAAAAATCGCTATGCCCCGGGGTCACAATTTCATAAAAAATCTGACTTTCGGCAATTCACTCAAAAATGGTGCCAAACGGTTGCAAATGCTCCCCTGAAAGGTTTGGCGGTCAAAACACAAGGCTTTTTATCGCAGGAAAAGAAATCAGCCCTCGACAATTGCACAGGCAGAAGAAGATTTCATCAAAATTCTGACTTTCAGCAATTCACTCAAAAATGGTGCCAAACGGTTGCAAATGCTCCCCTGAAAGGTTTGGCGGTCAAAAGAGAAGGCTTTTTATCACAGGACAAGAAATCAGCCCTCGACAACTGCACCGGCAGAAGAAGTTTTTTTTGAAATATCGCAAAGCAACTAGGAGTAAACTAGGTGTAAACTAGGAGTAAACTAGGTGTAAAGTAGGAGTAAACCAGGAGTAAACTAGGTGTAAACTAGGAGTAAAGTTGGTGTAAACTAGGTGTAAACTAGGAGTAAACTAGGAGTAAAGTTGGTGTAAACTAGCCAATCACATGCAGCCCATTGTGTAAATAATGTATATAAAGCAGATACTTTGAGGGAACATCCATTCCTCCTCAGCACTATGAGCTGAATAAAGAGCATGAAATCCACTCTCGACTCAGAGTATATTTCATTCTCAAACCCTCCAACACTTCTCTGATGAAAAAAGGGATGGCCTATTCAATAATAAATAAATAATAATAATAGTTTTATTATTTATACCCCACCCATCTGACTGGGTCGTGCCAGCCACGCTCAGCAGCTTGCAGGATAAAATAATATACAATAAAACATGAAACTTTTTTTAACTATATGCCTACTATATGGAAGTTAACAACTGGACAACAGAAATGGATTGTACACACTCTAATGGTAGCTGAGAGGCTGATATTGATAAACTGGAATAGCAAAGAGATGATCTCCTTTAATCGGTTGGATTGATAATATGGTAACACTTGCAACCTGTGAACGGACTGCATACAAACATAGACTGCTTAGATAAATACGACAGTATTTCGAATGTATTTATACAAAATGTAGTTGACTAATTTATATTAGGGCGCGGTCACAATTTCAGCAAAAATCTGATGTTCTGCAATTCACTCACAAATGGTGCCCAACTCTTGCAAATGCTTGCCTGAGAGGTTTTTCAGTCAAAACAGAAGGGTTTTCATCACAGGACAAGAAATCAGCCCTCCACAACTTAACCGGGAGAAATTTTTTTTTAAAAAAAATCGCTAAGCCCCGGGGTCACAATTTCATCAAAAATCTGACTTTCGGCAATTCACTCAAAACAAGTGCCAAACGGTTGCAAATGCCCACCTGAGAGGTTTGGCTGTCGAAACAGAAGGCTTTTTATCGCAGGAAAAGAAATCAGCCCTCAACAACTGCACAGGCAGAAGAAGATTTCATCAAAAATCTGACTTTCGGCAATTCACTCAAAAATGGTGCCAAACGGTTGCAAATGCTCCCCTGAGAGTTTTGGCAGTGGAAACAGAAGGGTTTTCATCATAGGACAAGAAATCAGACCTTGACAAGTTAACCGGCAGAAAAAGATTTTTTTGAAAAAATCTCAAAGCCCCGGGGTCACAATTTCATTAAAAATCTGACTGTTGGTAATTCACTCAAAAATGGTGCCAAACGGTTGCAAATGCTCCCCTGAAAGGTTTGGCGGTCAAAACAGAAGGCTTTTTATCAGAGCAAAAGAAATCAGCCCTCGACAACTTAACCGGCAGAAAAAGATTTTTTTGAAAAAATAGCTAATGCTCCCCTGAGAGCTTGTGCATCGCCTGTTCACCGTCCCTCAGACCATGTGGTGTAAGAAAAAAATGAACAAATTCCTATGCCCCACAAGTAACCCACAGATGCATTTTAAATAAAAGCACACATAAAGTAGGAGTAAACTAGGTGGAAACTAGGTGTAAAGTAGGTGTAAAGTAGGAGTAAACTAGGTGTAAAGTAGGAGTAAACTAGGTGTAAAGTAGCTGTAAACCTCCCCTGAGAGGTTTGGCGTTCGAAACAGAGGCTTTTTATCACAGGAAAAGAAATCAGCCCTCGACAAGTTAACCGGTAGAAATTTTTATTTTAAAAAAATCGCAAAGCCCCGGGGTCACAATTTCATCAAAAATATGACTGTCGGAAATTCACTCAAAAAAAGTGCCAAACGGTTGCAAATGCTCCCCTGAAAGGTTTGGCGGTCAAAAGAGAAGGCTTTTTATCACAGGACAAAAAATCAACCCTCAACAACTTAACCGGCAGAAAAAGATTTTTTTGAAAAAATTGCTAATGCTCCCCTGAGATGGTGCCAAACGGTTGCAAATGCTCCTCTGAAAGGTTTGGCGGTCGAAACAGAAGGCTTTTTATCAGAGCAAAAGAAATCAGCCCTCGACAACTTAACCGGCAGGAAAAGATTTCTTTGAAAAAATCGCTAAGCCCCGGGGTCACAATTTCATAAAAAATCTGACTTTCGGCAATTCACTCAAAAATGGTGCCAAACGGTTGCAAATGCTCCCCTGAGAGTTTTGGCAGTGGAAACAGAAGGGTTTTCATCAGAAGAAATCAGACCTCGACAACTTAACCGGCAGAAAAAGATTTTTTTGAAAAAATCGCAAAGCCCCGGGGTCACAATTTCATCAAAAATCTGACTTTCGGCCATTCACTCAAAAAAGGTGCCAAACGGTTGCAAATGCCCCCCTGAGAGGTTTGGCTGTCAAAACAGAAGGCTTTTTATCGCAGGAAAAGAAATCAGCCCCTCGACAACTTCACCGGCAGAAGAAGATTTCATCAAAAATCTGACTTTCGGCAATTGACTCAAAAAAAGTGCCAAACGGTTGCAAATGACCCCCTGAGAGGTAGATTTCATAAAAAATCTGACTTTCGGCAATTCACTCAAAAATGGTGCCAAACGGTTGCAAATGCTCCCCTGAGAGTTTTGGCAGTGGAAACAGAAGGTTTTTCATCATAGGACAAGAAATTAGACCTCGACAACTTAACCGGCAGAAAAAGATTTTTTTGAAAAAATCGCAAAGCCCCGGGGTCACAATTTCATAAAAAATCTGACTTTCGGCAATTCACTCAAAAATGGTGCCAAACGGTTGCAAATGCTCCCCTGAAAGGTTTGGCGGTCGAAACAGAAGGCTTTTTATCAGAGCAAAAGAAATCAGACCTCGACAACTTAACCGGTAGAAAAAGATTTTTTTGAAAAAATCGCTAAGCCCCGGGGTCACAATTTCATAAAAAATCTGACTTTCGGCAATTCACTCAAAAATGGTGCCAAACGGTTGCAAATGCTCCCCTGAAAGGTTTGGCAGTGGAAACAGAAGGGTTTTCATCAGAAGAAATCAGACCTCGACAACTTAACCGGCAGAAAAAGAATTTTTGGAAAAAATCGCTAAGCCCCGGGGTCACAATTTCATAAAAAATCTGACTTTCGGCAATTCACTCAAAAATGGTGACAAACGGTTGCAAATGCTCCCCTGAGAGTTTTGGCAGTGGAAACAGAAGGGTTTTCATCAGAAGAAATCAGACCTCGACAACTTAACCGGCAGAAAAAGATTTTTTTTGAAAAAATCGCAAAGCCCCGGGGTCACAATTTCATAAAAAATCTGACTTTCGGCCATTCACTCAAAAAAGGTGCCAAACGGTTGCAAATGCCCCCCTGAGAGGTTTGGCTGTCAAAACAGAAGGCTTTTTATCGCAGGAAAAGAAATCAGCCCCTCGACAACTTCACCGGCAGAAGAAGATTTCATCAAAAATCTGACTTTCGGCAATTGACTCAAAAAAAGTGCCAAACGGTTGCAAATGACCCCCTGAGAGGTAGATTTCATAAAAAATCTGACTTTCGGCAATTCACTCAAAAATGGTGCCAAACGGTTGCAAATGCTCACCTGAGAGGTTTTTCAGTCAAAACAGAAGGCTTTTTATCACAGGACAAGAAATCAGCCCTCCACAACTTAACCGGGAGAATTTTTTTTAAAAAAAGTCGCTAAGCCCCGGGGTCACAATTTCATCAAAAATCTGACTTTCGGCAATTCACTCCAAAAAAGTGCCAAACGGTTGCAAATGCCCACCTGAGAGGTTTGGCTTTCAAAACAGAAGGCTTTTTATCGCAGGAAAAGAAATCAGCCCTCCACAACTTCACCGGCAGAAGATTTCATCAAAAATCTAACTTTCGGCAATTCACTCAAAAACGGTTGCAAATGCTCCCCTGAGAGTTTTGGCAGTGGAAACAGAAGGGTTTTCATCATAGGACAAGAAATCAGACCTTGACAAGTTAACCGGCAGAAAAAGATTTTTTTGAAAAAATCTCAAAGCCCCGGGGTCACAATTTCATTAAAAATCTGACTGTTGGCAATTCACTCAAAAATGGTGCCAAACGGTTGCAAATGCTCCCCTGAAAGGTTTGGCGGTCAAAACAGAAGGCTTTTTATCAGAGCAAAAGAAATCAGCCCTCGACAACTTAACCGGCAGAAAAAGATTTTTTTGAAAAAATAGCTAATGCTCCCCTGAGAGCTTGTGCATCGCCTGTTCACCGTCCCTCAGACCATGTGGTGTAAGAAAAAAATGAACAAATTCCTATGCCCCACAAGTAACCCACAGATGCATTTTAAATAAAAGCACACATAAAGTAGGAGTAAACTAGGTGGAAACTAGGTGTAAACTAGGAGTAAAGTAGGAGTAAACTAGGTGTAAACAAGGAGTAAACTAGGTGTAAAGTAGCTGTAAACCTCCCCTGAGAGGTTTGGCGTTCGAAACAGAGGCTTTTTATCACAGGAAAAGAAATCAGCCCTCGACAAGTTAACCGGTAGAAATTTTTATTTTAAAAAAATCGCAAAGCCCCGGGGTCACAATTTCATCAAAAATCTGACTGTCGGAAATTCACTCAAAAAAAGTGCCAAACGGTTGCAAATGCTCCCCTGAAAGGTTTGGCGGTCAAAAGAGAAGGCTTTTTATCACAGGACAAAAAATCAACCCTCGACAACTTAACCGGCAGAAAAAGATTTTTTTGAAAAAATTGCTAACGCTCCCCTGAGATGTTGTCCACCGCCTGTTCACCGTCCCTGAGACCATGTGGTGCAAGAAAAAAATGAACAAATTCCTAAGCCACACAAGTAACCCACAGATGCATTTTAAATAAAAGCACACATAAAGTAGGAGTAAACTAGGAGTAAAGTAGGTGTAAACTAGGAGTAAAGTAGGAGTAAACTAGGTGTAGAGTAAGGCAGGAGTAAATTAGCCAATCACATGCAGCCCATTGTGTAAATAATGTATATAAAGCAGATACTTTGAGGGAACATCCATTCCTCCTCACCACTATGAGCTGAATAAAGAGCATGAAATCCACTCTCGACTCAGAGTATATTTCATTCTCAAACCCTCCAACACTTCTCTGATGAAAAAAGGGATGTCCTATTCAATAATAAGTAAATAATAATAATAGTTTTATTATTTATACCCCACCCATCTGACTGGGTCGTGCCAGCCACGCTCAGCAGCTTGCAGGATAAAATAATATACAATAAAACATCAAACCTTTTTTAACTATATGCCTACTATATGGAAGTTAACAACTGGACAACAGAAATGGATTCTACACACTCTAATGGTAGCTGAGAGGCTGATATTGATAAACTGGAATAGCAAAGAGATGATCTCCTTTAATCGGTTGGATTGATAATATGGTAACACTTGCAACCTGTGAACGGACTGCTTACAGACACAGACTGCTTGGATAAATACGACAGTATTTCGAATGAATTTATACAAAATGTAGTTGACTAATTTATATTAGGGCGCGGTCACAATTTCAGCAAAAATCTGATGTTCTGCAATTCACTCACAAATGGTGCCAAACTCTTGCAAATGCTCGCCTGAGAGGTTTTTCAGTCAAAACAGAAGGGTTTTCATCTCAGGACAAGAAATCAGCCCTCCACAACTTAACCGGGAGAATTTTTTTTTTTTTTTAAATCGCTAAGCCCCGGGGTCACAATTTCATCAAAAATCTGACTTTCGGCAATTCACTCAAAACAAGTGCCAAACGGTTGCAAATGCCCACCTGAGAGGTTTGGCTGTCAAAACAGAAGGCTTTTTATCGCAGGAAAAGAAATCAGCCCTCGACAACTTCACCGGCAGAAGAAGATTTCATCAAAAATCTGACTTTCGGCAATTCACTCAAAAATGGTGCCAAATGGTTGCAAATGCTCCCCTGAGAGTTTTGGCAGTGGGAACAGAAGGGTTTTCATCATAGGACAAGAAATTAGACCTCGACAACTTAACCGGTAGAAAAAGATTTTTTTGAAAAAATCGCTAAGCCCCGGGGTCACAATTTCATTAAAAATCTGACTTTTGGCAATTCACACAAAAATGGTGCCAAACGGTTGCAAATGCTCCCCTGAAAGGTTTGGCAGTGGAAACAGAAGGGTTTTCATCAGAAGAAATCAGACCTCGACAACTTAACCGGCAGAAAAAGATTTTTTTGAAAAAATCGCTAAGCCCCGGGGTCACAATTTCATTAAAAATCTGACTTTCGGCAATTCACTCAAAAATGGTGCCAAACGGTTGCAAATGCTCCCCTGAAAGGTTTGGCGGTCAAAACACAAGGCTTTTTATCGCAGGAAAAGAAATCAGCCCTCGACAATTGCACAGGCAGAAGAAGATTTCATCAAAATTCTGACTTTCAGCAATTCACTCAAAAATGGTGCCAAACGGTTGCAAATGCTCCCCTGAAAGGTTTGGCGGTCAAAAGAGAAGGCTTTTTATCACAGGACAAGAAATCAGCCCTCGACAACTGCACCGGCAGAAGAAGTTTTTTTTGAAATATCGCAAAGCAACTAGGAGTAAACTAGGTGTAAACTAGGAGTAAACTAGGTGTAAAGTAGGAGTAAACCAGGAGTAAACTAGGTGTAAACTAGGAGTAAAGTTGGTGTAAACTAGGTGTAAACTAGGAGTAAACTAGGAGTAAAGTTGGTGTAAACTAGCCAATCACATGCAGCCCATTGTGTAAATAATGTATATAAAGCAGATACTTTGAGGGAACATCCATTCCTCCTCAGCACTATGAGCTGAATAAAGAGCATGAAATCCACTCTCGACTCAGAGTATATTTCATTCTCAAACCCTCCAACACTTCTCTGATGAAAAAAGGGATGGCCTATTCAATAATAAATAAATAATAATAATAGTTTTATTATTTATACCCCACCCATCTGACTGGGTCGTGCCAGCCACGCTCAGCAGCTTGCAGGATAAAATAATATACAATAAAACATGAAACTTTTTTTAACTATATGCCTACTATATGGAAGTTAACAACTGGACAACAGAAATGGATTGTACACACTCTAATGGTAGCTGAGAGGCTGATATTGATAAACTGGAATAGCAAAGAGATGATCTCCTTTAATCGGTTGGATTGATAATATGGTAACACTTGCAACCTGTGAACGGACTGCATACAAACATAGACTGCTTAGATAAATACGACAGTATTTCGAATGTATTTATACAAAATGTAGTTGACTAATTTATATTAGGGCGCGGTCACAATTTCAGCAAAAATCTGATGTTCTGCAATTCACTCACAAATGGTGCCCAACTCTTGCAAATGCTTGCCTGAGAGGTTTTTCAGTCAAAACAGAAGGGTTTTCATCACAGGACAAGAAATCAGCCCTCCACAACTTAACCGGGAGAAATTTTTTTTAAAAAAAAAATCGCTAAGCCCCGGGGTCACAATTTCATCAAAAATCTGACTTTCGGCAATTCACTCAAAACAAGTGCCAAACGGTTGCAAATGCCCACCTGAGAGGTTTGGCTGTCGAAACAGAAGGCTTTTTATCGCAGGAAAAGAAATCAGCCCTCAACAACTGCACAGGCAGAAGAAGATTTCATAAAAAATCTGACTTTCGGCAATTCACTCAAAAATGGTGCCAAACGGTTGCAAATGCTCCCCTGAGAGTTTTGGCAGTGGAAACAGAAGGGTTTTCATCACAGGACAAGAAATCAGACCTTGACAAGTTAACCGGCAGAAAAAGATTTTTTTGAAAAAATCTCAAAGCCCCGGGGTCACAATTTCATTAAAAATCTGACTGTTGGTAATTCACTCAAAAATGGTGCCAAACGGTTGCAAATGCTCCCCTGAAAGGTTTGGCGGTCAAAACAGAAGGCTTTTTATCAGAGCAAAAGAAATCAGCCCTCGACAACTTAACCGGCAGAAAAAGATTTTTTTGAAAAAATAGCTAATGCTCCCCTGAGAGCTTGTACATCGCCTGTTCACCGTCCCTCAGACCATGTGGTGTAAGAAAAAAATGAACAAATTCCTATGCCCCACAAGTAACCCACAGATGCATTTTAAATAAAAGCACACATAAAGTAGGAGTAAACTAGGTGGAAACTAGGTGTAAAGTAGGTGTAAAGTAGGAGTAAACTAGGTGTAAAGTAGGAGTAAACTAGGTGTAAAGTAGCTGTAAACCTCCCCTGAGAGGTTTGGCGTTCGAAACAGAGGCTTTTTATCACAGGAAAAGAAATCAGCCCTCGACAAGTTAACCGGTAGAAATTTTTATTTTAAAAAAATCGCAAAGCCCCGGGGTCACAATTTCATCAAAAATATGACTGTCGGAAATTCACTCAAAAAAAGTGCCAAACGGTTGCAAATGCTCCCCTGAAAGGTTTGGCGGTCAAAAGAGAAGGCTTTTTATCACAGGACAAAAAATCAACCCTCAACAACTTAACCGGCAGAAAAAGATTTTTTTGAAAAAATTGCTAATGCTCCCCTGAGATGGTGCCAAACGGTTGCAAATGCTCCTCTGAAAGGTTTGGCGGTCGAAACAGAAGGCTTTTTATCAGAGCAAAAGAAATCAGCCCTCGACAACTTAACCGGCAGGAAAAGATTTCTTTGAAAAAATCGCTAAGCCCCGGGGTCACAATTTCATAAAAAATCTGACTTTCGGCAATTCACTCAAAAATGGTGCCAAACGGTTGCAAATGCTCCCCTGAGAGTTTTGGCAGTGGAAACAGAAGGGTTTTCATCAGAAGAAATCAGACCTCGACAACTTAACCGGCAGAAAAAGATTTTTTTGAAAAAATCGCAAAGCCCCGGGGTCACAATTTCATAAAAAATCTGACTTTCGGCCATTCACTCAAAAAAGGTGCCAAACGGTTGCAAATGCCCCCCTGAGAGGTTTGGCTGTCAAAACAGAAGGCTTTTTATCGCAGGAAAAGAAATCAGCCCCTCGACAAATTCACCGGCAGAAGAAGATTTCATCAAAAATCTGACTTTCGGCAATTGACTCAAAAAAAGTGCCAAACGGTTGCAAATGACCCCCTGAGAGGTAGATTTCATAAAAAATCTGACTTTCGGCAATTCACTCAAAAATGGTGCCAAACGGTTGCAAATGCTCCCCTGAGAGTTTTGGCAGTGGAAACAGAAGGTTTTTCATCATAGGACAAGAAATTAGACCTCGACAACTTAACCGGCAGAAAAAGATTTTTTTGAAAAAATCGCAAAGCCCCGGGGTCACAATTTCATAAAAAATCTGACTTTCGGCAATTCACTCAAAAATGGTGCCAAACGGTTGCAAATGCTCCCCTGAAAGGTTTGGCGGTCGAAACAGAAGGCTTTTTATCAGAGCAAAAGAAATCAGACCTCGACAACTTAACCGGTAGAAAAAGATTTTTTTGAAAAAATCGCTAAGCCCCGGGGTCACAATTTCATAAAAAATCTGACTTTCGGCAATTCACTCAAAAATGGTGCCAAACGGTTGCAAATGCTCCCCTGAAAGGTTTGGCAGTGGAAACAGAAGGGTTTTCATCAGAAGAAATCAGACCTCGACAACTTAACCGGCAGAAAAAGAATTTTTGGAAAAAATCGCTAAGCCCCGGGGTCACAATTTCATAAAAAATCTGACTTTCGGCAATTCACTCAAAAATGGTGACAAACGGTGGCAAATGCTCCCCTGAGAGTTTTGGCAGTGGAAACAGAAGGGTTTTCATCAGAAGAAATCAGACCTCGACAACTTAACCGGCAGAAAAAGATTTTTTTTGAAAAAATCGCAAAGCCCCGGGGTCACAATTTCATAAAAAATCTGACTTTCGGCCATTCACTCAAAAAAGGTGCCAAACGGTTGCAAATGCCCCCCTGAGAGGTTTGGCTGTCAAAACAGAAGGCTTTTTATCGCAGGAAAAGAAATCAGCCCCTCGACAACTTCACCGGCAGAAGAAGATTTCATCAAAAATCTGACTTTCGGCAATTGACTCAAAAAAAGTGCCAAACGGTTGCAAATGACCCCCTGAGAGGTAGATTTCATAAAAAATCTGACTTTCGGCAATTCACTCAAAAATGGTGCCAAACGGTTGCAAATGCTCCCCTGAGAGTTATGGCAGTGGAAACAGAAGGGTTTTCATCATAGGACAAGAAATTAGACCTCGACAACTTAACCGGCAGAAAAAGATTTTTTTGAAAAAATCGCAAAGCCCCGGGGTCACAATTTCATAAAAAATCTGACTTTTGGCAATTCACTCAAAAATGGTGCCAAACGGTTGCAAATGCTCCCCTGAAAGGTTTGGCGGTCGAAACAGAAGGCTTTTTATCAGAGCAAAAGAAATCAGACCTCGACAACTTAACCGGTAGAAAAAGATTTTTTTGAAAAAATCGCTAAGCCCCGGGGTCACAATTTCATTAAAAATCTGACTTTCGGCAATTCACACAAAAATGGTGCCAAACGGTTGCAAATGCTCCCCTGAAAGGTTTGGCAGTGGAAACAGAAGGGTTTTCATCAGAAGAAATCAGATCCCGACAACTTAACCGGCAGAAAAAGATTTTTTTGAAAAAATCGCTAAGCCCCGGGGTCACAATTTCATAAAAAATCTGACTTTCGGCAATTCACTCAAAAATGGTGCCAAACGGTTGCAAATGCCCACCTGAGAGGTTTGGCTGTCGAAACAGAAGGCTTTTTATCGCAGGAAAAGAAATCAGCCCTCAACAACTGCACAGGCAGAAGAAGATTTCATCAAAAATCTGACTGTCGGAAATTCACTCAAAAAAGGTGCCAAACGGTTGCAAATGCTCCCCTGAAAGGTTTGGCGGTCAAAAGAGAAGGCTTTTTATCACAGGACAAAAAATCAACCCTCGACAACTTAACCGGCAGAAAAAGATTTTTTTGAAAAAATTGCTAATGCTCCCCTGAGATGGTGCCAAACGGTTGCAAATGCTCCCCTGAAAGGTTTGGCGGTCGAAACAGAAGGCTTTTTATCAGAGCAAAAGAAATCAGCCCTCGACAACTTAACCGGCAGAAAAAGATTTTTTTGAAAAAATCGCTAAGCCCCGGGGTCACAATTTCATAAAAAATCTGACTTTCGGCAATTCACTCAAAAATGGTGCCAAACGGTTGCAAATGCTCCACTGAAAGGTTTGGCGGTCAAAAGAGAAGGCTTTTTATCACAGGACAAGAAATCAGCCCTCGACAACTGCACCGGCAGAAGAAGTTTTTTTTGAAATATCGCAAAGCAACTAGGAGTAAACTAGGTGTAAACTAGGAGTAAACTAGGAGTAAACTAGGTGTAAACTAGGAGTAAAGTTGGTGTAAACTAGGTGTAAACTAGGAGTAAACTAGGAGTAAAGTTGGTGTAAACTAGCCAATCACATGCAGCCCATTGTGTAAATAATGTATATAAAGCAGATACTTTGAGGGAACATCCATTCCTCCTCAGCACTATGAGCTGAATAAAGAGCATGAAATCCACTCTCGACTCAGAGTATATTTCATTCTCAAACCCTCCAACACTTCTCTGATGAAAAAAGGGATGGCCTATTCAATAATAAATAAATAATAATAATAGTTTTATTATTTATACCCCACCCATCTGACTGGGTCGTGCCAGCCACGCTCAGCAGCTTGCAGGATAAAATAATATACAATAAAACATGAAACTTTTTTTAACTATATGCCTACTATATGGAAGTTAACAACTGGACAACAGAAATGGATTCTACACACTCTAATGGTAGCTGAGAGGCTGATATTGATAAACTGGAAGAGCAAAGAGATGATATCCTTTAATCGGTTGGATTGATAATATGGTAACACTTGCAACCTGTGAACGGACTGCTTACAGACAGAGACTGCTTAGATAAATACGACAGTATTTCGAATGTATTTATACAAAATGTAGTTGACTAATTTATATTAGGGCGCGGTCACAATTTCAGCAAAAATCTGATGTTCTGCAATTCACTCACAAATGGTGCCCAACTCTTGCAAATGCTTGCCTGAGAGGTTTTTCAGTCAAAACAGAAGGGTTTTCATCACAGGACAAGAAATCAGCCCTCCACAACTTAACCGGGAGAATTTTTTTTTAAAAAAAAAATCGCTAAGCCCCGGGGTCACAATTTCATCAAAAATCTGACTTTCGGCAATTCACTCAAAACAAGTGCCAAACGGTTGCAAATGCCCACCTGAGAGGTTTGGCTGTCGAAACAGAAGGCTTTTTATCGCAGGAAAAGAAATCAGCCCTCAACAACTGCACAGGCAGAAGAAGATTTCATCAAAAATCTGACTGTCGGAAATTCACTCAAAAAAAGTGCCAAACGGTTGCAAATGCTCCCCTGAAAGGTTTGGCGGTCAAAAGAGAAGGCTTTTTATCACAGGACAAAAAATCAACCCTCGACAACTTAACCGGCAGAAAAAGATTTTTTTGAAAAAATTGCTAATGCTCCCCTGAGATGGTGCCAAACGGTTGCAAATGCTCCCCTGAAAGGTTTGGCGGTCGAAACAGAAGGCTTTTTATCAGAGCAAAAGAAATCAGCCCTCGACAACTTAACCGGCAGAAAAAGATTTTTTTGAAAAAATCGCTAAGCCCCGAGGTCACAATTTCATAAAAAATCTGACTTTCGGCAATTCACTCAAAAATGGTGCCAAACGGTTGCAAATGCTCCCCTGAGAGTTTTGGCAGTGGAAACAGAAGGGTTTTCATCATAGGACAAGAAATTAGACCTCGACAACTTAACCGGCAGAAAAAGATTTTTTTGAAAAAATCGCTAAGCCCCGGGGTCACAATTTCATAAAAAATCTGACTTTCGGCAATTCACTCAAAAATGGTGCCAAACGGTTGCAAATGCTCCCCTGAAAGGTTTGGCGGTCAAAAGAGAAGGCTTTTTATCACAGGACAAGAAATCAGCCCTCGACAACTGCACCGGCAGAAGAAGTTTTTTTTGAAATATCGCAAAGCAACTAGGAGTAAACTAGGTGTAAACTAGGAGTAAACTAGGTGTAAAGTAGGAGTAAACTAGGAGTAAACCAGGAGTAAACTAGGTGTAAACTAGGAGTAAACTAGGTGTGAACTAGGAGTAAAGTTGGTGTAAACTAGGTGTAAACTAGGAGTAAACTAGGAGTAAAGTTGGTGTAAACTGGCCAATCACATGCAGCCCATTGTGTAAATAATGTATATAAAGCAGATACTTTGAGGGAACATCCATTCCTCCTCAGCACTATGAGCTGAATAAAGAGCATGAAATCCACTCTCGACTCAGAGTATATTTCATTCTCAAACCCTCCAACACTTCTCTGATGAAAAAAGGGATGGCCTATTCAATAATAAATAAATAATAATAATAGTTTTATTATTTATACCCCACCCATCTGACTGGGTCGTGCCAGCCACGCTCAGCAACTTGCAGGATAAAATAATATACAATAAAACATGAAACTTTTTTTAACTATATGCCTACTATATGGAAGTTAACAACTGGACAACAGAAATGGATTGTACACACTCTAATGGTAGCTGAGAGGCTGATATTGATAAACTGGAATAGCAAAGAGATGATCTCCTTTAATCGGTTGGATTGATAATATGGTAACACTTGCAACCTGTGAACGGACTGCTTACAGACAGAGACTGCTTAGATAAATACGACAGTATTTCAAATGTATTTATACAAAATGTAGTTGACTAATTTATATTAGGGCGCGGTCACAATTTCAGCAAAAATCTGATGTTCTGCAATTCACTCACAAATGGTGCCCAACTCTTGCAAATGCTCGCCAGAGAGGTTTGGCTGTCGAAACAGAAGGCTTTTTATCGCAGGAAAAGAAATCAGCCCTCAACAACTGCACAGGCAGAAGAAGATTTCATCAAAAATCTGACTGTCGGAAATTCACTCAAAAAAAGTGCCAAACGGTTGCAAATGCTCCCCTGAAAGGTTTGGCGGTCAAAAGAGAAGGCTTTTTATCACAGGACAAAAAATCAACCCTCGACAACTTAACCGGCAGAAAAAGATTTTTTTGAAAAAATTGCTAATGCTCCCCTGAGATGGTGCCAAACGGTTGCAAATGCTCCCCTGAAAGGTTTGGCGGTCGAAACAGAAGGCTTTTTATCAGAGCAAAAGAAATCAGCCCTCGACAACTTAACCGGCAGAAAAAGATTTTTTTGAAAAAATCGCTAAGCCCCGAGGTCACAATTTCATAAAAAATCTGACTTTCGGCAATTCACTCAAAAATGGTGCCAAACGGTTGCAAATGCTCCCCTGAGAGTTTTGGCAGTGGAAACAGAAGGGTTTTCATCATAGGACAAGAAATTAGACCTCGACAACTTAACCGGCAGAAAAAGATTTTTTTGAAAAAATCGCTAAGCCCCGGGGTCACAATTTCATAAAAAATCTGACTTTCGGCAATTCACTCAAAAATGGTGCCAAACGGTTGCAAATGCTCCCCTGAAAGGTTTGGCGGTCAAAAGAGAAGGCTTTTTATCACAGGACAAGAAATCAGCCCTCGACAACTGCACCGGCAGAAGAAGTTTTTTTTGAAATATCGCAAAGCAACTAGGAGTAAACTAGGTGTAAACTAGGAGTAAACTAGGTGTAAAGTAGGAGTAAACTAGGAGTAAACCAGGAGTAAACTAGGTGTAAACTAGGAGTAAACTAGGTGTGAACTAGGAGTAAAGTTGGTGTAAACTAGGTGTAAACTAGGAGTAAACTAGGAGTAAAGTTGGTGTAAACTGGCCAATCACATGCAGCCCATTGTGTAAATAATGTATATAAAGCAGATACTTTGAGGGAACATCCATTCCTCCTCAGCACTATGAGCTGAATAAAGAGCATGAAATCCACTCTCGACTCAGAGTATATTTCATTCTCAAACCCTCCAACACTTCTCTGATGAAAAAAGGGATGGCCTATTCAATAATAAATAAATAATAATAATAGTTTTATTATTTATACCCCACCCATCTGACTGGGTCGTGCCAGCCACGCTCAGCAACTTGCAGGATAAAATAATATACAATAAAACATGAAACTTTTTTTAACTATATGCCTACTATATGGAAGTTAACAACTGGACAACAGAAATGGATTGTACACACTCTAATGGTAGCTGAGAGGCTGATATTGATAAACTGGAATAGCAAAGAGATGATCTCCTTTAATCGGTTGGATTGATAATATGGTAACACTTGCAACCTGTGAACGGACTGCTTACAGACAGAGACTGCTTAGATAAATACGACAGTATTTCAAATGTATTTATACAAAATGTAGTTGACTAATTTATATTAGGGCGCGGTCACAATTTCAGCAAAAATCTGATGTTCTGCAATTCACTCACAAATGGTGCCCAACTCTTGCAAATGCTCGCCAGAGAGGTTTTTCAGTCGAAACAGAAGGCTTTTTATCGCAGGAAAAGAAATCAGCCCTCGACAACTGCACAGGCAGAAGAAGATTTCATCAAAAATCTGACTTTCGGCAATTCACTCAAAAATGGTGCCAAACGGTTGCAAATGCTCCCCTGAGAGTTTTGGCAGTGGAAACAGAAGGGTTTTCATCATAGGACAAGAAATCAGACCTTGACAAGTTAACCGGCAGAAATAGATTTTTTTGAAAAAATCTCAAAGCCCCGGGGTCACAATTTCATTAAAAATCTGACTGTTGGTAATTCACTCAAAAATGGTGCCAAACGGTTGCAAATGCTCCCCTGAAAGGTTTGGCGGTCAAAACAGAAGGCTTTTTATCAGAGCAAAAGAAATCAGCCCTCGACAACTTAACCGGCAGAAAAAGATTTTTTTGAAAAAATAGCTAATGCTCCCCTGAGAGCTTGTGCATCGCCTGTTCACCGTCCCTCAGACCATGTGGTGTAAGAAAAAAATGAACAAATTCCTATGCCCCACAAGTAACCCACAGATGCATTTTAAATAAAAGCACACATAAAGTAGGAGTAAACTAGGTGGAAACTAGGTGTAAAGTAGGTGTAAAGTAGGAGTAAACTAGGTGTAAAGTAGGAGTAAACTAGGTGTAAAGTAGCTGTAAACCTCCCCTGAGAGGTTTGGCGTTCGAAACAGAGGCTTTTTATCACAGGAAAAGAAATCAGCCCTCGACAAGTTAACCGGTATGAATTTTTATTTTAAAAAAATCGCAAAGCCCCGGGGTCACAATTTCATCAAAAATCTCACTGTCGGAAATTCACTCAAAAAAAGTGCCAAACGGTTGCAAATGCTCCCCTGAAAGGTTTGGCGGTCAAAAGAGAAGGCTTTTTATCACAGGACAAAAAATCAACCCTCAACAACTTAACCGGCAGAAAAAGATTTTTTTGAAAAAATTGCTAATGCTCCCCTGAGATGGTGCTAAACGGTTGCAAATGCTCCCCTGAAAGGTTTGGCGGTCGAAACAGAAGGCTTTTTATCAGAGCAAAAGAAATCAGCCCTCGACAACTTAACCGGCAGAAAAAGATTTTTTTGAAAAAATCGCTAAGCCCCGGGGTCACAATTTCATAAAAAATCTGACTTTCGGCAATTCACTCAAAAATGGTGCCAAACGGTTGCAAATGCTCCCCTGAGAGTTTTGGCAGTGGAAACAGAAGGGTTTTCATCAGAAGAAATCAGACCTCGACAACTTAACCGGCAGAAAAAGATTTTTTTGAAAAAATCGCAAAGCCCCGGGGTCACAATTTCATAAAAAATCTGACTTTCGGCCATTCACTCAAAAATGGTGCCAAACGGTTGCAAATGCTCCCCTGAAAGGTTTGGCAGTGGAAACAGAAGGGTTTTCATCAGAAGAAATCAGACCTCGACAACTTAACCGGCAGAAAAAGATTTTTTTGAAAAAATCGATAATGCTCCCCTGAGAGCTTGTGCATCGCCTGTTCACTGTCCCTCAGACCATGTGGTGTAGGAAAAAAATGAACAAATTCCTATGCCCCACAAGTAACCCACAGATGCATTTTAAATAAAAGCACACATAAAGTAGGAGTAAACTAGGTGGAAATAGGAGTAAACTAGGTGTAAAGTAGCTGTAAACCTCCCCTGAGAGGTTTGGCGTTCGAAACAGAGGCTTTTTATCACAGGAAAAGAAATCAACCCTCGACAAGTTAACCGGTAGAAATTTGTATTTTAAAAAAATTGCAAAGCCCCGGGGTCACAATTTCATAAAAAATCTGACTTTCGGCAATTCACTCAAAAATGGTGCCAAACGGTTGCAAATGCTCCCCTGAAAGGTTTGGCGATCGAAACAGAAGGCTTTTTATCAGAGCAAAAGAAATCAGCCCTCCACAACTTAACCGGGAGAATTTTTTTTAAAAAAAAAAATCGCTAAGCCCCGGGGTCAAAATTTCATCAAAAATCTGACTTTCGGCAATTCACTCAAAAATGGTGCCAAACGGTTGCAAATGCTCCCCTGAAAGGTTTGGCGGTCGAAAGAGAAGGCTTTTTATCACAGGACAAGAAATCAGCCCTCGACAACTTAACCGGCAGAAAAAGATTTTTTTCAAATATCGCAAAGCAACTAGGAGTAAACTAGGAGTAAACTAGGAGTAAACCAGGAGTAAACCAGGAGTAAACTAGGAGTAAACTAGGAGTAAACCAGGAGTAAACCAGGAGTAAACTAGGAGTAAACCAGGAGCAAACTAGGAGTAAACTAGGTGTAAGCTAGGAGTAAACCAGGAGTAAACTAGGAGTAAACCAGGAGTAAACCAGGAGTAAACTGGGTGTAAACTAGGAGTAAAGTTGGTGTAAACTAGGCGAAAACTAGGTGTAAACTAGGAGTAAAGTTGGTGTAAACTAGCCAATCACATGCAGCCCATTGTGTAAATAATGTATATAAAGCAGATACTTTGAGGGAACATCCATTCCTCCTCAGCACTATGAGCTGAATAAAGAGCATGAAATCCACTCTCGACTCAGAGTATATTTCATTCTCAAACCCTCCAACACTTCTCTGATGAAAAAGGGGATGTCCTATTCAATAATAAATAAATAATAATAATAGTTTTATTATTTATACCCCACCCATCTGACTGGGTCGTGCCAGCCACGCTCAGCAGCTTGCAGGATAAAATAATATACAATAAAACATGAAACTTTTTTTAACTATATGCCTACTATATGGAAGTTAACAACTGGACAACAGAAATGGATTGTACACACTCTAATGGTAGCTGAGAGGCTGATATTGATAAACTGAAAGAGCAAAGAGATGATCTCCTTTAATCGGTGGAGTGATAATATGGTAACACTTGCAACCTGTGAACGGACTGCTTACAAACATAGACTGCTTGGATAAATACGACAGTATTTCGAATGAATTTATACAAAATGTAGTTGACTAATTTATATTAGGGCGCGGTCACAATTTCAGCAAAAATCTGATGTTCTGCAATTCACTCACAAATGGTGCCAAACTCTTGCAAATGCTCGCCAGAGAGGTTTTTCAGTCGAAACAGAAGGCTTTTTATCACAGGAGAAGAAATCAGCCCTCCACAACATAACCGGGAGAACTTTTTTTTTTTTAAAAATCGCTAACCCCGGGGTCACAATTTCATCAAAAATCTGACTTTCGGCAATTCACTCCAAAAAAGTGCCAAACGGTTGCAAATGCCCCGCTGAGAGGTTTGGCTGTCAAAACAGAAGGCTTTTTATCGCAGGAAAAGAAATCAGCCCTCGACAACTGCGCCAGCAGAAGAAGATTTCATCAAAAATTTGACTTTCGGCAATTCACTCAAAAATGGTGCCAAACGGTTGCAAATGCTCCCCTGAGAGTTTTGGCAGTGGAAACAGAAGGGTTTTCATCATAGGACAAGAAATTAGACCTCGACAACTTAACCGGCATAAAAAGATTTTTTTGAAAAAATCGCTAAGCCCCGGGATCACAATTTCATAAAAAATCTGACTGTCGGCAATTCACTCAAAAATGGTGCCAAACGGTTGCAATTGCTTCCCTGAAAGGTTTGGCGGTCGAAACAGAAGGCATTTTATCAGAGCAAAAGAAATCAGCCCTCGACAACTTAACCGGCATAAAAAGATTTTTTTGAAAAAATCGCTAAGCCCCGGAGTCACAATTTCATTAAAAATCTGACTTTCGGCAATTCACTCAAAAATGGTGCCAAATGGTTCCAAATGCTCCCCTGAAAGGTTTGGCGGTCAAAACAGAAGGCTTTTAATCACAGGACAAGAAATCAGCCCTCGACAACTTAACCGGCAAAAAAAAGATTTTTTTGAAATATCGCACAGCAACTAGGAGTAAACTAGGAGTAAACTAGTAGTAAACTAGGAGTAAACCAGGAGTAAACTAGGTGTAAACTAGGAGTAAACTAGGAGTAAACCAGGAGTAAACTAGGTGTAAACTAGGAGTAAACTAGGTGTAAACTAGGAGTAAACTAGGTGTAAAGTAGGAGTAAACCAGGAGTAAACTAGGAGTAAACTAGGAGTAAACTATGTGTTAACTAGGAGTAAACCAGGAGTAAACTAGGTGTAAACTAGGGGTAAAGTTGGTGTAAACTAGGTGTAAACTAGACAATCACATGCAGCCCATTGTGTAAATAATGTATATAAAGCAGATACTTTGAGGGAACATCCATTCCTCCTCAGCACTATGAGCTGAATAAAGAGCATGAAATCCACTCTCGACTCAGAGTATATTTCATTCTCAAACCCTCCAACACTTCTCTGATGAAAAAAGGGGTGTCCTATTCAATAATAAATAAATAATAATAATAGTTTTATTATTTATACCCCACCCATCTAACTGGGTCGTGCCAGCCACACTCAGCAGCTTGCAGGATAAAATAATATACAATAAAACATGAAACTTTTTTTAACTATATGCCTACTATATGGAAGTTAACAACTGGACAACAGAAATGGATTGTACACACTCTAATGGTAGCTGAGAGGCTGATATTGATAAACTGGAAGAGCAAAGAGATGATCTCCTTTAATCGGTGGATTGATAATATGGTAACACTTGCAACCTGTGAACGGACTGCTTACAGACACAGACTGCTTGGATAAATACGACAGTATTTCGAATGAATTTATACAAAATGTAGTTGACTAATTTATATTAGGGCGCGGTCACAATTTCAGCAAAAATCTGACTTTCGGCAATTCACTCAAAAATGGTGCCAAACGGTTGCAAATGCTCCCCTGAAATGTTTGGCGGTCAAAACAGAAGGCTTTTTATTACAGGACAAGAAATCGGCCCTTGACAACTTAACCGGCAGAAAAAGATTTTTTTGAAATATCGCACAGCCACTAGGAGTAAACTAGTAGTAAACTAGTAGTAAACTAGGAGTAAACCAGGAGTAAACTAGGTGTAAACTAGGAGTAAACTAGGAGTAAACCAGGAGTAAACTAGGTGTAAACTAGGAGTAAACTAGGAGTAAACTAGGAGTAAACTAGGTGTAAAGTAGGAGTAAACTAGGAGTAAACTAGGTGTAAACCAGGAGTAAACTAGGAGTAAACTAGGAGTAAACTATGTGTTAACTAGGAGTAAACCAGGAGTAAACTAGGTGTAAACTAGGGGTAAAGTTGGTGTAAACTAGGTGTAAACTAGGAATTAAGTTGGTGTAAACTAGCCAATCACATGCAGCCCATTGTGTAAATAATGTATATAAAGCAGATACTTTGAGGGAACATCCATTCCTCCTCAGCACTATGAGCTGAATAAAGAGCATGAAATCCACTCTCGACTCAGAGTATATTTCATTCTCAAACCCTCCAACACTTCTCTGATGAAAAAAGGGGTGTCCTATTCAATAATAAATAAATAATAATAATAGTTTTATTATTTATACCCCACCCATCTAACTGGGTCGTGCCAGCCACACTCAGCAGCTTGCAGGATAAAATAATATACAATAAAACATGAAACTTTTTTTAACTATATGCCTACTATATGGAAGTTAACAACTGGACAACAGAAATGGATTGTACACACTCTAATGGTAGCTGAGAGGCTGATATTGATAAACTGGAAGAGCAAAGAGATGATCTCCTTTAATCGGTGGATTGATAATATGGTAACACTTGCAACCTGTGAACGGACTGCTTACAGACACAGACTGCTTGGATAAATACGACAGTATTTCGAATGAATTTATACAAAATGTAGTTGACTAATTTATATTAGGGCGCGGTCACAATTTCAGCAAAAATCTGACTTTCGGCAATTCACTCAAAAATGGTGCCAAACGGTTGCAAATGCTCCCCTGAAAGGTTTGGCGGTCAAAACAGAAGGCTTTTAATCACAGGACAAGAAATCAGCCCTCGACAACTTAACCGGCAAAAAAAAGATTTTTTTGAAATATCGCACAGCAACTAGGAGTAAACTAGGAGTAAACCAGGAGTAAACTAGGTGTAAACTAGGAGTAAACTAGGAGTAAACCAGGAGTAAACTAGGTGTAAACTAGGAGTAAACTAGGTGTAAACTAGGAGTAAACTAGGTGTAAAGTAGGAGTAAACTAGGAGTAAACTAGGTGTAAACCAGGAGTAAACTAGGAGTAAACTATGTGTTAACTAGGAGTAAACCAGGAGTAAACTAGGTGTAAACTAGGGGTAAAGTTGGTGTAAACTAGGTGTAAACTAGGAATTAAGTTGGTGTAAACTAGCCAATCACATGCAGCCCATTGTGTAAATAATGTATATAAAGCAGATACTTTGAGGGAACATCCATTCCTCCTCAGCACTATGAGCTGAATAAAGAGCATGAAATCCACTCTCAACTCAGAGTATATTTCATTCTCAAACCCTCCAACACTTCTCTGATGAAAAAAGGGATGTCCTATTCAATAATAAGTAAATAATAATAATAGTTTTATTATTTATACCCCACCCATCTGACTGGGTCGTGCCAGCCACGCTCAGCAGCTTGCAGGATAAAATAATATACAATAAAACATCAAACCTTTTTTAACTATATGCCTACTATATGGAAGTTAACAACTGGACAACAGAAATGGATTGTACACACTCTAATGGTAGCTGAGAGGCTGATATTGATAAACTGGAAGAGCAAAGAGATGCTGTCCTTTCCCAAAAGCGACGCCAAGGAGCTCTACAAGCTAATTAAGGCGTAGTATGCCTTTCCATTTCATAGTATTTTATTGTTATAGTAGTGTTTTAGCGATTGCTTTTTTTTTCTCCTTACGGCACAAGCTGTTATTTATGTGTTGTTTTTACCTGTATGGGCCTATGGCCGTAATAAATGATATTCTATTCTATTCAACCTGTGAACGGACTGCTTACAAACATAGACTGCTTGGATAAATACGACAGTATTTCGAATGAATTTATACAAAATGTAGTTGACTAATTTATATTAGGGCGCGGTCACAATTTCATCAAAAATCTGACGTTCTGCAATTCACTCACAAATGGTGCCAAACTCTTGCAAATGCTCGCCAGAGAGGTTTTTCAGTCGAAACAGAAGGCTTTTTATCACAGGAAAAGAAATCAGCCCTCGACAACATAACCGGTAGAAAAAGATTTTTTTGAAAAAATCCAAAGCCCCGGGGTCACAATTTCATAAAAAACCTGACTTTTGGCAATTCACTCAAAAAAGATCCCAAACGGTTGCAAATGCTCCCCTGAAAGGTTTGGCGGTTGAAACAGAAGGCTTTTTATCACAGGAAAAGAAATCAGCCCTCAACAACATAACCGGCAGAAAAAATTTTTTTGGAAAAAATCCTAAGCCCCGGGGTCACAATTTCATAAAAAATCTGACTTTTGGCAATTCACTCAAAAATTGTGCCAAAAGGTTCCAAATTCTCCCCTGAAAGGTTTGGCGGTTGAAACAGAAGGGTTTTTATCACAGGAAAAGAAATCAACCCTCAGCAACTTAACCGGCAGAAAAAGATTTTTTTGAAAAAATCCTAAGCCCCGGGGTCACAATTTCATAAAAAACCTGACTTTCGGCAATTCACTCAAAAATGGTGCCAGACGGTTGCAAATGATCCTCTGAAAGGTTTGGGAATGGAAATAGAAGAAATCAGCCCTCGACAACTTAACCAGCAGGAAAAGATTTTTTTGAAAAAATCCCTAAGCCCCGGGGTCTCAATTTCATAAAAAATCTGACTTTCGGCAATTCACTCAAAAATGGTGACAAACGGTTCCAAATGATCCCCTGAAAGGTTTGGCAGTTGAAACAGAAGGCTTTTAATCACAGGACAAGAAATCAGCCCTCGACAACTTAACCGGCAAAAAAAAGATTTTTTTGAAATATCGCACAGCAACTAGGAGTAAACTAGGAGTAAACTAGTAGTAAACTAGGAGTAAACCAGGAGTAAACTAGGTGTAAACTAGGAGTAAACTAGGAGTAAACCAGGAGTAAACTAGGTGTAAACTAGGAGTAAACTAGGTGTAAACTAGGAGTAAACTAGGTGTAAAGTAGGAGTAAACCAGGAGTAAACTAGGAGTAAACTAGGAGTAAACTATGTGTTAACTAGGAGTAAACCAGGAGTAAACTAGGTGTAAACTAGGGGTAAAGTTGGTGTAAACTAGGTGTAAACTAGACAATCACATGCAGCCCATTGTGTAAATAATGTATATAAAGCAGATACTTTGAGGGAACATCCATTCCTCCTCAGCACTATGAGCTGAATAAAGAGCATGAAATCCACTCTCGACTCAGAGTATATTTCATTCTCAAACCCTCCAACACTTCTCTGATGAAAAAAGGGGTGTCCTATTCAATAATAAATAAATAATAATAATAGTTTTATTATTTATACCCCACCCATCTAACTGGGTCGTGCCAGCCACACTCAGCAGCTTGCAGGATAAAATAATATACAATAAAACATGAAACTTTTTTTAACTATATGCCTACTATATGGAAGTTAACAACTGGACAACAGAAATGGATTGTACACACTCTAATGGTAGCTGAGAGGCTGATATTGATAAACTGGAAGAGCAAAGAGATGATCTCCTTTAATCGGTGGATTGATAATATGGTAACACTTGCAACCTGTGAACGGACTGCTTACAGACACAGACTGCTTGGATAAATACGACAGTATTTCGAATGAATTTATACAAAATGTAGTTGACTAATTTATATTAGGGCGCGGTCACAATTTCAGCAAAAATCTGACTTTCGGCAATTCACTCAAAAATGGTGCCAAACGGTTGCAAATGCTCCCCTGAAAGGTTTGGCGGTCAAAACAGAAGGCTTTTAATCACAGGACAAGAAATCAGCCCTCGACAACTTAACCGGCAAAAAAAAGATTTTTTTGAAATATCGCACAGCAACTAGGAGTAAACTAGGAGTAAACCAGGAGTAAACTAGGTGTAAACTAGGAGTAAACTAGGAGTAAACCAGGAGTAAACTAGGTGTAAACTAGGAGTAAACTAGGTGTAAACTAGGAGTAAAGTAGGAATAAACTAGGAGTAAACTAGGTGTAAACCAGGAGTAAACTAGGAGTAAACTATGTGTTAACTAGGAGTAAACCAGGAGTAAACTAGGTGTAAACTAGGGGTAAAGTTGGTGTAAACTAGGTGTAAACTAGGAATTAAGTTGGTGTAAACTAGCCAATCACATGCAGCCCATTGTGTAAATAATGTATATAAAGCAGATACTTTGAGGGAACATCCATTCCTCCTCAGCACTATGAGCTGAATAAAGAGCATGAAATCCACTCTCAACTCAGAGTATATTTCATTCTCAAACCCTCCAACACTTCTCTGATGAAAAAAGGGATGTCCTATTCAATAATAAGTAAATAATAATAATAGTTTTATTATTTATACCCCACCCATCTGACTGGGTCGTGCCAGCCACGCTCAGCAGCTTGCAGGATAAAATAATATACAATAAAACATGAAACTTTTTTTAACTATATGCCTACTATATGGAAGTTAACAACTGGACAACAGAAATGGATTGTACACACTCTAATGGTAGCTGAGAGGCTGATATTGATAAACTGGAAGAGCAAAGAGATGATCTCCTTTAATCGGTGGATTGATAATATGGTAACACTTGCAACCTGTGAACGGACTGCTTACAGACACAGACTGCTTGGATAAATACGACAGCATTTCGAATGAATTTATACAAAATGTAGTTGACTAATTTATATTAGGGCGCGGTCACAATTTCAGCAAAAATCTGACTTTCGGCAATTCACTCAAAAATGGTGCCAAACGGTTGCAAATGCTCCCCTGAAATGTTTGGCGGTCAAAACAGAAGGCTTTTTATCACAGGACAAGAAATCGGCCCTTGACAACTTAACCGGCAGAAAAAGATTTTTTTGAAATATCGCAAAGCCCCGGGGTCACAATTTCATAAAAAATCTGACTTTCGGCAATTCACTCAAAAATGGTGCCAAACGGTTGCAAATGCTCCCCTGAGAGTTTTGGCAGTGGAAACAGAAGGGTTTTCATCAGAAGAAATCAGACCTCGACAACTTAACCGGCAGAAAAAGATTTTTTTGAAAAAATCGCAAAGCCCCGGGGTCACAATTTCATAAAAAATCTGACTTTCGGCCATTCACTCAAAAAAGGTGCCAAACGGTTGCAAATGCCCCCCTGAGAGGTTTGGCTGTCAAAACAGAAGGCTTTTTATCGCAGGAAAAGAAATCAGCCCCTCGACAACTTCACCGGCAGAAGAAGATTTCATCAAAAATCTGACTTTCGGCAATTGGCTCAAAAAAAGTGCCAAACGGTTGCAAATGACCCCCTGAGAGGTAGATTTCATAAAAAATCTGACTTTCGGCAATTCACTCAAAAAAGGTGCCAAACGGTTGCAAATGCTCCCCTGAAAGGTTTGGCAGTGGAAACAGAAGGGTTTTCATCAGAAGAAATCAGACCTCGACAACTTAACAGGCAGAAAAAGATTTTTTTGAAAAAATCGCAAAGCCCCGGGGTCAAAATTTCATTAAAAATCTGACTTTCGGCCATTCACTCAAAAATGGTGCCAAACGGTTGCAAATGCTCCCCTGAAAGGTTTGGCAGTGGAAACAGTAGGGTTTTCATCAGAAGAAATCAGACCCCGACAACTTAACCGGCAGAAAAAGATTTTTTTGAAAAAATCGATAATGCTCCCCTGAGAGCTTGTGCATCGCCTGTTCACTGTCCCTCAGACCATGTGGTGTAGGAAAAAAATGAACAAATTCCTATGCCCCACAAGTAACCCACAGATGCATTTTAAATAAAAGCACACATAAAGTAGGAGTAAACTAGGTGGAAATAGGAGTAAACTAGGTGTAAAGTAGCTGTAAACCTCCCCTGAGAGGTTTGGCGTTCGAAACAGAGGCTTTTTATCACAGGAAAAGAAATCAAGCCACGACAAGTTAACCGGTAGAAATTTGTATTTTAAAAAAATTGCAAAGCCCCGGGGTCACAATTTCATAAAAAATCTGACTTTCGGCAATTCACTCAAAAATGGTGCCAAACGGTTGCAAATGCTTCCCTGAAAGGTTTGGCGATCGAAACAGAAGGCTTTTTATCAGAGCAAAAGAAATCAGCCCTCCAGAACTTAACCGGGAGAATTTTTTTTTAAAAAAAAAATCGCTAAGCCCCGGGGTCAAAATTTCATCAAAAATCTGACTTTCGGCAATTCACTCAAAAATGGTGCCAAACGGTTGCAAATGCTCCCCTGAAAGGTTTGGCGGTCGAAACAGAAGGCATTTTATCAGAGCAAAAGAAATCAGCCCTCGACAACTTAACCGGCATAAAAAGATTTTTTTGAAAAAATCGCTAAGCCCCGGAGTCACAATTTCATTAAAAATCTGACTTTCGGCAATTCACTCAAAAATGGTGCCAAATGGTTCCAAATGCTCCCCTGAAAGGTTTGGCGGTCAAAACAGAAGGCTTTTAATCACAGGACAAGAAATCAGCCCTCGACAACTTAACCGGCAAAAAAAAGATTTTTTTGAAATATCGCACAGCAACTAGGAGTAAACTAGGAGTAAACCAGGAGTAAACTAGGTGTAAACTAGGAGTAAACTAGGAGTAAACCAGGAGTAAACTAGGTGTAAACTAGGAGTAAACTAGGTGTAAACTAGGAGTAAACTAGGTGTAAAGTAGGAGTAAACCAGGAGTAAACTAGGAGTAAACTAGGAGTAAACTATGTGTTAACTAGGAGTAAACCAGGAGTAAACTAGGTGTAAACTAGGGGTAAAGTTGGTGTAAACTAGGTGTAAACTAGCCAATCACATGCAGCCCATTGTGTAAATAATGTATATAAAGCAGATACTTTGAGGGAACATCCATTCCTCCTCAGCACTATGAGCTGAATAAAGAGCATGAAATCCACTCTCGACTCAGAGTATATTTCATTCTCAAACCCTCCAACACTTCTCTGATGAAAAAGGGGATGGCCTATTCAATGATAAATAAATAATAATAATAGTTTTATTATTTATACCCCA
Source organism: Podarcis filfolensis (assembly GCF_964270895.1). Classification (NCBI taxonomy): domain Eukaryota; kingdom Metazoa; phylum Chordata; class Lepidosauria; order Squamata; family Lacertidae; genus Podarcis; species Podarcis filfolensis. Next base: position 15,938,145 of record NC_139603.1, read on the forward strand.
CCCATCTGACTGGGTCGTGCCAGCCACGCTCAGCAGCTTGCAGGATAAAATAATATACAATAAAACATGAAACTTTTTTTAACTATATGCCTACTATATGGAAGTTAACAACTGGACAACAGAAATGGATTGTACACACTCTAATGGTAGCTGAGAGGCTGATATTGATAAACTGGAAGAGCAAAGAGATGATCTCCTTTAATCGGTGGATTGATAATATGGTAACACTTGCAACCTGTGAACGGACTGCTTACAGACACAGACTGCTTGGATAAATACGACAGCATTTCGAATGAATTTATACAAAATGTAGTTGACTAATTTATATTAGGGCGCGGTCACAATTTCAGCAAAAATCTGACTTTCGGCAATTCACTCAAAAATGGTGCCAAACGGTTGCAAATGCTCCCCTGAAATGTTTGGCGGTCAAAACAGAAGGCTTTTTATCACAGGACAAGAAATCGACCCTTGACAACTTAACCGGCAGAAAAATATTTTTTTGAAATATCGCAAAGCCCCGGGGTCACAATTTCATAAAAAATCTGACTTTCGGCAATTCACTCAAAAATGGTGCCAAACGGTTGCAAATGCTCCCCTGAAAGGTTTGGCGGTCAAAACAGAAGGCTTTTAATCACTGGAGAAGAAATCAGCCCTCGACAACTTAACCGGCAAAAAAGAGATTTTTTTGAAATATCGCACAGCAACTAGGAGTAAACTAGTAGTAAACTAGTAGTAAACTAGGAGTAAACCAGGAGTAAACTAGGTGTAAACTAGGAGTAAACTAGGTGTAAAGTAGGAGTAAACTAGGTGTAAAGTAGGAGTAAACTAGGAGTAAACTAGGTGTAAACCAGGAGTAAACTAGGTGTAAACCAGGAGTAAACTAGGAGTAAACTAGGAGTAAACTAGGTGTTAACTAGGAGTAAACCAGGAGTAAACTAGGTGTAAACTAGGGGTAAAGTTGGTGTAAACTAGGTGTAAACTAGGAATTAAGTTGGTGTAAACTAGCCAATCACATGCAGCCCATTGTGTAAATAATGTATATAAAGCAGATACTTTGAGGGAACATCCATTCCTCCTCAGCACTATGAGCTGAATAAAGAGCATGAAATCCACTCTCGACTCAGAGTATATTTCATTCTCAAACCCTCCAACACTTCTCTGATGAAAAAAGGGGTGTCCTATTCAATAATAAATAAATAATAATAATAGTTTTATTATTTATACCCCACCCATCTAACTGGGTCGTGCCAGCCACACTCAGCAGCTTGCAGGATAAAATAATATACAATAAAACATGAAACTTTTTTTAACTATATGCCTACTATATGGAAGTTAACAACTGGACAACAGAAATGGATTGTACACACTCTAATGGTAGCTGAGAGGCTGATATTGATAAACTGGAAGAGCAAAGAGATGATCTCCTTTAATCGGTGGATTGATAATATGGTAACACTTGCAACCTGTGAACGGACTGCTTACAGACACAGACTGCTTGGATAAATACGACAGTATTTCGAATGAATTTATACAAAATGTAGTTGACTAATTTATATTAGGGCGCGGTCACAATTTCAGCAAAAATCTGACTTTCGGCAATTCACTCAAAAATGGTGCCAAACGGTTGCAAATGCTCCCCTGAAAGGTTTGGCGGTCAAAACAGAAGGCTTTTAATCACAGGAGAAGAAATCAGCCCTCGACAACTTAACCGGCAAAAAAGAGATTTTTTTGAAATATCGCACAGCAACTAGGAGTAAACTAGTAGTAAACTAGTAGTAAACTAGGAGTAAACCAGGAGTAAACTAGGTGTAAACTAGGAGTAAACTAGGTGTAAAGTAGGAGTAAACTAGGTGTAAAGTAGGAGTAAACTAGGTGTAAAGTAGGAGTAAACTAGGAGTAAACTAGGTGTAAACCAGGAGTAAACTAGGAGTAAACTAGGAGTAAACTAGGTGTTAACTAGGAGTAAACCAGGAGTAAACTAGGTGTAAACTAGGGGTAAAGTTGGTGTAAACTAGGTGTAAACTAGGAATTAAGTTGGTGTAAACTAGCCAATCACATGCAGCCCATTGTGTAAATAATGTATATAAAGCAGATACTTTGAGGGAACATCCATTCCTCCTCAGCACTATGAGCTGAATAAAGAGCATGAAATCCACTCTCGACTCAGAGTATATTTCATTCTCAAACCCTCCAACACTTCTCTGATGAAAAAAGGGGTGTCCTATTCAATAATAAATAAATAATAATAATAGTTTTATTATTTATACCCCACCCATCTAACTGGGTCGTGCCAGCCACACTCAGCAGCTTGCAGGATAAAATAATATACAATAAAACATGAAACTATTTTTAACTATATGCCTACTATATGGAAGTTAACAACTGGACAACAGAAATGGATTGTACACACTCTAATGGTAGCTGAGAGGCTGATATTGATAAACTGGAAGAGCAAAGAGATGATCTCCTTTAATCGGTGGATTGATAATATGGTAACACTTGCAACCTGTGAACGGACTGCTTACAGACACAGACTGCTTGGATAAATACGACAGTATTTCGAATGAATTTATACAAAATGTAGTTGACTAATTTATATTAGGGCGCGGTCACAATTTCAGCAAAAATCTGACTTTCGGCAATTCACTCAAAAATGGTGCCAAACGGTTGCAAATGCTCCCCTGAAAGGTTTGGCGGTCAAAACAGAAGGCTTTTAATCACAGGAGAAGAAATCAGCCCTCGACAACTTAACCGGCAAAAAAAAAGATTTTTTTGAAATATCGCACAGCAACTAGGAGTAAACTAGGAGTAAACCAGGAGTAAACTAGGTGTAAACTAGGAGTAAACTAGGAGTAAACCAGGAGTAAACTAGGTGTAAACTAGGAGTAAACTAGGTGTAAACTAGGAGTAAACTAGGTGTAAAGTAGGAGTAAACTAGGAGTAAACTAGGTGTAAACCAGGAGTAAACTAGGAGTAAACTATGTGTTAACTAGGAGTAAACCAGGAGTAAACTAGGTGTAAACTAGGGGTAAAGTTGGTGTAAACTAGGTGTAAACTAGGAATTAAGTTGGTGTAAACTAGCCAATCACATGCAGCCCATTGTGTAAATAATGTATATAAAGCAGATACTTTGAGGGAACATCCATTCCTCCTCAGCACTATGAGCTGAATAAAGAGCATGAAATCCACTCTCAACTCAGAGTATATTTCATTCTCAAACCCTCCAACACTTCTCTGATGAAAAAAGGGATGTCCTATTCAATAATAAGTAAATAATAATAATAGTTTTATTATTTATACCCCACCCATCTGACTGGGTCGTGCCAGCCACGCTCAGCAGCTTGCAGGATAAAATAATATACAATAAAACATCAAACCTTTTTTAACTATATGCCTACTATATGGAAGTTAACAACTGGACAACAGAAATGGATTGTACACACTCTAATGGTAGCTGAGAGGCTGATATTGATAAACTGGAAGAGCAAAGAGATGATCTCCTTTAATCGGTGGATTGATAATATGGTAACACTTGCAACCTGTGAACGGACTGCTTACAAACATAGACTGCTTGGATAAATACGACAGTATTTCGAATGAATTTATACAAAATGTAGTTGACTAATTTATATTAGGGCGCGGTCACAATTTCATCAAAAATCTGACGTTCTGCAATTCACTCACAAATGGTGCCAAACTCTTGCAAATGCTCGCCAGAGAGGTTTTTCAGTCGAAACAGAAGGCTTTTTATCGCAGGAAAAGAAATCAGCCCTCGACAACTGCACAGGCAGAAGAAGATTTCATCAAAAATCTGACTTTCGGCAATTCACTCAAAAATGGTGCCAAACGGTTGCAAATGCTCCCCTGAGAGTTTTGGCAGTGGAAACAGAAGGGTTTTCATCATAGGACAAGAAATTAGAACTCGACAACTTAACCGTCAGAAAAAGATTTTTTTGAAAAAATCACAAAGCCCCGGGGTCACAATTTCATAAAAAATCTGACTTTCGGCAATTCACTCAAAAATGGTGCCAAACGGTTGCAAATGCTCCCCTGAGAGTTTTGGCAGTGGAAACAGAAGGGTTTTCATCAGAAGAAATCAGACCTCGACAACTTAACCGGCAGAAAAAGATTTTTTTGAAAAAATCGCAAAGCCCCGGGGTCACAATTTCATAAAAAATCTGACTTTCGGCAATTCACTCAAAAATGGTGCCAAACGGTTGCAAATGCCCCCCTGAGAGGTTTGGCTGTCAAAACAGAAGGCTTTTTATCGCAGGAAAAGAAATCAGCCCCTCGACAACTTCACCGGCAGAAGAAGATTTCATCAAAAATCTGACTTTCGGCAATTGACTCAAAAAAAGTGCCAAACGGTTGCAAATGACCCCCTGAGAGGTAGATTTCATAAAAAATCTGACTTTCGGCAATTCACTCAAAAAAGGTGCCAAACGGTTGCAAATGCTCCCCTGAAAGGTTTGGCAGTGGAAACAGAAGGGTTTTCATCAGAAGAAATCAGACCTCGACAACTTAACCGGCAGAAAAAGATTTTTTTGAAAAAATCGCAAAGCCCCGGGGTCAAAATTTCATTAAAAATCTGACTTTCGGCCATTCACTCAAAAATGGTGCCAAACGGTTGCAAATGCTCCCCTGAAAGGTTTGGCAGTGGAAACAGAAGGGTTTTCATCAGAAGAAATCAGACCCCGACAACTTAACCGGCAGAAAAAGATTTTTTTGAAAAAATCGATAATTCTCCCCTGAGAGCTTGTGCATCGCCTGTTCACTGTCCCTCAGACCATGTGGTGTAGGAAAAAAATGAACAAATTCCTATGCCCCACAAGTAACCCACAGATGCATTTTAAATAAAAGCACACATAAAGTAGGAGTAAACTAGGTGGAAATAGGAGTAAACTAGGTGTAAAGTAGCTGTAAACCTCCCCTGAGAGGTTTGGCGTTCGAAACAGAGGCTTTTTATCACAGGAAAAGAAATCAAGCCACGACAAGTTAACCGGTAGAAATTTGTATTTTAAAAAAATTGCAAAGCCCCGGGGTCACAATTTCATAAAAAATCTGACTTTCAGCAATTCACTCAAAAATGGTGCCAAACGGTTGCAAATGCTTCCCTGAAAGGTTTGGCGATCGAAACAGAAGGCTTTTTATCAGAGCAAAAGAAATCAGCCCTCCACAACTTAACCGGGAGAAATTTTTTTTAAAAAAAAAATCGCTAAGCCCCGGGGTCAAAATTTCATCAAAAATCTGACTTTCGGCAATTCACTCAAAAATGGTGCCAAACGGTTGCAAATGCTCCCCTGAAAGGTTTGGCGGTCGAAAGAGAAGGCTTTTTATCACAGGACAAGAAATCAGCCCTCGACAACTTAACCGGCAGAAAAAGATTTTTTTCAAATATCGCAAAGCAACTAGGAGTAAACTAGGAGTAAACTAGGAGTAAACCAGGAGTAAACTAGGAGTAAACGAGGAGTAAACTAGGAGTAAACCAGGAGTAAACCAGGAGTAAACTAGGAGTAAACCAGGAGTAAACTAGGTGTAAGCTAGGAGTAAACTAGGAGTAAACTAGGAGTAAACCAGGAGTAAACTGGGTGTAAACTAGGAGTAAAGTTGGTGTAAACTAGGCGAAAACTAGGTGTAAACTAGGAGTAAAGTTGGTGTAAACTAGCCAATCACATGCAGCCCATTGTGTAAATAATGTATATAAAGCAGATACTTTGAGGGAACATCCATTCCTACTCAGCACTATGAGCTGAATAAAGAGCATGAAATCCACTCTCGACTCAGAGTATATTTCATTCTCAAACCCTCCAACACTTCTCTGATGAAAAAGGGGATGTCCTATTCAATAATAAATAAATAATAATAATAGTTTTATTATTTATACCCCACCCATCTGACTGGGTCGTGCCAGCCACGCTCAGCAGCTTGCAGGATAAAATAATATACAATAAAACATGAAACTTTTTTTAACTATATGCCTACTATATGGAAGTTAACAACTGGACAACAGAAATGGATTGTACACACTCTAATGGTAGCTGAGAGGCTGATATTGATAAACTGAAAGAGCAAAGAGATGATCTCCTTTAATCGGTGGAGTGATAATATGGTAACACTTGCAACCTGTGAACGGACTGCTTACAAACATAGACTGCTTGGATAAATACGACAGTATTTCGAATGAATTTATACAAAATGTAGTTGACTAATTTATATTAGGGCGCGGTCACAATTTCAGCAAAAATCTGATGTTCTGCAATTCACTCACAAATGGTGCCAAACTCTTGCAAATGCTCGCCAGAGAGGTTTTTCAGTCGAAACAGAAGGCTTTTTATCACAGGAGAAGAAATCAGCCCTCCACAACATAACCGGGAGAACTTTTTTTAAAAAAAAAAATCGCTAACCCCGGGGTCACAATTTCATCAAAAATCTGACTTTCGGCAATTCACTCCAAAAAAGTGCCAAACGGTTGCAAATGCCCCGCTGAGAGGTTTGGCTGTCAAAACAGAAGGCTTTTTATCGCAGGAAAAGAAATCAGCCCTCGACAACTGCACCGGCAGAAGAAGATTTCATCAAAAATTTGACTTTCGGCAATTCACTCAAAAATGGTGCCAAACGGTTCCAAATGCTCCCCTGAAAGTTTTGGCGGTCGAAACAGATGGCTTTTAATCACAAGAAAAGAAATCAGCCCTCGACAACTTAACCGGCAGAAAAAGATTTTTTTGAAAAAATCCTAAACCCCGGGGTCAAAATTTCATAAAAAATCTGACTTTTGGTAATTCACTCAAAAATTTGCCAAAAGGTTCCAAATTCTCCCCTGAATGGTTTGGCAGCCGAAACTGATGGCTTTTTATCACAGGACACGAAATCAGCCCTCGACAACTTAACTGGCAGAAAAAGATTTTTTTGAAAAAAAAACCCTAAGCCCCCGGGTCAGAATTTCATAAAAAGTCTGACTTTCAGCAATTCACTCAAAAATGGTGCCTAACGGTTGCAAATGATCCTCTGAAAGGTTTGGGAATGGAAATAGAAGGAATAAGCCCTCGACAACTTAACCGGCAGAAAAAGATTTTTTTGAAAAAATCCCTAAGCCCCGGGGTCAGAATTTCATAAAAAATCTGACTTTCGGCAATTCACTCAAAAATGGTGCCAAACGGTTCCAAATGCTCCCCTGAAAGGTTTGGCGGTCGAAACAGATGCCTTTTAATCACAGGAAAAGAAATCAGCCCTCGACAACTTAACCGGCAGAAAAAGATTTTTTTGAAAAAATCCTAAACCCCGGGGTCACAATTTCAAAAAAATCTGACTTTCGGCAATTCACTCAAAAATGGTGCCAAACGGTTCCAAATGATCCCCTGAAAGGTTTGGGGGTTGAAACAGAAGGCTTTTTATCACAGGAAAAGAAATCTGCCGTCAACCACTTAACCAGCAGAAAAAGATTTTTTTGAAAAAATCCCTAAGCTCCGGGGCACAATTTCATAAAAAATCTGACTTTTGGCAATTCACTCAAAAATGGTGCCAAACGGTTCCAAATGCTCCCCTGAAAGGTTTGGCGGTCGAAACAGATGGCTTTTTATCACAGGAAACGAAATCAGCCCTCGACAACGTAACAGGTAGAAAAAGATTTTTTTGAAAAAATCCCTAAGCCCCGGGGTCAGAATTTCATAAAAAATCTGACTTTCGGCAATTCACTCAAAAATGGTGCCAAACGGTTCCAAATGCTCCCCTGAAAGGTTTGGCGGTCGAAACCGATGCCTTTTAATCACAGGAAAAGAAATCAGCCCTCGACAACTTAACCGGCAGAAAAAGATTTTTTTGAAAAAATCCTAAACCCCGGGGTCACAATTTCAAAAAAATCTGACTTTCGGCAATTCACTCAAAAATGGTGCCAAACGGTTCCAAATGATCCCCTGAAAGGTTTGGGGGTTGAAACAGAAGGCTTTTTATCACAGGACACGAAATCTGCCGTCAACCACTTAACCAGCAGAAAAAGATTTTTTTGAAAAAATCCCTAAGCTCCGGGGCACAATTTCATAAAAAATCTGACTTTGGCAATTCACTGAAAAATGGTGCCAAACGGTTCCTAATTATCCCCTGAAAGGTTTGGCGGTTGAAACAGAAGGCTTTTTATCACAGGAAAAGAAATCAGCCCTCAACAACTTAACCGGCAGAAAAAGATTTTTTTGAAAAAATCCCAAGCCCCGGGGTCAGAATTTCATAAAAAATCTGACTTTCGGCAATTCAGTCAAAAATGGTGCCAAACGGTTCCAAATGCTCCCCTGAAAGGTTTGGCGGTCGAAACAGATGCCTTTTTATCAGAGGAAAAGAAATCAGTCCTCGACAACTTAACCGGCAGAAAAAGATTTTTCTGAAAAAATCCCTAAGCCCCAGGATCACAATTTCATAAAAAGTCTGACTTTCGGCAATTAACTTAAAAATGGTGCCAAACGGTTTCAAATTCTCCCCTGAAAGGTTTGGCGGTTGAAACAGAAGGCTTTTTATCACAGAAAAAGAAATCAGCCCTCGACAACTTAACCGGCAGAAAAAGATTTTTTTGAAAAAAAACCTAACCCCCGGGGTCACAAATTCATAAAAAATCTGACTTCCGGCAATTCACTCAAAAATGGTGCCAAAAGGTTCCAAATGCTCCCCTGAGAGGTTTGGCAGTCGAAACAGATGGCTTTTTATCACAGGACACAAAAACAGCCCTCGACAACGTAACAGGAAGAAAAAGATTTTTTTGAAAAAATCCCTAAGCCCCGGAGTCACAATTTCATAAAAAATATGACTTTTGAAAATTCCCTCAAAAAAGGTTCCAAACGGTTGCAAATGATCCTCTGAAAGGTTTGGGAATGGAAATAGAGGAAATTAGCCCTCGACAACTTAACCGGCAGAAAAAGATTTCTTTAAAAAAATCCTAAGCCCCGGGATCACAATTTCATAAAAAATCTTAGTTTTGGCAATTCACTCAAAAATGGGGCCAAAAGGTTCCAAATTCTCCCCTGAAAGGTTTGGCGGTCGAAACAGATGGCCTTTTATCACAGGAAAAGAAATCAGCCCTCGACAACTTAACCGGCAGGAAAAGATTTTTTTGAAAAAATCCCTAAGCCCCCGGGTCAGAATTTCATAAAAAGTCTGACTTTCGGCAATTCACTCAAAAATGGTGCCAAACGGTTGCAAATGATCCTCTGAAAGGTTTGGAAATGGAAATAGAAGAAATCAGCCCCCGACAACTTAACCGGCAGAAAAAGATTTTTTTGAAAAAATCCCTAAGCCCCCGGGTCAGAATTTCATAAAAAATCTGACTTTCGGGAATTCACTCAAAAATGGTGCCAAACGGTTGCAAATGATCCTCTGAAAGGTTTGGGAATGGAAATAGAAGAAATCAGCGCTCGACAACTTAACTGGCAGAAAAAGATTTTTCTGAAAAAATCCCTAAGAAATCTGACTTTCGGCAATTCACTCAAAAATGGTGCCAAACGGTTGCAAATGATCCTCTGAAAGGTTTGGGAATGGAAATAGAAGAAATCAGCCCTCGACAACTTAACTGGCAGAAAAAGATTTTTTTGAAAAAATCCCTTAAAAATCTGATTTTCGGCAATTCATTCAAAAATGGTGCCAAACGGTTGCAAATGATCCTCTGAAAGATTTGGGAAGGGAAATAGAAGAAATCAGCCCTCGAAAATTTAACCGGCAGAAAAAGATTTTTTTGAAAAAATCCTAAGCCCCGGGATCACAATTTCATAAAAAATCTTAGTTTTGGCAATTCACTCAAAAATGGTGCCAAAAGGTTCCAAATTCTCCCCTGAAAGGTTTGGCGGTCGAAACAGATGGCCTTTTATCACAGGACACGAAATCAGCCCTCGACAACGTAACAGGTAGAAAAATATTTTTTAGAAATAATCCCGAAGCCGGGCCCGGGGTCACAATTTCATAAAAAATCTGACTTTCAGCAATTCACTCAAAAATGGTGCCTAACGGTTGTAAATGATCCTCTGAAAGGTTTGGGAATGGAAATAGAAGAAATCAGTCTTCGACAACTTAACCGGCAGAAAAAGATTTTTCTGAAAAAATCCCTAAGCCCCGGGGTCACAATTTCATAAAAAATCTGACTTTCGGCAATTCACTCAAAAATGGTGCCAAACGGTTCCAAATGCTCCCCTGAAAGGTTTGGCGGTCGAAACAGATGCCTTTTAATCACAGGAAAAGAAATCAGCCCTCGACAACTTAACCGGCAGAAAAAGATTTTTTTGAAAAAATCCTAAACCCCGGGGTCACAATTTCATAAAAAATCTGACTTTCGGCAATTCACTAAAAAATTTGCCAAAAGGTTCCAAATTCTCCCCTGAAAGGTTTGGCGGTCGAAACTGATGGCTTTTTATCACAGGACACGAAATCAGCCCTCGACAACTTAACTGGCAGAAAAAGACTTTTTTGAAAAAAAAACCCTAAGCCCCCGGGTCAGAATTTCATAAAAAGTCTGACTTTTGGAAATTCACTCAAAAATGGTGCCAAACGGTTGCAAATGATCCTCTGAAAGGTTTGGGAATGGAAATAGAAGAAATCAGCCCTCGACAACTTAACCGGCAGAAAAAGATTTTTTTGAAAAAATCCCTAAGCCCCGGGGTCAGAATTTCATAAAAAATCTGACTTTCGGCAATTCACTCAAAAATGGTGCCAAACGGTTCCAAATGCTCCCCTGAAAGGTTTGGCGGTCGAAACAGATGCCTTTTAATCACAGGAAAAGAAATCAGCCCTCGACAACTTAACCGGCAGAAAAAGATTTTTTTGAAAAAATCCTAAACCCCGGGGTCACAATTTCATAAAAAAATCTGACTTTCGGCAATTCACTCAAAATTGGTGCCAAACGGTTCCAAATGATCCCCTGAAAGATTTGGGGGTTGAAACAAAAGGCTTTTTATCACAGGAAAAGAAATCTGCCGTCAACCACTTAACCAGCAGAAAAAGATTTTTTTGAAAAAATCCCTAAGCTCCGGAGCACAATTTCATAAAAAATCTGATTTTTGGCAATTCACTCAAAAATGGTGCCAAACGGTTCCAAATTATCCCCTGAAAGGTTTGGCGGTTGAAACAGAAGGCTTTTTATCACAGGAAAAGAAATCAGCCCTCAACAACTTAACCGGCAGAAAAAGATTTTTTTGAAAAAATCCCTAAGCCCCGGGGTCAGAATTTCATAAAAAGCCTGACTTTCGGCAATTCACTTAAAAATGGTGCCAAACGGTTCCAAATTCTCCCCTGAAAGGTTTGGCTGTTGAAACAGAAGGCTTTTTACCATAGAAAAAGAAATCAGCCCTCGACAACTTAACCGGCAGAAAAAGACTTTTTTGAAAAAAAACCTAACCACCGGGGTCACAAATTCATAAAAAATCTGACTTCCGGCAATTCACTCAAAAATTGTGCCAAAAGGTTCCAAATGTTCCCTGGGAGGTTTGATGGTCGAAACAGATGTCTTTTTATCACAGGACACAAAAACAGCCCTCGACAACGTAACAGGAAGAAAAAGATTTTTTTGAAAAAATCCTAAACCCCGGGGTCACAATTTCAAAAAAATCTGACTTCCGGCAATTCACTCAAAAATTGTGCCAAAAGGTTCCAAATGCTCCCCTGGGAGGTTTGATGGTCGGAACAGATGTCTTTTTATCACAGGACACAAAAACAGCCCTCGACAACGTAACAGGAAGAAAAAGATTTTTTTGAAAAAATCCTAAGTCCCGGGGTCAGAATTTCATAAAAAATCTGACTTTCGGCAATTCACTCAAAAATGGTGCCAAATGGTTCCAAATGATCCCCTGAAAGGTTTGGCGGTTGAAACAGAAGGCTTTTTATCACAGGAGAAGAAATCAGCCCTCGAAAACTTAAACGGCAGGAAAAGATTTTTTCGAAAATATCTCTAAGCCCCGGGGTCACAATTTCATAAAAAAACTGACTTTCGGCAATTTACTCAAAAATGGTGCCAAACGGTTCCAAATTATCCCCTGAAAGGTTTGGCGGTTGAAACAGAAGGCTTTTTATCACAGGAAAAGAAAATCACTCAAAAATGCTGCGAGACGGTTGCAAATGATCCTCTGAAAGGTTTGGGAATGGAAATAGAAGAAATCAGCCCTCGACAACTTAACAGGCAGAAAATGATTTTTTCACCTTTCTTTCACCATTTTTCACATTCTTTCACCTTTGGTGGACTTGCCCAAGGGTTAAGGCTCACTGGGAAATGATATATAATGAACTTTTTATCACAGGAAAAGAAATCAGCCCTCAACAACTTTACCGGCAGAAAAAGATTTCTTTAAAAAAATCCTAAGCCCTGGGATCACAATTTCATAAAAAAGAAATCAGCCCTCGACAACTTAACCGGCAGAAAAAGATTTTTTTGAAAAAATCCCTAAGCCCCGGGGTCAGAATTTCATAAAAAATCTGACTTTCGGCAATTCACTCAAAAATGGTGCCAAACGGTTGCAAATGATCCTCTGAAAGGTTTGGGAATGGAAATAGAAGAAATCAGCCCTCGACAACTTAACCGGCAGAAAAAGATTTTTTTGAAAAAATCCCTAAGCCCCGGGGTCAGAATTTCATAAAAAATCTGACTTTCGGCAATTCACTCAAAAATGGTGCCAAACGGTTCCAAATGCTCCCCTGAAAGGTTTGGCGGTCGAAACAGATGCCTTTTAATCACAGGAAAAGAAATCAGCCCTCGACAACTTAACCGGCAGAAAAAGATTTTTTTGAAAAAATCCTAAACCCCGGGTTCACAATTTCATAAAAAATCTGACTTTCGGCAATTCACTCAAAAATGGTGCCAAACGGTTCCAAATGATCCCCTGAAAGGTTTGGGGGTTGAAACATAAGGCTTTTTATCACAGGAAAAGAAATCTGCCGTCAACCACTTAACCAGCAGAAAAAGATTTTTTTGAAAAAATCCCTAAGCTCCGGGGCACAATTTCATAAAAAATCTGACTTTTGGCAATTCACTCAAAAATGGTGCCAAACGGTTCCTAATTATCCCCTGAAAGGTTTGGAGGTTGAAACAGAAGGCTTTTTATCACAGGAAAAGAAATCAGCCCTCAACAACTTAACCGGCAGAAAAAGATTTTTTTGAAAAAATCCCTAAGCCCCGGGGTCAGAATTTCATAAAAAATCTGACTTTCGGCAATTCACTCAAAAATGGTGCCAAACGGTTCCAAATGCTCCCCTGAAAGGTTTGGCGGTCGAAACAGATGCCTTTTAATCACATGAAAAGAAATCAGCCCTCGACAACTTAACCGGCAGAAAAAGATTTTTTTGAAAAAATCCTAAACCCCGGGGTCACAATTTCATAAAAAATCTGACTTTCGGCAATTCACTCAAAAATGGTGCCAAACGGTTCCAAATGATCCCCTGAAAGGTTTGGAGGTTGAAACATAAGGCTTTTTATCACAGGAAAAGAAATCTGCCGTCAACCACTTAACCAGCAGAAAAAGATTTTTTTGAAAAAATCCCTAAGCTCCGGGGCACAATTTCATAAAAAATCTGAATTTTGGCAATTCACTCAAAAATGGTGCCAAACGGTTCCTAATTATCCCCTGAAAGGTTTGGCGGTTGAAACATAAGGCTTTTTATCACAGGAAAAGAAATCAGCCCTCAACAACTTAACTGGCAGAAAAAGATTTTTTTGAAAAAATCCCTAAGCCCCAGGATCTCAATTTCATAAAAAGTCTGACTTTCGGCAATTCACTTAAAAATGGTGCCAAACGGTTCCAAATTCTCCCCTGAAAGGTTTGGCTGTTGAAACAGAAGGCTTTTTATCACAGAAAAAGAAATCAGCCCTCGACAACTTAACCGGCAGAAAAAGATTTTTTTGAAAAAAAACCTAAACCCCGGGGTCACAAATTCATAAAAAATCTGACTTCCGGCAATTCGCTCAAAAATTGTGCCAAAAGGTTCCAAATGCTCCCCTGAGAGGTTTGGTGGTAGAAACAGATGGCTTTTTATCACAGGACACAAAAACAGCCCTCGACAACGTAACAGGAAGAAAAAGATTTTTTTGAAAAAATCCCTAAGCCCCGGAGTCACAATTTCATAAAAAATATGACTTTTGAAAATTCACTCAAAAAAGGTTCCAAACGGTTCCAAATGATCCCCTGAAAGGTTTGGCGGTTGAAACAGAAGGCTTTTTATCACAGGAAAAGAAGTCAGCCCTCAACAACTTAACCGGCAGAAGAAGATTTTTTTGAAAAAATCCTAAGTCCCGGGGTCAGAATTTCATAAAAAATCTGACTTTCGGCAATTCACTCAAAAATGGTGCCAAACGGTTCCAAATTATCCCCTGAAACGTTTGGTGGTTGAAACAGAAGGCTTTTTATCACAGGAAAAGAAATCAGCCCTCAACAACTTAACCGGCAGGAAAAGATTTTTTTGAAAAAATCCTAAGCCCCGGGGTCACAATTTCATTAAAAGTCTGACTTTCGGCAATTCACTCAAAAATGGTGCCAAACGGTTGGAAATGTGCCCCTGAAAGGTGTGGCGGTCGAAACAGAAGGCTTTTAATCACAGGAGAAGAAATCAGCCCTCGACAATTTAACCAGCAGAAAATGATTTTTTTGAAAAAATCCTAAGCCCCGGGACCACAATTTCATAAAAAATCTGACTTTCGGCAATTCACTCAAAAATGGTGCCAAACGGTTGCAAATGATCCTCTGAAAGGTTTGGGAATGGAAATAGAAGAAATCAGCCCTCGATAACTTAACAGGCAGAAAAAGATTTTTTCACCTTTCTTTCACCGTTTTTCACATTCTTTCACCTTTGGTGGACTTGCCCAAGGGTTAAGGCTTACTGGGAAATGATATATAATGAACTGAAGAAGGTATTTAAATTTACCTTTACCAAGAAACCAGAGGCCTTCCTTTTGGGCATAGTTGGCCAACGGGTGCCAAAGAGAGACAGAACATTTTTTATGTATGCAACAGCAGCAGCAAGAATACTTCTCGCCAAGTATCGGAAGATACAAGATCTACCCACCGTGGAAGAATGGCAGATGCAAGTGATCGACTACATGGAGATGGCTGAAATGACTGGCAGAATCCGGGACCAGGGAGAAGAATTGATGGAACAGGTCTGGAAAAAGTTTAAGGACTATTTACAAAAATATTGCAAAATGTTCGAGTGTTAACATGATGTGGGAAGTGAAGGTAACAGGGCTTGTGGGATTTGGTTAAATGTGAATGAAAAGAAGATTTTCAAAAAGGAGAAGGGGGTTATGAACAGAATAATATTATGTCTTAGTATATAAGATGAGGAATGGGTAAAGATAACGAAAATTTGGGACATAATAATTAGAAAAACATAAATTGTAAGCATGGTTTGAAGAAGGGTTTGAACTTGCTGAATTAGATTGGAATAAAGAGGAACACAAAAAAGGGAGATGTGAGGAGGTCAGGACAGAGGGATATGGAATTTTGTAACTTTTTAAAGTGGATTTTTCTTTTTTCTATTTTTCTTTTTTTGTTATATATTTTTGTTCTCTGATTTTTTTGTGGGCTTTAATTAATGGAATGATCGATGTGAAATGATGAACTTTTTGTTTTGTAAAACTTTAATAAACATTTATTTTTTTAAAAAAAGAAAAGAAAAAGATTTTTTTGAAAAAATCCTAAGCCCCGGGGTCACAATTACATAAAAAATCTGACTTTTGGCAATTCACTCAAAAATTGTGCCAAACGGATCCAAATTCTTCTCTGAAAGGTATGGCGGTCGAAAGAGATGGCTTTTTATCACAGGACACGAAATCAGCCCTCAACAACTTAACCAGCAGAAAAAGATTTTTTTGAAAAAATCCCTAAGCCCCGGGGTCACAATTTCGTAAAAAGTCTGACTTTCGGCAATTCACTCAAAAATGGTGCCAAACGGTTGTAAATGCTCCCCTGAGAGGTTTGGCGATTGAAACAGAAGGCTTTTTAACACAGGACACGAAATCAGCCCTCGACAACTTAACCAGCAGAAAAAGATTTTTTGGGGGAAATCCCTAAGCCCCGGTGTCACAATTTCATCAAAAGTCTGACTTTCGGCAATTCTCTCAAAAATGGTGCCAAACGGTTGTAAATGCTCCCCTGAGAGGTTTTGGTGGTCAAAACAGATGGCTTTTTATCACAGGACACGAAATCAGCCCTCAACAACTTAACCGGCAGAAAAAGATTTTTTTGAAAAAATCCCTAAGCCCCGGGATCACAATTTCATAAAAAGTCTGACTTTCGGCAATTCACTTAAAAATGGTGCCAAACGGTTCCAAATGATCCCCTGAAAGGTTTGGCGGTTGAAATAGAAGGCTTTTTATCACGGAAAAAGAAATCAGCCCTCGACAACTTAACCGGCAGAGAAATATTTTTTTGAAAAACTCCCTAAGCCCCGGGGTCACAATTTCATCAAAAATCTGACTTTTGGCTAATCACTCAAAAATGGTGCCAAACGGTTTCAAATGCTCCCTTGAGAGGTTTGGCGGTTGCAACAGAAGGCTTTTTATCACAGGACAAGAAATCAGCCCTCGACAATTTAACCAGGCAGAAAAAGATTTTTTTGAAAAAATCCCTAAGCCCTGGGGTCACAATTTCATCAAAAATCTGACGTTCTCCAATTCACTAAAAATGGTGCCAAACGGTTGCAAATGCTCCCCTGAAAGGTTTTGCAATCGAAACGGAAGGGTTTTTATCTCAGGAGAAGAAATCAGCCCTCGACAACTTAACCGGTGGAAAAAGATTTTTTTGAAAAATCACAATTTCATCAAAAATCTGACTTTCGGAAATTCACTCAAAAATGGTGCCAACCAGTTGAAAATGCTCCCCTGAAATCTTTGGCAAAAAAGTCAAATTTCTTATCGATTTTGTAAAAGAAAGCTCAACAACTACCCCCCCCAAAGGCTCAGCAACTTCTCTCTCCTGAGTTTTGCAATATGGCAACCCTAATCATGCACCTGTCTAGCAAACATGCACTGTTGGTTTGGACTGTATTGTAAATACCCCACAGCTGTCTCAAAGTTCTCCCTCCTGTTTTTGGTTAAAGTCTTCTTCCATGAGGGTGGGGGGAGCTGTGAGTGGGTCCGCAATCAGATCCATCCAGAGAAATAAACAGGGAAGTCAGTCGGAGACCGAGAGCACACTGGATCTCTTATCCCTGGAAGAGTTTGCTGTATGGAGGCACCTGGTTTGAAGTTGGTACCTACAGACCTGTGGGGAGCCGCCTGTTTAGATTTCAAATTCCTTTCCCTATCAATGGAGGAACTATTTAGACCTGTCACTTTTGAACGGGCTGTCTTTTCCCTTGATGTATTTCCAACAAACATTTCTTTTATGAAAAGCCACTTCTCCTGGAGTATGTACAAAAAGCAGGTCCTCGTGTAGTTCTGCTATGTATATCTAGGCCTGTAGCCAAATGTGGATGATGAAAGGGTACCCGAAGGCTGCAAGGTGAGGTGAAAATAGTATGCGTATTGTAGAAATGCTTTTTTTAGCATAGTCTGGGGTGGGGGTGGGGGCGGAAGAAACCAAAATCTTGGCAAGGGAGCTGAGGCCTTGCTGTATCAAGGAGATGATCTGTCACCCGGGAGAACCAAATATTTTGCCAGAATGTCATATTTGAAAAGGCGAGTGTTAAGAATCCATTGGTGAAGCTCTCTTCAGGCTGGGGCATGTCATGTTTGAAATGCATAGTATCTCTTCCCAATTGGAGGATCTGAACTGAGGTGCCTTGGCTGCAGGGTGGATAAAAATCAATGATCTTTTAAAAAATATTTTTTAAAAAATAAATAAATCATATTTTTAAAATTTAAATGGGATTTTTAAAATAAAATGCTTTTGGAAGAAAAAAATCTTTGTACAGATAGTTTTCTATTTAAGTTACATTATAGTTCAAAGGCTATTCATCAGGAAATAAGGATTTGTTTTAAGTTTTTCATGTGTGCTAAAACTCAGTCTATGTTTTTTTTGTTTTAAAAAAAGTTTAACCACATCAGTTAACAAACATGGATACACATGCTATAATGTTATTGCTTTAGTTAAATAAATTGTTTAAATGTTATTAAGGAAATGATTATTTTTCTCCTTCCAATAAAGTACAGCAGAAAAGTTGTCCAAATATAAACAGTTAACTTTTTAAACCTCACAATAATTTCATAATTATCTGTCTATGGGTTTCTAATAGTATAACCAAATCGGTAATTTTTGACAGAACTGTAAAAGCTACTCTGAAAATTTATTCTTCCAAAAATGAAACCTTCATCTGGTTGTAAATATTAAGATTATACCAGCAAGAACGAGTCTTTCCGTGAAGAAAAAAATGATTTAAATCAAGCCTTACTGACTAGTGATTTAAATTGTGATACGGGGGGATACAGTAACTCTGTTTGGTATTTTGTTGTTTTTTAGTCATTTAGTCGTGTCCGACTCTTCGTGACCCCATGGACTAGAGCACGCCAGGCACTCCTGTCTTCCACTGCCTCCCGCAGTTTGGTCAAACTCATGCTGGTAGCTTCGAGAACACTGTCCAACCATCTCGTCCTCTGTCGTCCCCTTCTCCTTGTGCCCTCCATCTTTCCCAGCATCAGGGTCTTTTCCAGGGAGTCTTCTCTTCTCATGAGGTGGCCAAAGTATTGGAGCCTAAGCTTCAGGATCTGTCCTTCCAGTGAGCACTCAGGGCTGATTTCCTTCAGAATGGATACGTTTGATCTTCTTGCAGTCCATGGGACTCAAGAGTCTCCTCCAGCACCATAATTCAAAAGCATCAATTCTTCGGCAATCAGCCTTCTTTACGGTCCAACTCTCACTTCCATACATCACTACTGGGAAAACCATAGCTTTAACTATATGGAGCTTTGTCAGCAAGGTGATGTCTCTGCTTTTTTGTATAAGTTGTTTATTTTAAAGTTATTGTGACTTTTACCTTGGATCAGATTGTTACTATTAATGTTTGGTGTTTTATTATGTTTTTATGTGTTGGAAGCCACTCAGAGTGGCTGGAGCAACCCAGCCAGATGGGCGGGGTATGAAATGAATGAATGAATATCATCATCATCATCATCATCTACCCAAATTGGGGATGATGAGAGCATCTAGTTCATAATAATCTGAACTTGCAGTCTTCTCTTGACTGCCCTGTGATTGGCTTTGTGTGGGCACATGACAACTTCCTTGCTCTCCTGCCTTATGTGTCTGTCTTGCCCTGTTTGGACTTTCTTCCCCCCTCCTATCTTCCTCCCAGTTCTGTCTGGATGAATTTAACTGGCTCCATGACCTTGCCCTCCATTTGTCTCTGAGCGAGGATCAAAACAAATACACCCTTAGACTTTATTGACCCTGGATTTATCCATTCAGGCGTGTGAACTTCGCTCTCGTCTGGCAGCCAAGCAAGCATGTAACCCAAGCACTAACGGTAATGTGTTTATTTGATGGCACAGCAGATCTCAAGTTATGGTTGTTAGTGTGCTTTTAATTGTGTGCCTTCCCTTGCTTACTATCCTGTTACTGGGCGTTGAGAACAAATAATCCAGCCCGTGTTGCTGGCTCCGCAAGCTGGCAAAGCATCTCTTTGAACTTAATCCCCATTTCAAAATGAGGACACAACTCGAAACTATTTGAATAACCGTTTCTTTTCCTTTTAAGTCATGTACTTCCGTAAAATAAATATGCTGTATAATATTAAACAGTCAGAAATAAAGCGTGGAAAGCTTGTAACGAAAAACAACAACAAAAACATATTCATTACAGCGCTTAATCCTTAGCACTTTTAGAAATAATAAAGCAGTTCAAAAGCACTTCAAAGTGCAAGTAGATAAATAGGTACCGCTCTGGCAAGAAGGTAAATGGTGTTTCCATGCGCTGCTCTGGTTTCGCCAGAAGCAGCTTAGTCATGCTGGCCACATGACCTGGAAAAACTGTCTGTGGACAAACATCAGCTCTCTCAGCCTGTAAAGCGAGATGAGAGCCACAACCCCAGAGTCGTTCGCAACTGGACTTAACTGTCAGGGGTCCTTTACCTTTACCTTTACATGCTTTTGGCCAACCTGGTTCCCACCACATATTTTGGGCGACAGCTCATTATCCCCCAAAACATCTGGAAGGCAGCAGGTTGGCAAAGCTGGTCTGTGGTGTTTCACTTTTATTTCTTTCAAGCAAGGTCAAACAGGCAAAGGATCCCTGCACGGGTAAGTCCAGTCAAAGGAGACTATGTGGTGCGATGCTCATCTCACTTTCAGGCCAAGGGAGCTGGCATTTGTCCACAGACAGCTTTCCGGGTCATGTGGCCAGCATGACTAAACCGCTTCTGGCACAATGGGACACCATGACAGAAGCCAGAGTTCACAGAAATGCTGTTTACCTTCCTGCTGCAACGGTACCTATTTATCTACTTGCACTGGTGTGCTTTCGAACTGCTAGGGAAACTTCTCAAGTGTGTATCTCGTTGAAACTTTTTGTTTAGTTAAAAGGCTAATCCATGAAGGTCATGGATGTCAACCAAGCTCTCTTAGGAGATAACAGAATCAGTTTAAACCAGCTGTACTGTCAGTTTATGGGACGTGGGTGGCGCTGTGGGTTAAACCACAGAGCCTAGGACTTGCCAATCAGAAGGTCGGCAGTTCGAATCCCCGCGACGGGGTGAGCTCCCGTTGCTCGGTCCCTGCTCCTGCCCACCTAGCAGTTCGAAAGCACATCAAAGTGCAAGTAGATAAATAAGTACTGCTCTGGCGGGAAGGTAAACGGCATCTCCGTGTGCTGCTCTGGTTCGCCAGAAGCGGCTTAGTCATGCTGGCCACATGACCCGGAAGCTGTGCACCGGCTCCCTCGGCCAATAAAGCGAGATGAGCGTCACAACCCCCGAGTCGGCCACGACTGGACCTAATGGTCAGGGGTCCCTTTACCTTTACCTTTACTGTCAGTTTGCATTTCTTAGTGCAGAAAGTATTCATCAGGTGTAGAGATCTTTCTATTCTAATTAATTCAAGAGGGAAGATTTTCTGTATGAAAGAAACAAGCAGAAGGTTCATGATGTTTCGGTTATTCCTTCAGAGAAGCTGAGTACAGCTGGCTTAAACTGGTCCTGTTATCTCTTCTGTCAAGGTCATGCTGACTATAGTAATAGGCCGGAAGGAGCCTGGTCTTCACATGCTCTTTTTATCTCTTTTCCTTCGGGTGTGGTGTCCTGTACATAGTATGCTTAGTGTTAAGGTTTTTGACATATTATAAGTTCTTGTAAGTTTAAGTTAAGTCTGCTGCAACTGGTTTTCTTATGGACAGTGCCAGTCCTGAATGCATTGGATTTGTGACCATTATGCTTATTTACCTTCAGTAGCAGTAAAGCTCTGCTGGATGAAATATTAATTGCCTCTGGTCTATTTTGGGGGAATCCTGCAACATGTTTAAGTTTTTACTTTGCTAACTATACGTAGGAGTTCTGCTCTAGATCAATACTGAGTAGAATTTCATGATAAGTGCAATTGCCCCAGCATAACCCCATACATGAATATTCAGTATCAGACATAAACATGAGAGGCAGAAGCGAGGAATATGCCGTGACAATAGATAAACATCCTGTCATCAGTGCAAACCTCCAAATGACAAAATATCAGGAAATCAGACATAATAGACTTAGAGCTGGGGATTACAGATACCACAGAGTGCCGGGCAGTGGCGTAGCGTGGGGGGTGCAGGGGGGGCGGGCCGCACCGGGCGCAACATCTGGGGTTAGGGCAAATCCATGGGTTAGGGGGCGCAAATCCACGGGCTAGGGGGCGCAAATCCACGGGTTAGGGGGCGCAAATTACTTGCCTTGCCCCGGGTGCTGACAACCCACGCTACGCCACTGGTGCCGGGGTCTGCCTTAATTTCACTGTCTGGTTCATTTTCCATAATATGGCCTCTGCCTTTCTTACAGATCTGATTGGTTGTGTTCTATTGACTGTGCTTCTGACTGCAGGGCCTAATCCAAAGCACCATTTAATCAATCTCAGAAGTGATTAGTTTCACCCGTGCAAACTGCCAGCCCCAGCTCAGACTATTGTACTGCAGACACCTATTTTCTGGATGCTCATTCATGTAACTAGATTCTCATTTTGGATCACAACAACCCTATATATTGTTATGGGTTTGCCAGTGAGTTTGATTGATCTCTCGAGGTATTTCGCAACTCAGTCAGTCCCAGTAAAGGTTCCCAGTTAAGTTAAATTTTCAGGTTTCCAAATAAATGGTTGAGAGTGTAGATAACTTTCTATGGACAGTGTAGGGGTTAGAGAATTCAAACCCTGCCTCTCCACATTACTTGATTAATTATGCATATATACGCATATATATTTAGGAGTCTGATCCATTAAATTCAGCAGTTCTTACTCCACAGTGCGTAGAGGATTGCTCAGAAGTAAGCCCCATTGACCTCAGCCCCAATTAAGCATGTCTCTGAGATTGAATCCTGTGAAATCCTGTATCCCCTTATCTAGAAGTCCCATTGAACTGAATGGGACTTGCTTCTGAGTAGACAAGCATAGGATGGTGCTGTAAGTCATCATCTTTTAACACTCATGTGGAAATGGGGGGATAAAATATGGGAGTGTATTCTAAGCTCTGCCCCCCCCCACAAAAGCAGCCAGCATACTGCCCACCCCCAAAATGAATGCATGAAAATGAAAGAGGGAAGAGAAAAAAGAATTAATACAGAAAGAGGCAGGGAAGAAGAAAAAAACAGCACAGGAAGACTTGAAAACTGGGAAGATGAGAAAGACAGTGAGGGAGCAAGAAAAAGGAAAGTTTTATTGAGAAGAATGCGGTAGTAAGGGGATTCCCCTACCACAGTTTCTTGGGCAAAGAGATTGTTTACCTTTCTTAACCTGCAGTTTGGCACCAAGATTTCCTTCCTGCTCAAAACATATCTATAAAGCTGAGCGCCCACCCAAAATATTATTTCCTTTGTGACTAGGATTTGCAGTCTGTTTCATGCGCCGCACATAGCGGTTTGCCGCTGGCAGCGTTCGAGCGGCGTACGGATGGTGGCGGGATCCTCCCCCCACATGCAGCTGCAGTGGCACAATGGCTGCTTGCGCCGCCGTGCCTGGGGGCGGTGAGAAAAGCACCCCCGTGGGGTGCCTTCTTGTCACCCCCTCAGTCATGGTACCCGGGGGTGAACCGCCCCCACCGCCCCTTCCTCTGCCACTGAAGGGTTAATGGCGAGCTCCAGTACCCCCCCTTTTTAAAAGAAAAATAGCACTGAATAAGATACATTTCACTCTGATTGGGAAGCCTGTGACCAAGTCAACTCTAGCCCACCAGGCTCTTCCAATCTTCCTGCTGTAAAACATTTTGTTTTGGTGGTAGGAATGTAGAGAAGTTAATTTTTTTTTTTGGGAAATGATATATAATGATTTGAAAAAAAATGTTTAAAATGACGTTTGTAAAAAAAACCCAGAAGCATTTTTGTTAGGGATTGGAGGACAAGACCTGCCAAGAAAAATAAAGAATTTATTTATGTATGCTACAACAGCGGCAAGAGTCTTGTTAGCACAAGGATGGAAGAATGAGGAAACCCCGACGAAAGAACAGTGGCAAGAAAAATTGATGAGCTATGCGGAATTGGCCAAATTGACATACAAACTGCGTGATAAGGACAATTGTGACTTCAAGGAAGAATGGGAACTTTTTACAAATTACCTAAAAAGACAACAAAACGATCTGGACTCCTTGGCAGGTTTTGAATAAACATCCACAATTTTATTAGTTGAACACATGATAGATAAGGCAAGGATATGTACAATTTTATAACATGCAGAGAACAATATGTGCAAAGAAACCAGAGAGGGGAGCTGAGAGAAGTCCTGGGTGTGGGGGAGAAGGAGGGATGGGGGGAAAGGGAAAAAAAATAATGTAATTGATTATTTGGACTGATAATTTGTTATGCTAAAATGGTTTAATAAAAATATTTAAAAAAAAACACTTTTTGTTGTTGCTGTTGATGTGGTTGTTTGATGCGTGCCCTGCTTGTGTCAGTAGGGGTCTAGCTATGATTGCAGGTGATGTGCAAGTCATGATGAGATTATTACCTGTATTGGCCTCACAGGGGAAATGGGATTGGCTCCAACACATTAGCCAAACATAAAGATCAGAGCAGGATCGGGTTACGTGTGACTATCTGTTCTTGCCCACTTGGGATAAGCGTAATGTCCGTGTTGGAGGCAGGGATCCTAATCTCAGCTATAGCCCTGAAATGACAACAGAATCCTAAAATAACAAAGGCTGGTGTACTTCAAAGGCTGGTAGACACATTCCCAACTTCAATTTATGACAGAGCACATAAACTTCAATTTATGACAGAGCACATTGTTGGCTGAGCTACATCACTTGCTCTTTTGCTGTCTGGTGAATGGCTACCCTTCAGGATTGGGGCTAAGGTGGATGGTGCTGTGGTCTTAACCACTGAGCCTCTTGGGCTTGTGAAAAGGTTGGCGGTTTGAATCCCCGTGACGGAGTGAGCTCCCGTTGTTCTGCCCCAGCTCCTTCTAACCTAGCAGTTCGAAAGCACATCAAAGTGCAAGTAGATAAATAGGTACTGCGAAGGGGAGGTAAATGGTGTTTCCATGCGCTCTGGCTTCTGTCATCGTGTTTTGTTGCACCAGAAGCAGTTTAGTCCTGCTGGTCACATGACCCGGAAAACTGCCTGTAGACAAACGTCGGCTCCCTCGACCTGAAAGCGAGATGAGTGCCGCAACACCATAGACGCCTTTGTACGAATTAACTGTCAATGGGTCTTTTACCTTAAAAGGTACCCCTGACTGTTAGGGCCAGTCACGGACGACTCTGGGGTTGCGTGCTCATCTCACTGTATAGGCCAAGGGAGCAAGCATTTGTCCGCAGATAGCTTCCGAGTCATGTGGCAAGCATGACTAAGACACTTCTGGCGTACCAGAGCAGCGCACGGAAACACTGTTTACCTTCCCGCCGGAGCGGTACCTATTTATCTACTTGCACTTTGACGTGCTTTCGAACTGCTGGCAGTAGCTGGGATCAAACAATGGGAGCTCACCTCGTCGTGGGGATTCAAATTGCCAACCTTCTGATCGGCAAGCCTCAGGCTCAGTGGTTTAGACCACAGCACCACCCGCGTCCCTACCTAGTTATAAATGAGTCTATGTGCATGCCAAAGATCCTCTTCCATTCACTTCGACTCCTGTCCCCAAAAGCCCTGTATCGGTAACCATTCTGCTGTTATAAGACATTTTAAAAAATCAAATGCTCTTCAGCATAATTGGGGGGGGGGGGCTGTGAATGGAACCCACAAGCAGGCCTGTTGACTTGATCTCTTTCCCTGCTATTGAAATGTGAAATAGCTCCCACAACTGGAGCTTTTCTCCAATATGGAAAATGTTAACCAAGTAAACAAACTTGAAAACTTGGCAAAACTGAAGTTTGTGGCAACCTTGTAAATTCCAAGCTGCTTTTTTTGATGTCAGGAGCTTGGAGGGCAAGAAGGATTTTTTTTGTTTGGTTTTGTTTTAAAAACTCATTTAATCAAGTATTAATCAATATTTGGGACAAGTTTTCTTCTTTAACCATTGGGTTGTTGCCTGGCCCGGGTCTATGGGATGTAATGGGCTTTGGATAGGCATTTAAGTAAACACTTCATTTCTGTTTTTGAAAGCCTGGTGTGTGTTAATTTCATTCCATGTTTTCCTGTGGGAAAAGCATTTCAACGCATTGAGTAACTTTAGAGTCCCTGGAATGTGCATACATATTAAGTGGGTATCACTGTTTGCATCCCAGCAGCAAAATGAAGAGATAAAAATCAATTCTAATTAACCCAGTGAACTCTCCGTAGGGGTTGAAGTATGAAGAAAGAGCCTCAAGGCAGCTGTAAATAGAGCAATAGGTCACGGAAAGCTCATCTACTGAAATCCAGTGAATTAGTTATATTAGCCCAGCAAAAGGATTCTGATTTTGAAAACAAGATGTTCATTACCACTCTTCTTTAGGGAAATAGATGGCTTCACACACAGAGAAACACAGACTTTTCTATCTTATATTCAGGTTCAACCTTAATTATAGTTGGATCAATATGTAAGAAGCAACTTTGAGATGACCTTGGCAGCCCCATTCTTCAGATAAAGTTTGCACTAAACAAACTCCAACGAAGTCGGACGCTGTGGCGATTTTAATCAGAAAAACAATCAGTGGGAGTGCCGGACCCTTTCTTCCCCCAATACTCTCCTGTTCCCATTCTTTCTTCCTAGCCTATTTTCACCTACTAAAGACTCTGAGAGCTGGGGGACAGGGAGGGGAGCAAGAAAGAAATTGGGAGGATATTGCAGGGAAAGGAACCAAAGGGGGTTTAGCAAAGCTTTCTGCTTGAAATCTCTCCCAACCACTACTTTGCAGCAGCAAAGCCACATTTGAAAACAAAGATCTGCTACTCTCTTTTTTTTATATAATAAATTTTTATTGGTTTTACAACATATATTAACACACAAAAACTAACGATTCACAACATAACACATTAACAAACAAACATATAAACACGTATAATTTCATAACCTTTTTTTCTTAAACCTTATTTCAACGACTTCCCCATACCTCCCTTTTCTGCATCCCTGTTTTAAACTTTTCCAGCAACCCCTAATTTCAATTACTTATGATTCAATTTCTTTAATCCTTTTTCTCTTACCCAATCGTTTATCGTTGCAATTCTGTTTTACGTTACCCATGACATTTTAGCACTCATTAATTTTACAACAGTTCTTAAGATAAACTTTAAATTTCTTCCAGTCTTCTTCCACCGTCTCTTTCCCTTGGTCACGGATTCTGCCAGTCATCTCGGCCAGTCCCATATAGTCAATCACCTTCGTCTGCCACTCTTCCAGCGTGGGTAGTTCTTGTGTCTTCCAATACTTTGCTAAAAGAACTCTTGCTGCTGTTGTAGCATACATAAAAAACGTCCTATCTTTCCTTGACACCAATTGGCCTACCATGCCCAGGAGGAAGGCCTCTGGTTTCTTGTGAAAAGTACACTTAAGTACCTTCTTAATTTCATTATAGATCATTTCCCAGAAGGCCTTGATCCTTGGGCACGTCCACCAAAGGTGGGAGAAAGTACCTTCCGTTTCCTTACATTTCCAGCATTTATTATTGGGCGTATGATAGATTTTTGCAAGCTTGACTGGGGTCATGTACCACCTATAAATCATTTTCATAATGTTCTCTCTTAAGGCATTACATGCCGTAAACTTTATACCGGTAGTCCATAACTGTTCCCAGTCAGCAAACATAATGTCATGACCAATGTCTTGTGCCCATTTAATCATAGCTGATTTAACCGTCTCATCCTGTGTATTCCATTTCAACAGCAAGTTATACATTCTTGACAGATTCTTAGTATTGGGTTCCAAAAGCTCTGTTTCTAATTTTGACCTCTCCACCTGGAAGCCAATTTTCCTGTCAAAGATCTGCTACTCTCACATCTCCTTTTGACACTTCCTCTTTCTTCTTTGGCGATCGCTAGTAGCCGAGTAAGATTGTCTTCCATAAACATGGTTTAAACAATGAGTCCGTAAGTGACTGTGGAGGCCAGTTCTGGATCCACACGTCCTTCCACAGTGGGGACATTGGTTCCTGGGCGGGAGTTGATCACGGTGTGGATTTGCCAAACGTGCCTTCCTCTTAGCACGTTTCTCCCTGGCGTCCTGAGTTCGAGTGTCTTCAAAGTCCACAACACCTTTGGTAAAGGCTGTTCTCCAACTGGAGTGCTAGCAGGCCAGTGTTTCTCCGTTGTCAGTGTTTATACTACTTTTTTTTAGATTTGCCTTGAGACAGTCTTTAAACCTCTTTTGCTGACCACTAGCATTACGCTTTCCATTTTTAAGTTCAGAATAGAGTAGTTGCTTTGGAAGAAGATAATCAGGCATCCACACAACATGACCAGTCCAACAAAGTTGATGTTGAAGAATCATTGCTTCAACACTGGTGATTTTTGCTTCATCCAGTACACTGATATTAGTTCGCCTGTCTTCCCAAGTGATGTGTAAGATTTTTCGGAGACACTGTTGATGGAATCTTTCGAGAAGTTGGAGATGGCGTTTGTAAGTGGTCCATGTTTCACAAGCATACAATAAGGTTGGTAGTACAATAGCTTTGTAAACAAGCATTTTGGTTTCCCTGTGAATGTCCTGGTCCTCAAACACTCTGCACTTCAATAGGGAGAAAGCCGCACTCTCAGAGCTCAGGCGATGCTGGACTTATATCCATCAAAACTTATTTACACTGTTGAGTTTATCTTAATGCCGCCAGTGTTTTCAAGTGTACACAATTCCCCCCCATATATTCAATAAACATTTTCCAATCTTCTTTAAATGTATGTTCTTCTTGTTCTCTTATTCTATATGTTAGGTCCTCAAGCTGCACATATTCCATCAGTTTAAGTTGCCATTCTTCTTAGTTGGGACCTCGCTTGCTTTCCATTTTTGGGCTAATGAAACACGGACAAAGTAGTGGCAGACATAAATAACCTTTTTTGACACCTGGGGATTTCCATCTGAATTATCTTCAACAAAAAGGACTCTGGTTTTTTGGGGGGAGGGTTGGAAAAGTGCTTTTAAACATTTTTTTTCAATTCATTATAAATTATTTCCCAATACTCTTTTACCCTTTTACAAGTACAAATTGTGCCTTATTTCCTAGGAAGTATGCTTAGGATTATAGTTCAAGTTTTCAGAAAACTGTCTGTCCAATGATTGTAGCTGTTTTACAGCGGCATAAAGACATTGTGGTCGCTCAATTACATATATGACAATGGATTTTACCTTGCAGGATTTTTCTAAGTAATAGAATAACAAAACAGTAGGGGTATGCGAATGCAAGCATAACTTCTGCTTTTTGTGAGCAGGTAAAGATAAAAGCTGCCCTGAAGTCATTACTCTGTAGAGTCTTTCATCTCTTCAGGTACACTTTTTATTCTAGTTCCTTTTTAAACACCGGATTTTTAAAGGTTTGTTTAACCACAAACTGAAAGGATTCTGCTCCGTATCAGTGTAAACATAGCAACATGAACTCCAGAACTGATCTAGTGATGTTTTAACAAGGGAAGATTAGGGTATTGCCTATAACTTTCAGTTGCATTCTTCATCAGTTGGATTGAAAAGATTGCTTGGTCTTAAATTATCACTCCCTCACGCCTTACTTCCTGCTGAAAGCATGATTTGCTAATCCCGTAACATTCCTGGATTTAGGGTGTGTAAATACCAGGCTCCTTATAGACTATTTCCACTAGCAGGAATTTGGGCTCTAGAGTTTCTTTGCTCAATTACAAATAGAACACGTCTACTGCAACAGTTCTATTTTGATTTGAATCCTGCATAATGCTTGTGAGTTGGTTCCACCGTATCATCTGGAAACTGCAGTGAAGGTTCATTCTTTGAACACCTGTATCCAATTCTATTATATAGATGGAAAGAGGCACTATTTTTGAACATGAGCTAGATGACAAAAATATGCCAACAATTCACAACCGTGACGCCTCAAGTTCTGAGGAATCGCATGATAAAAAGTAACGACTTACAGTCGTACCTTGGTTCTTAAACGGAATGCGTTCCGGGAATCTGTTTGACTTCCAAAAATGTTCGAAAACCAAGGTGCAGCATCAGATGTTTGGCTTCCAAAAAACATCTGCAAACCGAAACACTCACTTCCGGGTTTGCGGCATTCAGGAGCCAAAATGTTCTATTCACAAGGCGTTCAAGAACCATTGTATGAGTGTACTCCTTATGTGACCATCCCAGATTCACTGAACTGCATGCCTTCATTTTACTAGGCAAATCTAGCTTCTAGTGAAGTTTTTAGCTATACTTTTCAAGTTTATACATTTCATTAGTTTTACAACCAATTTAACATTTCAAAGTTTGACTTCCTTCCCCCTTTTTCTGCGGTTCCTTAAATTTAATTTTTAATATCTTCTGCATATCCAAATTCATTTAATTTGCTCATTTAATTATCTACTTTAAATATATACTCTTATGAAACTGCAGGTTATTACCATAATCCTGCCATTGTTTTTATCTGTTTGCAATTTATCTGTAAATATTCAATAAACCGTTTCCATTCTTTTATAAAAAGTTCGTTATCGTGATTTCTTATTCTTCTGGTAAGTTCGCCATTTCTGCATCTTCCATAAGTTTTTGTATCCGTTCTTTCTTTGCTGGGAACAGAGCTTTTTTTCAGCCAGAATTGGCCAGAACTGAGTTGTTACCTTTGAGGTGGGCGCCACTGCCATCCTAAGAGAACAAGAGAGGCTTTCCTAGTGAGTTCCAGCACCTCTTTTTCTAGAAAAATAGCACTTGTTGTAAACCAAATTACTTGTCATTGGGCCACACTGGTCTTTTTCTAAGTTTCCATAGTGGGAACATTTATATGGCAAAACCGTAACGATCAAAAAACAAACACAACTGTCCCCATTTTGGTTTCTCAAATGTGCTGTTTCACAAACACACGGAATTGTACAGGCATCCTGACGAATTGTTCTCTGAGCATTTCCTTTGGGTATACAAGGAATGCTGACTATTCTTGAAGCTGGGAGTTGTACAAAAGATCCTTCGCGGTTGCACCGTCAGCTGAAATGTTTGAACTGAGCAGCTGCTTATCTTGTGAATGGAATTTCCTGTTAGTACACTTTTCGGCCCTGGTCTTCAGAAAAAAAGAACGGCAAATGTCAAGAAGCCTTGCCAATGGATCATGCCCAAATATCTTCGTGACGAGGGATATTTCACTTTCTTAAAACTGTATATTCTTCTGTCTGAATAGGGGAACCATTTCAGATTGAGGGGTGGGAGCAGGCATAAAATATTTCAGATAGAGGGGCAAAATGCCAAACAAGCTTTGGAAGCCTAATCTTGGATATATTCCCAATGAAATTTGCAAAACCCCCAAAATGCTGCATTTGAAGAGCATTCACAGCTGCTGCTTCTTTATACTTTACATACTATAACTGTAGTAAAGTTATTAACAAATATTATCCATTTTGCTTTAATTTTAGAAAGGATTTCTGTCTTTGGCATGCATAAATCCCCACTCAGCCATGAAGCTCACTGGGTGACTTTTGGTCAGTCACTCACTCTCAGCCTAACTTACCTCACTGATTGGCAGCAGTTCTCCAAGATTCTAGGGTTTTATCCCAGCAAGATTTTCTCCTGGAGATTTTCTACATGGAAAGCAGATGATCTGCCTCTGAACTATGAACTTTCCACTGAATTTAGAGCAACTAGCTATGTTTTTCTTTTTCTCAATTTCAATCAAATCTGGTTTAGGGAAAAACACATTAAGACACAATATTTCCTAAGAAGCAGCAGGATAGATATGGATTGTGGCTAATATTGTGTGCACACTGCTTCTCAAACCAGCAGTGGGGGTACATTAGATGCAGAGTAAACAGGAGTGTGTAATTCAGCTTAAGATGGGACAAACCATTCTTGGACAGCTTCGTAGTGTCAGCAGACCTTGCAGCTTGTGTGAATCAGATTGGAATAATTACAGTTTCTGGAGTTCAAAGGTTTTATTCATGCAGGAACTATTTACAGGGTGGGTGGAGATGAGAGAAAATAGAAGACATCTTGTCTGTAGAGAAGAACAAACCAAATGGCTCAGCTTTTAAGGGTTGGGTTACAAGAAACATTGATACACAAACAGTGCCCCCTCATGGTTTAAGTAACACATGCCTTAACTACGAACTCAAGAAAAGGATATGTAGTTTTCTCCAACACATAGGCATGCAGTCTAATCCATATGTTTGTGTTCTGAGCAGAGCATAATCTATTGGCTGCAGACTGGGAAGGTTTGCTCCAGATTGTGGAGTGAGCTGAAATCTTCCCCCATCCTGCTGAGGATGCTATAACCTTCCAAAATGAGATCCCGTGTGCATGCATATGTATATGTTTACTTATAATACAAAAAATGGTCTTGATCGTATCACTTGCTTTAGACATCTCCATGGAATCCTTAATGAGTGGCATGCCCAACCTTTACTTTATATAGGCACAACGTGTAGCTATTAAAGGCCCCTTACTTTCTTAGAAATGGACAGCTGGTGATACATATCATGACATTCATTGCAAGACAGAAGTCCCTTTTTTAATATGCCCAATTGCAAAAAAACAAACAAACTTCTGTACCTAAAAATATCAGATGAAATCAAATCTCTCTTAGCCAAAGGGATAAAATTTCAAAGCAAGACAAAAGAATCAAGGAGTGACTGCATTTCAAGAATCCTCCATGTAAGAATTTGTTGTCATCTGTCACTCTGCAACAGTGTCTGTTTCCAAAAGCTGGCATCTCAGCTGCCACGCCACTCCTTGAAAACCACTCCACCCATAGAAATCTGAGTGTTGCATCGGGAGAGCTTCAGATAGCAGATGCATTACTGCACTGATTGTGCAAATGTCTCCTATAGAGCACTCAAGTCCTCCCCCCCCCCCCGTGGCTGTTATTTATTGGTGCTTTAAAGGAAAGCACTGACATTTCATAATGGCCCTTAATACAGTATGATGGCATCTTGCGCAAGGGTTATGCTTTGGGGGTGGTGCACATATGCAAAACCGTGTATACACAACCTGCCCCCTTGGAACTACCCTGCGCAAGCAAACTTTTCTTCCAGAGCAGGCTCACCACCAAACAAGCTGGGAGTTTTTAAACTCTCCTCCTTGCTTCTTGGGCATGTCCTGCTCAGTGCGTGGGCTCTGGGGGTGCTCTCGCAAGACCTTGAAGGGACTGTCTGAGTTCCCATAAGATTTCACAAGAGCACCCCAGAACCTAGGAAGCGAGCCAGAGAGCTTCAAAGCTCTTTCCACACCAGGAAAGCCCAGCACAAAGAAGCAGTTGATTTGGGCAATTTTGACAGCTTTCAGACATGCACGGTTGAAATCGGGTCATAGAATGGCATCCAACATAGGATTTCTCAAATCCCCAAAGGGTCCAGTCCACAGCAGCTGTGTCATAGCCACTGGTGCAGGTGGAAGACAATAACATGCTCATCAGACCTCTGTCTCTTGGCTACTCCTAGGTGAGCAGCTGTCGAGGCAGTTGCTGCAACGGAGAGGTCCCACCCTGGACTTCGGCTTATGTATCTCCACTATCTGAGCTGTGCGCAAGCAGGCGCAGACTCCATCTGAGTGTAACCTCTTCCTGCTCCTCACTCTTCAATCCTCTTCTTGACCTGGGAGACAGAAGCAGGAGGAGGAGGTGTGGAAGTCCTTGACCCAACACAGCCTGCCGTATCCCTCCCTCCTCCACCACCTGTTCTTCCCTTTCTGAATGGCCGCCAAGACCGTACAACACCGGTCCTGAAAGACCTACATTGGCTCCCAGTACGTTTCCCAGCACAATTCAAAGTGTTGGTGCTGACCTTTAAAACCCTAAACGACCTTGGCCCAGTATACCTGAAGGAGCGTCTCCATCCCCATCATTCAGCCTGGACACTGAGGTCCAGCTCTGAGGGCCTTCTGGCGGTTCCCTCACTGCAAGAAGTGAGGTTACAGGGAACCAGGCAGAGGGCCTTCTCGGTAGTGGTGCCCACCCTGTTGAACGCCCTCCCAGATGTCAAGGAAATAAACACCTATCTGACTTTTAGAAGACATCTGAAGGCAGCGCTGTTTAGGGGAGTTTTTAATGTTTGATTGGCGGTGTATAAATGATGATGATGATTTTCTATCCTGCATCATCTCCTGCCTCTGACTGTCATCTCCTGGCTGTTACAGGCTCCCCCAGATCACTGCTCCTTTCTTCCAAGTCAGTCTTGCAACTCTACTTCTGCCCAGCCACCACTGCTCAGTGTCCAAACAGCCCCCAATATCCCTCTGTTGGAGGCAATATTCCACTTGCTGGAATTTTAATTGAGGAGTATGCTCATGATCCCCTCGAGGGCTTCCTATAGGCACCCGCTTGGCCACTGGGAGAGCAGGATACAAAAGCAGGTGTGTTTTAGGTCCGATCTTGCCAGGCTCTTTTTATAGACTTAGGTTTAAAAGTGTCAGACTCCAAACAGTATAGAATGTCAGTTGTAATTCCCTTTGCCGCTTAACTGCAGGTGAATGATGACTCGGTAATGCTTGGAGACACTAATCTGGAAGCAGCCAAAAAGCCAAGGTATTTTAAAATTCACTGCATGAATATCTGGTCATTTCTTAGATTTGGATTATTTCTATATCGGGGTGCCTGGGCAGTGAAAGATTTCACTTGCAAAAACTGCATTCTGCATTTTTGGAAATGTGTGTCAAGTTGAAAGGGCCAACTGGCAAATCTGGCAGCCGTAGAAGAAAGCTCTTTTGTATTCACAACTAGGAAGAGGAGAAATGAATGCAAGTTATGTTGAAATGGGAATTCTAGCATTGGCTTCGTTCTCATATGAGAAGCACAGTCTGAATCTGCTTCAGTGATCTGAGTGTTCCACCTTGTGGTCAAGTCATTGAACTAGAAGTGATTCAGGAAAAACTGACAGAAAAGATCAGTGTGCAATAAATTGAAGCTTATTTTCCTTCCCATGGTTTTCCAGTATCCAGTGAGCCTGGGAGGTTCATAACATGAGCCTGGAATTGAACCCTGCTATACTCAAAGCGAGTCCAAAATTCCATGCATTGGATCAAAGTGGCTCTTTGCAGAAGCCAAGAAAATGATGCAGCACAGTATTTTTCAAAGTATGGGCTAGGGATGACCACTAGGCATTGATGCCACAGGTCTATCTTCTGGTTGCACTGAAGACTTTCAGATAGGCCAGTGCCAGTAACAACTTCCCACATATTGGCTAGAGCAAGAGAGTGGGTCAGAGCAAGGGTCCATTTGGGTGGTGAAAACACCACGCTTCATGGTAGGCCATAAAACGAGCCCTCGGTGCCCTGACCCACGGGTCACGTTTTTACCAAAAAATCTGATGTCCGATTCACTTGAAAATGGTGCCCAACCCCTGCAAATTGCCTGCTGCAAAGTTGTCTGATTCACTTGAAAAGGGTGCCAACACCTGCAAATTGCCCACTGCAAAGTTTGGCGGTACAAACAGCGCATTCCACAGTAGGTGGAAGGTAATACGGGGGGAAATTGTGCTGTTGCTGTGACTTCATAGCTAGAAAACTCTCTTTTTGCCTCTTACGTGACAACTCAGCAGAGTTTGTTTGCACATTGGGAGAAATATATTGATGGTAGAGCCGTTTAAGAATGTAACCATTTTGGAACCAATGGTTCTGCCATCTTGGCCTCACCACCAAGAAGGGTCTATCTCTTGTAAGCTTGTCCTAAGACATGGACGGTCATGTAATATCTCTCATTTATGTCTCGTAGCCAAGGAGTAATTATCACTAAATAAGCCCTAAACGGCCTCGGTCCAGTATACCTGAAGGAGCATCTCCACCCCCATCATTCTGCCCGGATGCTGAGGTCCAGCGCTGAGGACCTTCTGGCGGTTCCCTCATTGCGAGAAGCAAAGCTACAGGGAACCAGGCAGAGGGCCTTCTCGGTAGTGGCGCCCGCCCTGTGGAACGCCCTTCCAGCAGATGTCAAAGCGATAAACAACTACCTGACATTCAGAAGACATCTTAAGGCAGCCCTGTTCAGGGAAGTTTTTAACGTGTGATATTTTACTGTATTTTTGGTTTCTATGGAAGCCGCCCAGAGTGGCTGGGGAGGCCCAGCCAGATGGGCGGGGTATAAATAATAAATTATTATTATTATTATTATTATTATTATTATTATTATTATTATTATTATTACTTTGTTAGCATGGCATCTAGTATACCCTGCTTCTTTACATTTCCAACACTTACTAGATACTGTTCTATACATTTTTGCTAATTTAACCAGATACCACCAATGCATCATTTTCATATAATTCTCTTTTAGTAGGGTTGTATGCAACAATTCATAAAATATTGCATGTCAATAAAAAGGTCGTAAATGCAACAATGTGAATAAAATATATATATATATTTAAAAAATAATTATAATATAATGATGAGAGTTTATATTCAACAAAACTGGAAAGTCATAGGAACTCTTTGATAGCCTTAGAGTAACTGAAAGAGAACTGAAACTGGCAGAGCCTTCCATCCCTGCCTCTGACTGCAGTTTTTCCACCTAGGAATTTGTTTTCACAGAAAATCCATTCCTGGCCTTCCCTACAGTTTGCTTTAATTTTCTTTACTTTTTCAATGTAATTTGAAAGTGGTGTGTGGGATGGGGAGTTGCTGCTATTGTTACGCAGACTCTATCATGTGCCAGCCCTCCAATGCCTAAGCCAAATCCAACCTAGACCTGGAATCAAGAGTTGGTGGGGTCAACCATGGTCTGCACCACAGTGAATAGGAAAAGACCAAGGAGCCACAGAGTGGACATGGTCATCTATTTAAACAAGAAGAACAGATGAAGATTGCTCTTAGACAGAAGGCATAGTCAACAACTTGATCAGTGAGCTCCACCTGACAAACCACTTATTGAGCATGCATCTTGATTTGCTTGCTTATGCAGAAGTTAGATTATATCTGGACTTTAAGGAGCAAGCTGGATGACAGAGCACTTTAATCCACTTTAACTGCACCATCCTAAATCTCCAGTGTACACTGCAATCCCTCCCACAAAATACTAACAAGGAAGTGGCCGCTTCCACTTGGATCAGGCTTTCTTTCTGGCTTTTCTTTCACGCTCTCCATGACCAGCTTGACAGGTCCTGGAGGATCCTGTAGGGATTTGACAAAGGAGGTATTTGCCAGGTTCAGGGTATGGAGAGCCGAAAGGGGAGCATCCAGGGCTGGCATTGCCTCGGCAAGGTCTCCCTCAAACTCCTCCTGTAATCATATCAAATATACCACATTGTCAGGATGAACAGTCCAGTGAAACAATAACTTTCCAAGAACCACACTTTCCTTTCTTATTCCAGGTGCTGTCACTGGATGTGCCTTGATTGGAATTGATTGAGGGCCCTCTCGGTGGCAGTTCCCCACCTGTCAAATGCACTCCCTGGTGCAACGGGAACGTGGTCACCCAGTAAGTTTTAGAACTCAGTGGGGATTTGATAACCCTGGTCTCCTCTGGCCTAACACTCTAACTCTTTCTCATCCTCTCCCTTTCTTTGCTTGCTTGTGTTGATGGGGAGAGGGAGAGGGGTAGAGGGAGTTATTTTTTGTCTTTGGAAGATAAATGCATCAATATTCTTCCTAGATGACTTAAATATGTCTGCCAAGGAGGTATACAGAGCCTAGCCTTCTACAGAATTCCTTAGGCAATGGATTGATCACAGCCACTGGTATGACAAGAAGGACACCTCAAGGCTTGCTATTGTTGATGTTCTGTTTCTTTCAGCAAAGGGGCCTCCGGGAGATGGAAGGAATGATATTACCTGCATGATGTTAGATTAAATGCAATAGGACAGCCTTTCTCAACTTTGGGTCCCCAATGTTGTTGGACTACAACTCCCATCATCCCTAACTAGAAGGACCAGGTCAGGGATGGTGGGAGTTGTAGACCTACAACATCTGGGGACCCAAGGTTGAGAAGGGCTGCAAAAGGGCACCATCCTTCCCTCTAATGTTAGGATTTTAGCTAAGAAAGAGCCATGGAGAAAGAAGAAAATCTAAAGGCAATGGGGGAAATGTACAAACACAAAAGCTGGTGCCATAAGAACTGGATATGCTCATTACCCAGGGAATACTTATAATTAATTAGGGTGGGGAGGTGGAAAACATGGGGGAAGGAGGGGGTCACCCTGCCTGGAAACCTTACCAAGAGCACTCCTATTAGAAGGTGAGGGTGCCCAACATCTTCCCCCCTCTAATTTCAGACTCAGATAGTTGCGTGTCAATCAGTCTGAAAGCAATATGGATCAGCCTACAAATGGTAGCTCTGTGAGGGATCTCCTAACAACTTTCAGCACCTTTAACAAACTACAGTTCCCAGGATTCTTTGGGAGAGGAAGCCAGGGCAATTTAAAGTGGCATAATAGTACCTTAAATGTATGGTGTAGACGTGACCTTGCCACCTTCACCAGTAGTTTCAACTGTCTGCCTGGGGTCACCAGAAGGCATGGCAAAGCTGCACTGAGACTTACTCTGCCTTCCTTTGTGTCTCACAGGGCGTTTCACAAGGCATCTGGCCATTGTTTTCATCAGTGCCTTTGATGATCAAACTTTAGATTTGAGATTTGAGACCACTATTCTGAGGCCACTATTCTGAGGAATGTGCTTCTCTTCAAGAGAGCACATGTTGTGGTATTTATATGTGCAGAATCTGCCCCAGGAGTTTAAATATAACACATAACTTTCTTTGGTATGATAAAACATACAGTGCTTGTTTTCTGGGGGGGGATGTTTAGGGGTACTCTCATTTTGACTCAAGGAAATCACCATTTTATAGTTGAAATTGGAGGAAATAAATACAGTAAATGGACAAAAGTACAAAGAACATGCACTACCTCATGCTAGATTCCAACTCCTACTTCACACATTAAATGCTTGTTCAGTCTGAGACTCAGGAAATGTGGCTGCCATCGGGGGTAGCAACAGAATTGAGGATTCACCGTGCTAGAGAAGAAAATAAAATGTTTAAAATTTTTAGTTTCTTCCGTTTGATTCACAAAATGTTTAGGGGTGTGAGTACCTCTGCGTTCCCCCCAGAAAAAAGTACTGAAAATACACACACACACACACACACACACACACACGAGAAACTGGCAGACTTACGAGATTTTACCTACTTATTCTGAGGCACATAGCTGTATAAAACGCACAGTAAAACTCCCTCTCTCACTCTCTGCACTTGATAACAGACCTAACTGAAAAGAACTGCCTGCTGTGGTGACATCCTAGGATTCCAGACCACTTTAACTCTTTCCATAATGCATTTCCCTCAACCACATCTAGCCACTATCTACCACTTCCACTGCTCTTGCTATAGAATCCTGTACTGCTGTGTGTTTGTTATCTGAAGTGACACTTGATTTAGGATCAGGAGGTTGATAAAAAGCCTCCATGGTTAGCAAAATAGGAATCTGTTGTTGGTCGATCTAACTTAGCACTGTCTGCACTGACTGGTAGAAGCTCTCCAGGATTTCAGGTACCAGGGACTAAAGTGTAAAGCCACGTGCTCTGCCATTGAATTATGAATGGGGATGGGGGAGAAATAATGAGCAGTATCCAATTAAACCATTGTCTCAGTACAAGGATTTCTGCTTGTGCAATGGAACTTCCCCTAGATATGTTGCTCCAACCCTTTGGAGCAGATTTGGGGAGGGTTTGGGATAGATGCCTGGAGGGAGGACTTGTGCAAAAGGAAATCCTTTGCACTTTCCCAATCTTAACAAGGAAGTTCGCCGGCCAGGCTACGTATGCAAAATGAGCACTCACACTTTACATTGTGGGTGCCCTTTGCGGGATCATGCATGGTGCTACAGTTCCCAGGGGGCTTACTGGCAAACAGGGGCTGGCTTGCCTTTCAGTGTTAATTTTTAGGGGTTTATGCCCAACCTCAGTAATCAAGTTTCTTGCTGGGAGGTGGGGCCAGCCCCATTTTTATAAATAGGGGGTGGAGCCAACAATAGCCAGAGTGGCACAGAGTGGCGAGTACTTGGGGTCCCATTTCCTTTTCCACGTTTCCTTCTCCCCTATCATACTTCCTGCCATGGAGCCAAGCTGCCTTGACAGCTCTTTGTTATTAATTCCCCCCCTTCCTGTTGCTTACTGCTGGCGAGGCCTGTTAGGCCTTCCATTGTTCGGGGGCCTGCAGCCTAGCAAAGCCTATTGAGGCCTTCCTTTGTTCCCTGCCAGCCGCTGGATTGCAGCGGGGGGGGGGGGGGGGTCCATGGCCTACTGAGGCCTAGTGAAGCCTCCAATTGTTCCCTTGCAGATTCTGGACTGCAGCGAGAGGGCTGCGGCCTAGTGATGTAGCACCCTGCTTGTGGTTAACGCTTAGCTGGAATGAAATATTCAACGCAGCAATAGAGAAATTAAAATAATAATTTATTTGTCAGACAAATAAATGAGAGACACAATGGTATATGGTTACCAAAGCTCTGCCCACTGCAGCCCTGATGGTCAGCACTTATATTTCCTCAGCTCAGCCCCCTTATGCCTCCTTTGGCTGCCTCTGTCCAATCAGCCTGGTTGAAATTCCTATTGGCTGTTTGCTAGAACCAATCATAAAAGATACACCCATTTCCTATTACCTTTTATGGGAGACAAAGAGCTATATTTCCTTCTATCCATAAATGGCAGACAAGTAGCCATATATCTTACATTTGCCTCGACAAGGCACCTTAATTACCAGATCACCTTTTGCCCCTGTTGCCCCTGCATTCCAAAACAAATGGCTAAAACAGATGGCTCATGGTATCAAGTTCTATCTAAACAGAGATCTTGGGTTCACATTCTCACACACCATCAATGAAATAAGAATCTAACATAAGAATCTAACATTTCTTACTTTCTAAATCCTTTGCATAATTACATTAAGCCAACAAATCTCATACATAACATAGATAGCTTTTTAGAAGAAAAGGCCTTTGCAAAGTAAAAAAAGGAACTCAGTAAAAAACAGCTTCAAAAAGAAGCCTCTTCAGTTTACACCCTCCTTTCCCAGCCAGCTGCTTTTCCCATTAGCTTTTCCCAAAATTTATTGCCCTTAGGAAAATATGGCTAGAGTCTGATGAGAGGCACATGGTATTATTTTCTGTTAAACAATAAATCTTACTATTTACCAACTCTTAATTAGAGTTTTTGCAGCTTGATTGTATTCTGTAATTTGTAGGGTCAGTGTAACATTTGCTCCCAGCCTGTATTTCCCTTTTATAACTTTGAGAAACTTGTCTCCTGCTACTGCTATAAATCAGGGGGGCCCTTGTTCAGGAGAGCAGGAAGATAAACAACTGCCAGAGTACTTAGCCAGCTGGTTTCTGCCTGGCATGAAACATACAAACATTTGCAAATATATCTTTAAGCTCATTTTAAAATACAGGCCTTGATCAGATGCCTCAGTGAGGCCTAGTGAGGCCTTCCTTTGTTCCCTTGCAGCCCCTGGACTGCAGTGGGGGGCCTGCAGCCTAGTGAGGCCTAGTATAGCCTCCAATTGTTCCCTGGCAGATGCTGGACTGTAGCGAGAGGGTTGTGGCCTAGTGAAGCCTCCCTTTGTTCCAGGGCAGCCGCTGTTGAGGTGCTATTCCCAGTGCATGGTATTTGCCCAATTTTTCACCAGGCCCTCTGTGAAACCATGGGGTTGGTCTAGATGGCCTCTGGGATCACCCCTTGCAATTTGGATTTGTCTACCTGCCATTTATAGCCCTGTGCATTGGCTTGCTAGCATTAATGTGATTTTATTCTCTCTTGTTTCTGGCCTGCTCTAGTTTGAACCATATTTTCAGCTTCGCTTCAGGTAGCGTTTGAATGAACATTTGACTGTCCATACTTCGTTTCAAGTGGGGTGGTGTGCTATTTCATCGAGAGGTCCTGCCAGGTTGAACATCCAGGAATTGAGGAGCATTCTAACTCCTTGTTTGTTTTATTTTGCAGCATAATTTGGCGACATCGTTAGTGGCTTAGTGCTTTCACTTTTTGACCTAATTCATTTGTCACACAGTTTTACACCACTCAGTTAGACCCCTTTACACACATACAAATTTATACATTGTGCCTCCTGCTAAGAAATCCGGTCAGCGGATGGTCCTTTCACCACCCCACACTCGTCGGGGCACCATAAAGGGTGCGCCTAACATGGCTGGCCTAGCGGAGGCAGGCAGCAGGGCAGGGGCTCGCTCCACTAGGAGAAAGTATTTCAGGCCACCGCAGGAAGCTTCAAAGGGAAAGGCGTCAGCAGCAAGTCGACATCCTGGGTCTGGCAAATCTTTGGCCTCCAGAGGCCGCTCAATTAAACGGACAGCACCCACATCCAGGTGACAGGTGAGTCCCTCCCCTGTTCCCTACTTTGTCTGTTCCTCCTCCAGTGAATGCTCAACACGTTCGGCTGCTAGGGACCGCAGGGATAGGACGATTGCTCAACTTTAGACGCAGTTTGGAGGTTCTTTTTTAAAAAAATAATTTTTATTAACAGGCCAATCACATCACATTATTCAAATCACATTAGTTCCAAATTATACAGCCAAATTTTAAATTTTGTTGAGGGTTA
This sequence comes from Podarcis filfolensis, assembly GCF_964270895.1. NCBI lineage: Eukaryota > Metazoa > Chordata > Lepidosauria > Squamata > Lacertidae > Podarcis > Podarcis filfolensis. The sequence goes on from NC_139603.1 coordinate 15,980,285, forward strand.
CATCAAGCTCCGCACGAGTCCAAAATTCCGGATAACTCCAGGCATTACTTATTTTACTGCTTTAATTAGGCAGTTCTATCCAGCTCGATCCGGATAGTCCTTTATTACTTTCTTTCTCTTCTTGTTGTTATCATATATTCCTTTCTTTGCCTCTGCCCCTTGTGGAGAGGAGGGATGGATTCCAAGGGCTGGATTAGGGATTCAAATTTCAAGAGCACCGATCAGCCTCCGAGTATTCGCCTTAGGAAAAAGATGAGGGAGCGCATCCTTAATGGTAAATTATCACCATATTAGGTTAACCCATACTGTGAAGGAAGATAGCAAGATATGGCTGACCTTTTTGGATAGCTTTAATGGTGTGTCCTTTCAGCAGGACGTGCTTCAACCTGGCAATGAGCTACAGGTGCATTCAGATGCCTCTGGTCATTGTGGCTTTGGTGTTTATTTCAGGGGTTGTTGGTGTGCACAGCCTTGGCCGTCATTTTGGCATTCCAAGGGCATCACTTGTGATCTGACCTTTCTTGAGTTTTTTCCTATTTCAGTTGTATTTCACATCTGGGGTCATTGTTTTAAGAACACGAGGGTTTGTTTTGGGTCTGACAATCAGGCAGTGGTATGCATCATTGCCAAGCAATCAGCAAAATCAGAAAAGGTGATTCGCCTGCTCCGTCTTTTTGTGCTAGAATGCCTTAAGGGTAATATATCCTTTTCAGTTAAGTTTGTACCAGATCTTAATAATGCCATTGCAGATGCTTTGTCTCACTTTCAGATGGAGCATTCTTGCGACCTGGCTCCCGAGGCGGCCCAACTACCAGAGACCTTCTCTGAGGTCCTGTGGGAACTTGGAAAAGCGTGGTTACTAAGGGAGTATTGGGGGCCCTTGCACCCTCCACATTGAAGGCTGATACTAGCGCATGGTCTTATTTTAACAGATTTAGATCTAGATTCTGCCCCAGTTATTGACGTCCTCCTTTGGAATCTGATGTGCTAAAATATTTGGTTTATTTAAAACAAAGGGGCATGGCCCTTAAGACCATGAGCCTTCATAAAGCTGCGATCTCTTATTTCTGTAATTGTTTATGGCAGTCTGATCCCTGTGACAATTTTCATGTAAGGAAGTTATTTGTTGGTTGGCGTAGATCGCATCTGCCTATCCCTGATTTGAGAAAGCCTTAGAAATTTTAAAGCAGTATTTTACCCAAGATTTGTTGGTCCAGCAAAATGCATATATTTCTGAAAATAACATGCAGAAATGAATTATATTGGGGAAAATGGCTTGCAAAAATGGATATATTAGGCAAATAAATACAAAAGTGTGTATGTTAGGGAAAATTAGCGCTCAAATGCTAATGATTATTTTTTTTGGCCGGGGGTGGGTGGGTATTGCCGGTGTGGAAATCAGCAGAACTGAACATAAAATTGGGAAAATGAGAAACCGAAATTAACGGATTTGCTCATCCCTAGTGATGTCTGCAACTCTTCACCATGGCAAAGTGGGAGAAGAGAACCTAGGGGTGGGGCATGTTGGAAAGAAAGGTCCGGGTTACATTTAACTTTTTTGCTCCTTTTCAAAGGATTGGCAAAACGATGGCTGCAGAAAACCTCCTCCTGACTTCTTCAAAATCTTACTACATCTTCAACCTGCACAGTTTCTCCCGGGAGAAACTCCTCATGAGAGAGGAATGTTGCTCTGCCCACAAACCCATTTGCAGGTGTGAAAGCTACACTTGCTTTTATTTCAACAAATAGGGGCACCATCATCACCATAAAATTTAGCTTCTTGGGATTGTGGCTGCGAAGGAAAAGCCTGAGCTGAAATAGAAGAACAAGCTGATTGTAGAAAGTGCAGCAAACAAGAAACAGCTGGAGGAGATTGAAGACGAAATCCTGGAAGTTCTTTCCAAGTCAGAAGGAAATATCTAAGAAGATGAAACAGCTATTAAAATCATCTCTTCCTCCAAAGAGTTGTCTGAAGAAATCTCTGAAAAGCAAGAAATTGCCAATATTACTGAAATGGAAATAGATACCACCTGAATTGTGGTACAAGCCAGTGGCCATTCATTTAGCAATAGTTGTCTTCTGCGGGTCTGATCTGGCTGACATGGAACCAATGTATCAATATTCCCTGATATGGTTTATTAACTGCTATGTCCACTCTCTTGCCAATAGCAGGAAAAGTGACATTTTGGAAGAAAGGATTGACTTAATAATTGAACATTTAACAATCAGCATCTACAACGACTGCCGATCCCCGTTTGAGAAGGTCAAGCTTCTTTTCTCCTTCCTTCTGACTATAGGGATTGTTAAAGGGAGAGATGAGATTGATGGTGAGGTCTGGCGTTTCCTACTGACAGGTGAGGTTGCGCTCAAGAACCCAGATGCGAATCCTGCCCCAGAGTGGTTGTCTGACAAATCATGGGCTGAAACTGTGCATTCCTCAGGGCTGAAAAACTTGCATGGGCTGTTGCATCATGTGGAGTCCAATGTTGTGGAGTGGAAAACGATTTATGGTTCTGCCAAACCTCATGAAGTAGAGTTTCCTGGTGAATGGAATCTGGTCACAGGTCTTGACTGCATGGTCATTCTCCGATGCCTGAGACAAGATAAAATCATCCCAGCCACCCAACTCTTCATTGCAGACAATATTGAACCCCCACCTCTGATTTTTGTTCTGTTGCCAGGTGCTGATCCCATGGCAGGTGAGGTTTCTTAAATACCCAACATGAAATCCTTCTTTTATGATACTGCCTTTCCAGTTGAACAAGGCTATAATCTGCATCTTTCACTACCCACACCCTGAGCAGCAGCTCAAACTCTGACCCAGAGGAGGAGTGCACAGCCAGATTTTTTTAAGATGAGGAGATGAGGAGGAGGAGTGTGGATTTGATATCCCACTTTATTACTACCCTAAGGAGTCTTAAAGCAGCAAACAGTCTCCTTTCCCTTCCTCCCCCACAACAAACACTGTGAGGTGAGTGAGTGGCCAGGGCCAAGGAACAATCGCAGCAAAGATGATTAATCAGGCTATCGTGGATGGGACTTGGGTTGTGCTGCAGAACTGCCCTCTCTCGGCCAGCTGGATGTCTGCTTCAGGAAAAAAATGGTGAAGAGGTCATAGTACCTGAGAGTACTCATGACAAGTTCAGGCAAGAATTCAGTATCTATTAATCAGTCTACATGAATGCTGTACAAATCCTGTTTCCTGGGCTCCAGACACCCTCTTATGCTGATCAGGAAAGGGGTGCAATGAAAGTTCTAATCCCCTGGGGCTCTGGGGTCACAGAGAAAGTGGCAGCAGGCTTTTTTTTTTTAAAAAAGGCGATATTAGGTAAATATCTCTTCCAAGGGTGGTCATGTCAGATAATATCACAGTGAACAGCAGGGTCATGCAGGTAAGGTCAGGATACTTAGCATGTGCCTCAATTTAGCAGTATCAAGTTCAGGGCCAAGGTATAATACACAGGTTAGTATATAAAGCCCTTAACAGCTTGTCCCTAGTTTACTTGTGAGATTTCCTTATCCTATATATGCCATGCAACTGCTTGGATCTGTGGAACTGGCACTGTTACAAGTGCCACATAATACTTGATCCGCATTTGTAAGAAATTGATATTTTCAGTTGGAACTCCCAAGCAGGTACCTTCATTCTACTCTTTTTGGTGCCTGCTAAAAACATCCATAAATGTAGAATCTTGACATACATTTTAATTTACCCCCTGCCCATCGTTGATCTTATTTATTTTTCAATGTTTTCAATAGTTGTTTCCTTTTTTTAGATGATTTTATGGTTTTACTTTTTTTGTAAACTGCTTTGAGCTTTTGTGGCAATCAAGTGTTGTATAGATCTTAAGAAATAAATAAAAATAAATATACACCCAGATTTAGGCAAGCCCTATCAGAACCATGGACAGGTCCTGTGACCTCCAGTGGCTGCAGTTTTCTCTTGATTGTGGTTAATGGGTGGATGTTGTCTCAGCAAAGAGGTTGAGGTTGGCAAACCCTGTCCTGCAATTAGCCCTGCCTTTCCGGAGGAGCTGGCTGTGTTCTTTAAAGGGCTATTGTCCAGTTCCATAAATGCTAACATCTACAAGGCTGAAAGATGAAATGCTACTGGGGACTCATCCTAAGGGTTTGAGTCACAAACCCCACCTCAGCCCACTCACAAAGGGTCATCACAAACCCCACCTGAGCCCTCTCACAAAGGTCCATCACAAACCCCACCTCAGCAGACTCACAAAGGTCCATCACAAACCCCACCTCAGCAGACTCACAAAGGGCCATCACAAACCCCACCTCAGCCCTCTCACAAAACGCGCTCACAAACCCCATAGTACATTGGGATTTGTGACAAAACTCCATCATCCCTAGTAATGCAAGGCCAGCTAACATCTGGCTGCTTATTAAAAGTGTCCCACTGTAGGTTCCAATTCCCCCCTGTGCCCACTGTATGAGGGCTCCGGTCACCTTGTGAGCAGAGTCTTATTTAGTCTTCTGTTTTAAACAGACGGTATCTCAGCATGCTCTATAAACACCTTACCATTTCATTCAAATGCATTGTTTCTATTCCTAGGCGAATCTAACTATGGTAGGAGATTACTCGACAACAAGGACAGGCTTCTCCAGCTCTCTGTTCTTTCCAATTGCATATTGTAAAGCTGCAGAAGTCCTGGAAAACTATCAGCTTTCCCCAGAGGGGGAATATTTTGTAAAAAGTCCATTCTTTTGGGAGGAGTGGGTTTGTTGTTCAAGGCCTCCCAATCACCTTGACTGCACAACCGGGATTTGCTGGGATGTGGCTGAATCCCACCCAAGACTAACACTGGTCTGGAAGTCCCCTTTGCTTTGCTCCCAGTTTTATTTCTTGCGTTGAGCCCAACTCTTTGCTTTGTCATTTCATTCAACTTCGCTTCTGGCTTTCCCCAGTTCCTACCATGGCTTTCATTTTCAGGTCAGGGTCATGGGCTTGAGCCCCTGCATTGCAGGATGTTGAACTAGATGACCCTCTATTCCATTCTGGCTCTATGATTCTTTGATTCTGTTAACTTCATAATCCGTCCATTCCTGTGTAAGGTCTTCCTTGCCCTCTGCCTTCCCCTCACTGCCCCAGATATTAATCTTCTGGTGGTTTTAGGCCCCACCTGCAGCATACATTTAAAGCAATATCATACCTATTTACACAGTCATGAATTCCCCCTCCAAAATCCTGGGAACTGGAGTTTATTAAGGGTGCTGAGAGGTTAGTTCCTCTTCCTAGGGAACTCTGGAGCTTGCAGCTCTGTGAAGGGAACACAGCTATTAGACTTTGGGCATATATTGATGGATCACAAAGTTTATTTGAGTCTGCTACTTTTATTTTATTTTTTCCCCTATTTTGTTTTATGTTGCTGTTTGATTAGTCAGGATACACACACACACACACACACACACACACACACAATCACACTCTTTTGTTTATTTTGTATGGGACAGACAGCCACAGCAGCATAGAAAGCAGTAGCATATGTAAGGCACAACTTCAAAGGGGAAAGCTATTATTATACTCAGTTGGACAGGAAGAAATGACTGGATTGGATATAGAAGAAAGAAGAGGATGAGTCAAATATGAAACATGGACTGCATGTCGGAATTTTTGTTCCACCCTTGAGCTTTTGCCGTAACCAGATAGTAATATTGGCTCGGCTAATTAGGCCATACAATACCTTATTGCACCAGCTCACTTGCCTTATGGATATGCTTTGCAGTATTCAAGCTTTTAGTTCCTTTAAGGCCAGAACTCAAAAGATGGAGATTCAAAGGGGGACAACATATATCTCATGCAGTGAATGGGCTGGGCACATTTTAGAGGACGTGTGCAATGACTGACATTCTGGGGAAGAGTAACTCAGGCCTCTTACAATGATGTTTCCACAAATACCACACAAGATACAATTCAGCCTTAACAGAGATCAAAGAACAGGACTCTGCATTTCTGCCTTGTAGAATTTTCTGAAGGGATAAAGGAGCACCTAAGTTGTGCTTTCAAGACATCTGCAAGAAAAAGGTTTCTTACTTGAGCCAGACCCTGTTGACACAAGTGCTACCAAGAGCACAAAACACTTGGAGAAGTGTTCATAAGCTGCTGTTCCCCGCATCACCCTATTCAAGTGAAACAGCTCAGGCTGACCTGTGTTATTCCTATGGCAGCCCGAGACACCACTGTCCTGATAACCTTAGGTGGGTTATCCCATGCTTTGTCTGGAGTTTGTCTGCCCCATTGTAAGACTTAGCTGCCAGCTCAATTGGCTGCTGTACGTGGAATGGGATTGAAGATTCATCGTTTTGTTTTTGCTTTTTGCTTCAGGCAGCAAAATGTATTGGTCTGGCTCTGCATATTGACTGATAGCAAACTGTTCCTATTGGTAATAATGTCACTTTTGCTGCATTTGAAAGCCATTTACCCTTTTCCAACTTTCGGGCTGACGACTTATTCATGGGGCCAGTTCAGCCTTGTTTGGAATTTCTTCGCCATCATTGCAGGGTCATGGCTAAGACATCCCCTATCCATCTCACTCTTTCTATGATGACACTGTATATTGCTTTGCTTGATAAGGATCCTGTGAGCTTCAACTTCCCGCTCGCTCACCTCCACCTTGTTGCGCCCTAAGACTGAGGGAGCAACTGCGTTAGTTCCCCAATCTCATTTAGGCCCTAGAAAGATATGGAAATGTCATGGAGGAAGCCCACGTTGAGCTGTGTCCAGCTTAAACTGCAGAACACACTGGTATGTGTATGCAAAGGAATGAACTGGGGAAACGTAAAACTGTAGTAAAGCACATGTGCTGCTGTTCTGGAATTTTTGTTCTGGAATTATTCTACTTCACCCAGAATTCAGGAAGAGTGGGATGTAGGAATGCTCTGGCACAAACCAGAAGAACAGCTGTACATAGCATTGGCACTCTCTTAGTGGCAAGCAATGCACAAATCTAACAAACCTATAAAATGGAAAGTTGTAATAGGTGAAGTCATCTGGCCTCCCTAGGCTAACCATTTCTCTTTACCTGTCACCTATTTCCATATGAAATGCGTCTTGCACTGAAGTCCATAGGGGTATCTTCACCTACAACCTAGGTTTATATCTACTCCAGATTCTCAATATAGTGCATCTAACAAAATGTTTTTGAAAGTTCATATTCACTTTGACCTTGTCATACCACTGATATCCATGTCACCCAAACCTTAAATCATGACTCTCTAATTCCAAAATCCCCCTATTTCTTAGGATCACTCACTCCTTCATCCAAGCTAAGCAATAGGTGGCAAAATACAATTTCTAATCAGGCAGTTCCAATCCTCCCCTTTGCTTTACATCTTGCAGTACTTTCATTTTAACTTGTGGTTTTTTTCATTGCCATAACACTTAGATAAACCCCTTTTGCCATTCTTTAAATAGTGAATCAGTCGCAAGAGGTATTATTTGAAATAAAAATATCATTCTAGGCAAAACATTCATTTTTATCACTGAAATTTTGCCTAGCAATGACAATTTTAACTTTTCCCATCTTGGCATAATAATTCAAGACGGGTGCCCGCTTACATCACAATCCAATGTTATGTTTATATTGGGGTTATCTGGTGCACAGAGGGCATTTCAGCAAATGAGCTGCAAATAGGTAAGTTGTTAGGTGAGCAGCCTGGGCGGGAAAGTGTTCTGGGAGTTAAAAGCTGTCTAAAAACAATATTCATCTGCTTTTCTTTTTTCATAGATTACAATGTCAATTTTCTGGATAATTCTCTTGGTGTCAATTTCTGGCACCAAACATGCTGAGGTAAGAAAAAAATGTGACTAGCATAGGGCTTGCCAATACGAAGGTCGGCAGTTTGAATCCCCGTGACGGGGTGAGCTCCCGTTGCTCGGTCCCTGCTCCTGCCAACCTAGCAGTTCAAAAGCATGTCTAAGTGCAAGTAGATAAATAGGTACCGCTCTGGTGGGAAAGTAAACGGCGTTTCTGTATGCTGCTCTGGTTTGCCAGAAGCGGCTTAGTCATGCTGGCCACGTGCCCGGAAGCTGGACGCCAGCTCCCTCAACCAGTAAAGCGAGTTGAGCGCCGCAACCCCAGAGTCGTCCGCGACTGGACCTAACAGTCAGGGGTCCCTTTACCCTTTACCTTTAAAGGTAAAACATTTGCATTTATTGCTAAAGATTTCTAAAACTGCCCCCCCTTTCACTGGCAGAGGAAGAGGAGTGCAGGGGGAGCACATCACCCCCCCGGCAGCATGATCCTAGCAGGGTGCCATTGCAGCTGCCCCCGCGCTGGGCACCCCACCCCCACAGGCAGCGCTTCCCGCCCCCAGGACGCACGCCCCGCCCCGCCCCGCCCCGCCCCGCCCCGCCCCGCCTTCTCTCTGCCCCCCCCGGTGCCGGAGCATGAAGCTCCACAATTGCCCCTTTTGTGGGGTCACAAGAGAGTGAGTGTGATGCAGTTAGCGTGTTAGGCCGGGGGAGACCAGGGCTATCAAATCCCTACTGAGAATATATTTGATGTCATTACAGGAGGAGTGCGAGAGCGACCTGGTGGAGCGAATGCCCGCCCTGGAAGGTCCGTTTTCGGCTCTCCATACTCTGAAGCTGACAAATACCTCATTTGTCAACTGCATGAACGATCCACCAGGACCCAGTGGCGTAGCGTGGGTTGTCAGCACCCGGGGCAAGGCAAGTTATTTGCGCCCCCTAACCCGTGGATTTGCGCCCCCTAACCCGTGGATTTGCGCCCCTAACCCATGGATTTGCCCTAACCCCAGATGTTGCGCCCGGTGCGGCCCGCCCCCCCTGCACCCCCCACGCTACGCCACTGCCAGGACCTGTCAAGTTGGGCATGGAAAATGTGAAAAAAAAGCCAGAAAGAAAACCTGATTCAACTGGAAGCGGTAATTTATTTTTTTAATCCTCTATTGGGAGGGGTTGTCATGTGTTTCTTTGTTGATACTGAGCATTTTCATCGTATCACTTTATATTATATATTCAGACATTCAACCTGTAGACTTTAGTCCATTAGGGCAAGTGGGGAACTGCCCTAAAAAGCTAAGCCTCTGCTTAGCCAGCCCCCATCTGCTCCTGTTCCTCCTTAGACCCAGTGTTGCTGTTATGGAACTCAGCAGGAAGGAGGGTGAGGACAAAGCCAGAATTAGTTCACTCTGCCTGTCATTGGCTCTAATTCCCCACTACTGTTGAATCTCCCATATTCTGCCCTACAAGTCCAATGGGCATCAGCCCCTCCCCCTGCATTCAATGCAATAAAATGAACCATAGATGCAAGTGTCATTCTATGACCTTATCCATTTCCTTTGGCTTAAGAATCACCTGGATGCTCCCAAAACTATTACAGGGGAAAGAACAGCAAGGTTGAAAATCTTCCAGATTTTTAAAATGAGATATTTATATTTTGAAAACATTTTAATATATATGTATTTATTTGAAATTTCAGGAAGTTCCAAAATGGTTGTAAGGCACATGAGATTCCTCGACTCCTTGAAGACTACTGACAAAGAGAATTTCCTCCCAGCTGTAATGAAGAGAAGTAGAGAGAAGTTGTGGACTTTCAGCCATGTGGACTTTCAGCCATCTTTCATAGAGCCAGCTGTATCATCTGCCTGCAAAGGCTTGTGCCAAGGAGTTGGATCCATGGAAGCGTACGACCGGGTGGCAAAGGTGGTGGCCCCAAAACATCAAGAACTCAGGAAAGAGGAAGGCTTGCTCACTCTACTGATGGAGAAGCTCAATACGGACAGAGACGAACTAAAGAAAGTAACTGACCGCCTCCGGGACCTGAACGATGAACTTGAATCACTTAAGAACCGGAAGAAAGAACTTGAGAAGAGCATTGAGGAATGCTCTCAAAATCTGGAAATTGCTGAAAGGATGAGCTTGGGAGGAAAGGAGGATAGGGGCACGGAAGCAGCAAGCTATAATCTTTCCATTATCAAGGTTTCTGACTCCACTTACGTAAGGACTTTGGAGAACGCCATCCAGTTTGGAACCCTAGTCTTGCTTGAAAATATCGGCAAGGAAGAGTTGGGTGCCATCTCAGAGCCAGTGCTGCTAACGGCAACTTTCAAACAGCAGGGTGTAGAGTACAGGAGACTGAGAGAGGACGTTCTTAAGTACTCAAGCAATTTCAAGTTTTTACTCAATGGATTTCAAGTGGAATACTACTTGGAGGAGTCTGACCACGTCACCAAGGAGCCCATGTCTCTGGTTATGTTGAAACAGGTAGATTTTATGGAAATTTGTATCTGTTTTCGTTATCTGCTGTATCCGTTGCAAGCTCAGTATTATGAACAGAGACTGAGAGAGAACGTTATTGAGTACTCAAGCAATTTCAAGTTTTTACTCAATGGATTTCAAGTGGAATACTACTTGGAGGAGTTTGATCAGGTCACCAAGGCGCCCCTGACAGCTCTTCAGCCGACATGGATTCAGACCTCCGCAGAAACGGAGAAAATGGTGGTTCTCTTAGAAAAAGTAACTATTGAGGTTTCTGATGCCAAGGAACAGCTAGTGGGTGCAGATGAAAAGGAAGCCAATGAAGCGGCCGCTATTGCCCAGGGTATTCAGGTCATTGTGCTGTGCAGCCTGGTGCTCCCTCCCCATTCTCTACTATGCCAACTTACCTGAGAGTAAGCCCCCTTGAACCCAAGAAGACTGAAAAAAGATGCACACACAGGACTGCACTGTCAGCACATGATGTGCCCTTCCACAGTTGGTTTTTAATGAAAGAGCAGCAATTAAGAGGGGATGTTCACACATGATGTTGCTGAGAGGGGATTCAACCCCCTGTGCCCCCTCGCCCGTTCTGATCTGCCTCCCCAAGGTTGCTATTTAGCCCAGAATTAAAAGTAATATTGGGCAAAAATGCCCTCCTTTTGTGGTGTCGTAAGTGAGTGAGTGTGATGCAGTTGAGTGTTAAGCCAGGGGAGACCAGGGTTCCAATCCACACTGAGTTCTAAAACTCACTGGGTGACCATGTTCCCATTGCACCAGGGAGTGCATTTGACAGGTGGGGAACTGCCACCGAGAGGGCCCTCAATCAATTCCAATCAAGGCACATCCAGTGGCAGCACCTGGAATAAGAAGGGAAAGGGTGGTTCTTGGAAAGTTATTGTTTCACTGGACTGTTCAGCCTATGTGGTATATTTGATATGATTACAGGAGGAGTGCGAGGGAGAGCTTGCCGAGGCAATGCCAGCCATGAACACTCCCCTTCTGGCTCCCCTTGCCCTGAACCTGGCAAATATCTCCTTTTTCAAACCCATGCCGGATCCACCAATACCAGTCAAGCTGGCCATGGAGAGCGTGAAAGAAGGGGTCAGGGCCGTTGAAGAGCACGACCATGCCGCAAATGTGGTGGCACCCAAACATGAACAACTGAGAGAAGCTGACGCTTTGCCCCCTGTGAGAATGAATGAAACTACACATTCTGGGGAAGAATAACTCAGACCTCTTACAATGATGTTTCCACAAATACCACACAAGAAACAATTCGGCCTTAGCAGAGATCAAAGAACAGGACTCTGCATTTCTGCCTTGTAGAATTCTCTGAAGTAATAAAGGAGCACCTAAGTTGTGCTTTCAAGGCATCTGCAAGAAAAATGTTTCTTATTTTAGGCAGACTCTGTTGACACAAGTGCTACCAAGAGCACAAAACACATGGAGAAGTGTTCATAAGCTGCTGTTCCCTGCATCACCCTTTTCAAATGAAACAGCTCAGGCTGACCTGTGTTATTCCTATGGCAGCCCGAGACACCACTGTCCTGATAACCTTAGGTGGGTTATCCCATGCTTTGTCTGGAGTTCTGCTTATGAGGTTAGCTATGGGCCGGTACCATCTCCTGACATGGAATAGTATGCTCTTATTAGCAGGGCTAATTTTGACTCAAATGCAAATCTAGATTAGACCTTCAGCTATAAAACAGGGGAATCTGTGGTCTTCCAGTTGCTGTTAGACTCTTAACTCCTATAATCCCTGACCATCACCTATGCTGTCTGGTCCTGATGGGGGTTGGAGTCCAACAACATCTTTTAAACAACATAGGGATAGGATTGAGTCCTGCGGAACCCCTCATTGAAGGTTCCAAGGGGATGAAAAGCACTCCCCAAGTAACACCCTCTGGGAGCAACCATCCAAGCAGGGCTGGAACCACTGCAAAGCAGTGCCACCCACACTTAGTTCTGAGAGTCGCTCCAGAAGGATAACATGGTTGATGGTATCAAAAGCCACTGAGAGGTCGAGAAGAACTGACAGGGATAGGTTTCCCTTGTCTCTCTCTCGACAGAGGTCGTCATACAGGACGACCAAAGCAATTTCTGTGCCAAAACCGGGCCTATACCGATTGAAATGGATCCAGAAAATCAGTTTCTTCCCAAAGCACCTGGATCTGGTCTGCAATCACTTGCTCCAGAACCTTGCTCAGGAAAGGTAAGTGGTATAGGATTGCAGCCATAGACCACACTCCTCAAAGCACTCTGGATAAATGGGGTAGCATAGTCTATCTAGAGTCCAGGAAACATGTCAAAATGCTGCCAGCTTTCCAAGGGGGAAATACTGCTTTCTCAGTGGAAATGTAGTAGCTATGGCTGCAGAAAAATCTTTTCACAAATATATTTAGAAGGCTAATGCATAAATGTGTTAGCTATTCATGCTTAGGACACTTCTGAATTGATTTTTACAAGGTAGTTAACCGTACATTGGTGTCAAGGAGAAACAAATAAATGACATTTAGCACTGATTTACAATAATTTGAATACTGGAGTTAACGGTTTTATCAATTCATACCAGTCACTTAGTCGTACATAAATATATTACAGGTCTTTTATAGCCTGTGCAGGGACAGCTTAATAGAAAGGCACAAACCACATTCTAGTGGATTTGCATTTCTTAATCCTCATGCAGGCTTTGTCTCTTGTTTCCATAGCAATGAGTAGATCTATATTCCAATCACGCTGTCTGCTGGGCTTGCTGTCTCCATCAGGAAAACGGAGCCAGTTACTTAGTACGTGTGCGTTTTGGGGAATGATGTGGCATGGCAAACTCTAAAATAAAGAGTCGGATTCATTGGATATTTGCATGGGGATGTATCAATGGAGGAACTTTGCTTGTGTGCATTTCTTCAGAACGCCGACTCATAATTTCAGAAGAAATTAGATACCACATTAGGTGAACATTGTTTTATTGGCATAGCTCTCGGCAGCCGGAATTTGTCTAGCATGCTTACTACAAATGAGAAATTAATAGTTTTTTCTATCGCTCTCTCCAAGAAAACAGGGCTGCATTCTCCAGTGCGTTTTTTCTTCTCGATCGTACAAGCTACTTCCCTATGTTCTAATATGGTTGGTGGTGATTTATATGTAAATAATTTTAACAGGCTTGTTGCTTCTGCAGCCATGCAGCTCTGTACACTGAAACAATGAATTCTACGTATCATTTTTTCCCCTTTACCAGAAGTCTTGGGAAGGAGGTCCAATAGTCTGTATTTTTGATCACCTGTTAAGCTTTCTATACTAATTCCGTTTACCAAAGCTTAAGTAAATACTGGATGAGCATTCCTGACAAGCTTTATGGTATAGAACAGAATATGTGAATATTAAGTCTTTGAATTTGAAAGGACCCATTTACCATTCTGATGTAGTTGCTATGCAGAGTTTTGTCTCCTTCCTCAGTGCCTTATCTTTTTTATACTGGATCCAGTATAATATATACTCGATCCATGAAAGTTGCAAACTTTCATCCTAGCCCACTGGCAAAAGCCACTGGAGTAATTTCCACTGATTTCAGAAGAAATTACGCTAGGGTGTGTTGCGCACATCACTGATGCTGCAAACCTTACCTGGGAGTAAGTCCCGTTGAACACAATAGGACTTTCTTCCAGTAAAACATGAATAGGCTGCTAAGCACACTTACTAGGGAGTACTTCTCATTGAACTAAATGGAACTTGCTTCTGAGCAAACAAAGCACTTTTGAGCCTCTCATATTGTTGCTGTGGATATGTGTGAAAATCAGTGCAGGAGAGAGGGGGAAATGCCATTTAAAATTCAATATACATTCTAGGCAACTTTACGTTCACATTACAGATGAAGGAAATGCAAGTGTTTTTGGTTCCATGCATGAAACCATGCTTTGGTGTAATATATATCAGCAATGAAACAGGTGCCTTAGACAAAATTCTTAGTACAAATTACTTTTATCAACTTCAGGTTAATTAAATTCCTTTGTATAGAATTCCTGCTCTTCAATTTGCAGGCACAATTTTGTGCTGTACTTTTCATAATGAACCAAAAGCAACAATACATTACCATATATGTATATTTCCTAAAAATATTTTGAAAAACAAGATTCTGGCTTGTATCTTTATGTTGCAATAGTTTGAAATTGTTTAGCCAATGTCATGTGGCAATAGATCTGCTTATTCTAAGCAGTTTTTTCAGATTGGCATATACTTTGTGGACGGCTTCCCTTTCATTTCTGAATATTCTTCAATAAAATATGCAAAGTTTAATGCCCCATTATTTTAGCTAATAAAAAAAATCATTAAAAGTATGTCCTGCTATACAGTCATTTAAATAGCAGAGGGCGCTACAGAACTACAAATACAAACCCCACGCCAATAAATAAAAATCTCTGTTTAGCAGCATGCTAAACGCACGCACTGCTTGCTCTGTGATAGAAAAAAACACACAAAATCGTTGCCTTCACGTTGGTCACTGAAGGAAGGGGCGGTCGCCAGCTTGCAGAATATTTGGAGACAATTTGTAGCTAGTTTAATAAGCGGTTGCTTATATCTCAGACAGTTCGTACACATCTTTCGTGCACGGCGAAGTATCCTGCCTGCCCTTACAACACGTCCATACTCCAGTTCCTAAGCATCCTTTCCCCACACTCTTTCGAGTAGAGTTGCCTCCATGCTTTCGAGATTAAAACGCAGTCCTCTCTCCGTTGTCTCACAACCGTCCCATCACCAGAGGAAGGTTTTCCTCGAAGTCCCAAGCAGGTGGCACTTTTAAAGGCAAGCATTCCGGCCCTCCTGCAACCCAACGCAGCACGCCGCGCACCCCTGCGCGGAAGCCTCCCCGGGGTGGTCCTCTCATCCCTTCGCCATCCGCGTTTGCCATCCCTTGGCCACAAGCTGCCGTTCCTTCGAGGAAGCCCAGAGCGCGCAGAAGAAGCCCGTTCTGCTGGCGCGCGTCTCTCCCATTCCCCATCCAGCCGCGCGGTGCCAGAATGCCAACAACGACGACCGCTTGCGCTCCGCCCCGTGCGTAAAAACCACAATAATATTAGTAATATATAAAGAGGCAGGGGAAGCGAAGTAAAAAGCACCTCTGAAGGCTTGCAAGATCTCTTAGGAAAGGAGTCAGAATCCACCAGCACAGAGATCTGCCCTTGCTGTTCCTCCCCACCGCGGGATCCATCCCTTCACGTGGGGGTTGGAAGCTGGATGGGCATGTTTACGCGCCTTCCAAAAAAACAAGACTCCGTCTTGAAACGCGCAAAGCGGATATTTAAAACCTTGGCTCGGGACCGCCCCCTAAGGGCGAAAGGAGGCATCTCTTGAAGCTGATGAGCTTTGGGTGAAATAATTGGGGGGGGGGGGAAGAAGGAAAAAAAAAAGGTAAGGAGGGAGGGGTGGGTGGGTGCGCGCGCCCGCGCGCGCGCGGAGGGGGTAAGGAGAGAGAGAGGAACCAAACCCGGTGCGCGTGTCTGTGCGTGCGTGTGCATGTGTGGCTTTTGAACTGCCCACAGACTGTCACCGAGAGAAGCGGGAGGGAGGGGGAGAAATGCAGCGGCAGCAGTAGCGGCGGCGCCGGCGTTACTCCAAGCAGCCACAGCTCCAGCCACTACACTCCCAGCCAGCGAGCGAGGGAGATCTCCGGCGAGACTCAGCGGGCGCCAGGGCAAGCCGGGACCCCGCTCTCTCTCTCTCTTTGTGACCCCAGCCTCGCAGCCGCGCCAAAGGGGACAGAGGAGCAAAGGAACGAGGTAAGAGCCATCCGAGAGGCTGGAGACCATTTGGATTTTCTTGTTTCCCCCCTCTGGTTTTTTTACGCGGCAGCCAGCTGGTCGATCCGGTTCTTATTGCTGTTGAAACAAACGCCCCCGCCTCCAAAAATGAAAACCGCTTGTTCTCTCGAAATATTTAATGTGTGTGTGTGTGTTGGGAGATTTTCATATATATATATCATATTTAAAAGAGGGAGAAGTAAGATCTAGGTAGCCCACATGCCTTTGCGATGGGTTTCTATGAAAGGGAGAAATTTTAAGTCAGTGCCTATGTCATGAAATCTTTGCATGGAGACGTCCACGGGCTGGAGAGGTGGCATGATGGAGAAAGGGATGGATGTGGGGAATCGGGATGGAGGGTTTGGGGTTGTTTTTCATTTTAATTTTTTTTCACAGCCACCACTTTTTTTTTGGAGGGGATGTTACAGATTTCTTTTCCCATCTTTTTAAAATATATATCTATATGTACAGTATATATAAATAAATAAATAAATATAGACTGCATAGCATGGATATCTCGAAGAAGGCATATTGGGGAGGGGGCATACATCCATGTTAAGATCATGCAGGGGAGGGGGGAGAGGAAGGAGGGGGGAAGAGCGTAAAAGCGAGATAACATGGCATGAGAGCCTCAGCTTGGGCTTGAAAGGATGGTTTTTCGCAGTTATATTACCTGTGGAGCACTTTGGAGAAAACTCCTAAACGATCTGTGCGTGTGTATTTTGGCTAAACGTGTCCCCCCCTCCTTCTTTCTTTTTAAATCACCCCTTCAATCTTCTCTTAGCAGAGGGCAGGCGAGATGTAAAGTGGACGCCTGCCAATTTTTTATTTTTTATTTTAAAACCATCCTGGGGTGTTACACTGTGCGATTGTTCTTGCTTAGGCGATCCTGAAGAAAAGAGCTTCTGGTTTTATTATTGGTCGCGACTGTGGGGTGAAAAAGAAAGACAGACGAGGAGGGGGCGGGGTGGGGTGGGGGGCTATGATAGCAGTGGCCAGAAACATTTTAATCTCCCACCCTGCTTAAATGCAACGCCTGCAAGACCAGAAGCGTTTGTGTCTTAGTTTGGGGATTTTTTTTTTTTTTTTTTGCTTTAATGCAAAGATCCACATCATCTCTGTGGAGTTTAGGAATACTGCATGGATCCCCGTGGCTTCGTCCTCTCTGCCATGAATATGCATAGCAAGCCCCCTCCCGGCATCCTCTCCCCACCCCCAAGCAAATGTGGTTCCTTGTAAATCAGAGATCCTGCAGTTTCTCTCCGTTCTCCACCCCTCTGCTGCGTTAGCCACCGAATCATGGCACATGAAAACGAGCGCATCTTAGTGGCTCCCGGAGATGAGGCTCCCGGGTACCACGCTTTCTTTTTGGGGGGATGCCTTTTCAAGTAGCCGTCCCCGAGGCCAGCGCATTCATACGTCGTCTACGACACCGGGTCGGTGTTGGGTGAGAAAACCTCCCAGCTGGGCTCCTCTTTTGGCGATACTGCAGGGAAAATGAATGAAACTCTCTTGTAATTACCTATTCCTTTGTCTTCGCCTCGCGCATGCGTAGCAGAGCAGGGTGGGGAAGACGGACGAGGCAAGTCTCTCTCCATCGTTAGTCAGGCACTTATCAGAATTGGCAGAACAAAGGCAGGCATCTTGAGATAAGGATCTCCCCAGACCTGTAGGACAGCATTGGAGGGAATCCTTTTTTTTTTGCCAGCAGATCCATCTTGCATAAGCACCTTGTTAAATGCTCCAGTGGATTTAAAGGGGCAGAGGGAGAGGGAGATTGTAGACTCAGCATCAATTTTACAAGCCCATGTGAATGAAATTCTGCTTAATATTAAGCGGTGGTGATTTCTGTTCGCTGTTAAGATTGTGCATCAGTCCACCCATACTATCACAACTCCTTTTCCAATGTAGCAGTGAAAAAATTGCTTCTAATCTAGATGAATATGGGGGTGGAGGGGGGAAGGGTAAAGAAATGGCCATGCTGGGGTGTAGGCTCTGGAAAATCTTCACTGTCTAGTATCTTGCAAAATGGCCTTCAAAGAACTGTGCTGAGGAATAGGGGCAACCATTTCAATGCGTTTCTCCCCACCCTGTCTATTATCTGCTAGGCTGGCCATCTTTTCTGCAAACATTTTGGGGGTACCAAATGAAGTACACTAATGAGGCCGATCCATTAGAAGAGGACAATTAGGCAACTTCCGTGTACCTAGTTCAATTAAAGTCCGTGTTTAATGATACTGTGAAGAATCTGTCGCTATAGGAAGCACCCCGGCTGACACTGTCTGCCAAATTCCTCCACCTAGAGGGAGACACACTCCTCCTCTCTCGCATTTTTTCCTATACAGTCCTGTTTTTTTTCATTTAGTTCTCTTCTTTCCAATCTTCTCTTCATTCATTTCAAGAAATGGGATTTACCAAGATGTACTGTACGGTGGATACAGATGCCCATTCCCCCCCCGCCCCCACATCTGCAATTGAAGTGTGGCAAAACCCTCCACAGGCAGCATTTTGGCAGGATAATACGGATGAATTAGTTTAGTAGTGAGCCCACACTCAGATTTTGGTTCCTGGTGAAAACCTTGGCATCATACTCAAATTCTTCCATTTATAAGAGCTGGGGGAAGGATCTGCAGAAGCACCATTTGCTTAGACACAGCAGTTTGGGAGGTACAAACATCTACGCACAATGTGGGAATTGAGACAAGTTTACCATGCTCCTATGTGTGTTAACATTGTCTTGTTCACATGGGAGGCTGATGCAAATGACCAGGCTCAACCTTGGCTAGTTAGTCTAGAGGAAACCACAGTGATGAACTGCTTGGATTTGCAGCTTTACCCAGGCACAGATCTAATCAAGAATTTGCCAACACACAGGAGCTGTCACATCTGAATTGCTACTTCTAGACCCAACTAAATATATATATATATATATGTATGTATTAGAACTGTCGATCCAGCCAAACACTGGATTTTGAGATATCTTGGAATGCTGATTGGGTAATGTCTGTCCACAGGCCTCAGAGTCAGTCCGTCAACAGTTTATTGCCTTGCCCACAGGACATAAAAAACAACAAGTGACAGAATATATCTGAGAACCACAGTCTCAGAGTGGGGGAAGAGGGGAGGGGACTTTGCTAAAGGCTGGCATAAGATTCCCAGATTTATTACAGTGCAAACAGTAGCATGGTATATTTTAACAACAGCTGTAGTAGTATACACACACACACACACACACACACACACACACACACACATATATATACACACATACACATCTTACTGCAGGTTAATCAGTTACCTAAACAAACAAACAGCAGTAAAAATGCACAGAACCCAAATCCTCAAAGCAAAAGGATTTGTGCTTTTGGAATGCCTAGTGTATTGACCCAATAACTGATCAATAGTTGGTTAGACATATAGAATGTGGGTAGGATTATTTCCCTTTGTTTTACTGAGCGGCACAGCTGGTTTGGAGAAGAAAACAGAAAGTGAAGTTTTAGATGGAGAGGAGGAGCATGAATCGAAGGAAAGAAGTCACCACTACCACTTGTTTTTGTTTTTTTCCACCTATTAGTGGCTGCATATTAATGGTGAAAGCTGCTTTCCCCAGTCAAGTAAAACTGCTGACAGGAAACCAGCAGCTCCCCACATGTTAACTTGTCAAAGCAGCTGATTGGGCAACTCAGGAAATTTGTTAGTGAAATAACTGTTGGAGAAGCACATCACACAACACTGCTCTGCAAAAACCCCCCAGATCTGCCAGTCCCCTTGCTGCATGCTGTTTACCAACACTGCCCAAACTTGTCGAATCTTCTGCTTGCAATATTGTTCATAGCCTTTCTTTCTCCCCTCCCCCCATGTATCAAAAGAAAGTAGAAGATAAGAAATATTTCAGTTTTTGTTAAAAAATGAAATATAGCATAGTTCCAAAACTGCACCATGCCCATGTGTTCTGTGAAATCATGGCCATCTGCAAAAATTGCAGCGTTAGTAACTGCAACCGGAAGCTACAAATAAAATTTGTATTTTCTAAAGCGTCCTGTATTCATCTGTCTTTCTCGCAATCCCTTGTTGCAGCTGACATTTTGATCTGCTGACCAAGCAATTTGTGTCATCAGTTGTACTTCTAAAAACATCTTTTCCACAGAAAACAGAAGTAGGTTTGTTTTATTAATAAGCAATTGCTGAAACCCACAATATAAAATGGATTCCTCCTCTCGCATCATAAATTCTCTTTACCTTTTTAACTATGTTACTTTTGAGTAAGTGGTTGGTGCTCACATCCTTAACATAGCAACCAGAAGTATATCTCACTGAAATCAGTGGAACTTGCTTCTACATAATATGTAGGATTGGGTGCAAGTTGACTGATGAAGTTCTATGGTCATTTTTAACAGTTAAGAGCCAGTACTAAACAAGACCTCCTGAGGAACAATTATTGATAAGTGTCATCTGGAGAAGTAACATGGCCCGATCCCATGACTGCTTTGAAGTAAGTTCTGCTGAGTTCAAATGAGCTTACTTCCAAGTAAATGTCAGTAGGGCACACTTCCATGTGATCTTGGACATAAACCCACATAAATCAACGAGATTTGCTTCCAAGTCAGCTTGCTTGGGTATTGGGCTGCTAATTGCCTTATTCTAGTAGACCCTTAATTCTACAGGTGTGCTTTTGATGTGCAAAATTTCAACTTGTGAGAGCACACTTCCAAGTAAACTTGGACATAAACCCACATAAATCAACGAGATTTGCTTCCAAGTCCGCTTGCTTAGGTATTGGGCTGCCAATTGCCTTATTCTAGTAGACCCTTAATTCTACAGATGTGATTTTGATGTGCAAAATTTCACCGAGCGAGAGCATAGGGCTTTCACTTCTTTGTTTTGAAAAGATTCCTAGCCCACATGGTTTCCAAGAAAAGTGTGTCCAAACCATGTCACCTGAAAGATCAGAAACTAAATGTAGGGAAGGGGTAGAACTTCTGGATCTCCTAAATCTCTTATTTCCTCGTATCCTTTTGCCACCCACACAGCCATGTCTGCACTTATTGTTGGAATGTTGTGGGTAGCAGGAGAGGATATATTGATTAAATATTATTCTTCCTAACTCAGGCTAGTGAGTTTATTCATACAGCAGAGTACATCCCCCTCTTTACACAGCAGGAAGCTGGTTGCAGATTCGTTAGAATCTCTTAAGTTCTACTATTCCTGGTAAGACCCCTTTGATTCCCTCCTAAAAGAATAAAAACACAACAGTCTTCTTTTAAAAGTAATAAGTTTACTCACATTCAGTTCACAGTTGGAGCCCTGAAGGCAGGCTTTAGCTTAGAGTTACAGAAGAGGGTTTTAGTTCATCCCATATGGGAATTCATCCCACATGCTGCTGGCTGAGAGCCACAGTGTAGTCCAAGAGAAGAAAAGGCATCAAAAAAGGAAAGTGGCTGTGTGACTGGACATTTTGTGGGGTCTGGAAGGGTCATGCCCACCTTACCAAGGAAGGATGCTCCAGACCAGGTGTAACAGGAATTTCAACTCGCTGGACCAACATTCCCCTGCATGTCCACTCTAGGCAAACAGGAAATGTTGTATTTGACTGCTTATGTTACATCCCACACTTCTTCCTTGTCCTTTGCCCTCCCATTCCCGACAGAACATTTGACATTTTGAGACTATGTTCTGTTTTGCAACCAGTATATAGGATGCACATCTTGCAAGTGCATGTAAAGACAGGGAACATTTGCTTAGCATGCAGAAGCCCCCAGCTTCAAGCTCTTGGTATCCCCAGGTAGGGCTGGGAAGGATCCCAGTCTGAAACCTCGCCAAACTGGACTAGATGGACCAATGGCCTTTACATAGCAGTTTCCTATGTTAGTGGAAACATCTGCATAATTTACTGGGAAGGCAGTCTTTGGGTTTCTTGGCATGGGAGAGCATGGGGCTGGGTTGCTAGAAATGAATGAGCTCCCAAGGCACCAGCAGGAATAGAAAGAAGAGGAATCTGAGGCCATCGACTAGAGCAGGGCCAGGATTTTTGGCCCAGCTTTTTTCAGAAATTTAGAGTGGGAATGAAAAGAAATCACTCACAAAATAGAGGTGAAATCCTTGAAATCTGCTGGGAGGGCATTCCACAGGGCGTGCACCACTACCGTGAAGGCCCTCTGCCTGGTTCCCTGTAACCTCACATCTCACAGTGAGGGAACCGCCAGAAAGCCCTTGAACCTGGACCTCAGTGTCCGGGCTAAATGATGGGGGTGGAGACACTCCTTCAGGTATACTGGGCTGAGGCCGTTTAGGGCTTCAAAGGTCAGCACCAACATGTTGAACTGTGCTTGGAAACGTACTGGGAGCCAATGTAGGTCTTTCAGGACTTGTGTTATATGGTATTGGCGGCCACTCCCAGTCACCAGTCTAGCTGCCGCATTCTGGATTAATTCACATGTCTTCTACCCCTCATTTAAGAGATAGATGCGTGGACCCCTGACCAGTGTGCATAGCCTCCAACACATCCCACTGGAAAACCAGGACGGCCATCTTCTGTGCACGTCATGTGAGAATGCCCTCCCCAAAAAACTGGATATCCGGGACAGTTGACGGGTATGGTGTGTTGGGCTGGATATTATGGCTAGTGCCTATGTGGTTCTGGATCTGTGACTCTATGTTGACCTGATATTTCATAGAGACCAAACTCCCACGTTGGCTTTTCTTAAGTTAGCTTGGTTACCTGTATTGCTCTTCTGCATGTGGCAAAATGTCCACTCACAGTCCAGAAGAATATTGAGGGAAGCCAGAATTGAGCAGAACAGTAAGGGTAAGATAATGGTGTTGGAGAAGGAGTTGATTTAGATAAATGGTTTTTTTTAGTGACAGGAAACAGCCTCCTCACTGGTTCTGGAGAATGGTTCCTCAGACTCCATCCCCAGCCACGAATCTCTTTTTAAAATTATTTGTTTATTTATTTATTTGGTTTTTCAAATTAAAAATTTACAGAGATATATCAAGCATAAATAATAAAAACAAGATTCTAAGGAATCTCCTGGACTTCCTATTAATCCTTTCCTCCCGCATCTTTTATGATGATCCAAATCTTTTACATCTCCATTGTATCCAGAATTTACCCTTAACTACAAGTAGTATTCCAATCCTACTAACGATTTTAACTGTTTACAATGGTCTTTAAGATAAGTTCTATATTTCCCCCATTCCTTATTAAAATTTTGGTCTTCCCGATTTCTGATTCTTTCTGTCATTTAAGCCATTTTGGCATAGTCCAGCCTTTCTCAACCTGTGGGTCCCCAGATGTTGTTGAACTGCAACTCCCATCACCCCTAGCTAGCAAGGCCAGAGCTCAAGGATGATGGGAGTTGTAGTTCAACAACATCTGGGGACCCACAGGTTGAGAACCGCTGGATAGTCCATCAACTTCATCTGCCATTCTTCTCTGGTAGGAACTTTATCTTCTTTCCATCTTTGGGCCAATAACATTCACGTAGCCGTCCGCCCGTGAATCTTACTGGGTAACTGTGGCAGTAATCATAATGTAGGGTCTACAAAGTGTCTTGAAAACATAGCCATTGTACAAGGATGATGTTAAAAGCAAGTCCCACCTGCAGACTTGCAAGGTAAAGAGGTTGCTGGTGTTCTTACAGTTATAAGGAGAAAGCAGAAAATAATTATAAAGAACATTGTATACCGTGTTAGAAACTGAGGAGCTAAATGGCACCTTAAACCTTGGTTATGGGCACAACAACGGAATGTCCAGGCATGCTTTTTAATAACAAGAATACAAAGCTAAACATGAATGAACCGCATCTAAAATATTATGTTCATTTTTAACATGGTATAGTCCTTTCCTTGCCCACACCCCTAATATTCTTAAGATGGTTTCTTCTCCAGTCTTCAGAGAGCAGCTGGAAGTGGGGAGGCAGGAAAAGGACCTCCTTTCCTTCCACTCTGCAGTTTTAATCTGAAATCTTAGGCACAGTACTGCGCCCAGAGCTCAGAAACATCTCACACCAATGGAATTCCCTGTCACAAAATGCCCCTAGAACAATGGGAGTTTCCAACACTGATTTCGAACACTCCCAAAACTGATTTTCTGCTCTGGAAAGTGAACACGGGTTACACAGGTATGTTTGCAGTTTATAATTCCACCCATGGTCAATGTAATGTACTATTTGCATGCCGGCAAGCAAGTGTTTCCCAAGCTTCTGACAACCGAGTCACATTTTAGTCTGAATTGAAACTGGAGGCAGTGGCGGACTATGGGCATTCAAATTACAGCAGTCCCCTGTGTGATGCCAAAATTTGGTACCTCCCTTTCTCTTGCCTTCTGTTCTAAGTCATTTTTGCAGCGCCCCCCTGCAGCTCCCTCTCGTCTTGGCACCCAGTGCAGGCAAACTACTCAAACTCCTCTAAATCCACCTTTGTAGCAGGCACACTTCACTCTGAACATTTGCAAAGTTCCTTATCTTCCCTTAGTAAGCCTGCTCTTTAAAAGGCTTATCTTCCCTTAGCAAACCTGCTCTTTAAAAGCTCAATTGGAACAAACGTCAATCTATGCAAAACCCAAAAATTGACATTTGCTCCGATTCAGCTCGAGAGAGTGGGGTTTTCGTGGGGGAAATTTCGGGGCAAAAGAAAAATTACGCTTGGGTGCGGAGCGTTAAAGTGCGGACCTTTGTCTGGAAAGAGTGGGCCAAAAAGTAAGCGTGGAAATCCCTGAGCCACTGTTCTCGACTGGACCAGGGCGGAGATATAGTGAGCAGCTTCTTCTGAAGTAAGGGCCTTCTTCCCAGTCTCTGCCTTGGTGTGATAAAACGATCCAGTCACAACCAATGTAAAGATGTGGCTGAATTACCTTGCACCAGCAGAACCAATGGGAATGTAGCCAGGCCAGTGAAAACAGCGAATGATGCGCTGAGGCAACCATGGGCGGGTACTTGGGGCTGAAAGAAGCCATTAATTTTTTATTTCATGTGGCATGCCAGCAGTTCTCTTGTGGCACACAAATGTAGGAATTGCTGCAGTAGGATTAATTGTTCCTAGCTGCTTTCCATATTCAATTTGCTGCTGTGTGTGTCATTTACTGCACAGCACCTGGAAGTAATGCAAAGCCACTGTTAATGGTGCAAAAAGAAGCACTTAACGGAAAACCATGCGCTAATACAAATCTTTAAACATCCTATGCAGTCAAATCGACAATAGATTTGCACCCTCTTTAAATATCAGGTTCCACCTGACGATGATGAACAATACAAATTGTTTTTTCATAGAGACATCACATATGCTTCGTGTTTTCCTTTTCTCTTTGGTTCTGGCTCCATCTTGTGAAGAAAAAAAGAAAAGTGCCCAAACAGGAAAAACGCTAGAGAAGATGTCTTCCTGCCAGACAACAATCCCTTCTAAAAGATGAATGTTTTGGATTAAGTTGTTGAGCTGAGTCAGGAAACAGAAAATTTGGGAAGTGGGGTAAGGGGGAGAGAAACGGCTGGCCTTCTTCTTGTCAGTCAACGCTAATTGCAGCCAGGCACCAATGAATGAAGTCAAGGAACAAATTCCTAAAAGCATCGGAGATTTGAAAATAGAAACCATATGCAACGTGTAATGGAGGCTTAATGCATTAAGAAGTGGTTTCAAGATACTGTATGAAAAAATGCCTGTGGAGAATGGAAAGCACTCGTACGATGGATCTCTCCCCTGCAGCGTTGCAATATCACATGTGCCACAATTTTCTTGCTTTCTGGATCCCGATAGCATCTTGACATCTTATTTAAAGAGAGAGGTGATAGTTTCATTACAATTTGCACCTGTCAAATGAATGAAACAAAGAAGAAAATAGAAACTTCCCATTTCCACAATGCCTTTTGCCTTCCAGTTTTTCTGCTTTTTTTCAAATACGAAACTTTTAAGTTCTTTCCCCAACATCGCACAAGCTGACACAAGGAATGCTGATCCCTCACCCCCCAATATGTGTGAACAAAAAAATTGTAAACGTTTGTACTTACTTGCTATGAATGGTCACAAGCAGGACACATTTAAAGGCATTTTATTTATCTATCCTGTTGAGACAGATGAAATTAAATCTTTCCCACTGAAATCAGTGTAGCTGGAAATTTCTTACTTTTGGCTTGATTATCCGCGGTTCTTAAAAAGATGGAATCCATGTGGATTAAAACTGCAGATGGGAGCTCAAATGATGGAAAGCCCCCCCCCCCCATGACAGGAAGGGAAGGGAAGAACTGAACCCTTCTCTTTGACATCTAGTTTTCTATATGGAGGGAACTCTATTGTATGGAAAGAAAAAAAACCCATAGAAGTCTGAAGTGGTACAGTCCAGAGACAAGCATACTGTCTCAGTGATAACATGCCCACAGATTCTAATTTCTAGAAGATTTCCATTGCCCAGTCCTGGAAGCTACAAAGCACTGTACCAGAAAAGATGAAGACCCTCTACATCCTCCTTCAAATGCAATGGATTATATGGGATTCCTGGTTCTTGGGCACTGTGGTGGTGCTGATAGAGATCACCCACTGTAGCTGAATGCTACAGAAATGCCAATTTTGGGTCTAGCAGTATTTAGAAGGCCGAAAAGTATTCATCAGCCAGAAAAGATATCCACCTAAGCATCACAAGATGATGGTGCCCTTTCACAAGAACATGCATGGTACCGTCCAATAGGACAGCTCATCCTCAGATGCTTTCCCTATAAAGAGCTGTGTGAAACTGGGCTGTGTTCCTGCAGCAACTCTCTTTGACATATTCTTCTCCCTGATAGTCCTTATCTGAGAGATGCAGTTTGCAGATAATAATAATAATAATAATAATAATAATAATAATAATTTATTACTTATACCCCGCCCATCTGACTGGGTTTCCCCAGCTACTCTGGGCGGCTCCCAACAGAATATTAAAAACACGATAAAACGTCAAACATATAAAACTTCCCTAAACAGGGCTGCCTTCAGATGTCTTCTCAAAGTCAGATAGTTGTTTATTTCCTTGACATCTGATGGGAGGGCGTTCCACAGGGCAGGCACCACTACCATGAAGGCCCTCTGCCTGGTTCCCTGTAACCTCACATCTCACAGTGAGGCAACCGCCAGAAAGCCCTCGGTGCTGGACCTCAGTGTCTGAGCTGAACGATGGAGATGGAGTCACTCCTTCAGTTATACTCGGCCGAGGCCATTTAGGGCTTCAGTGGTCAGCACCAACACTTTGAATTGTGCTTGGAAATGTACTGGGAGTCAATGTAGGTCTTTCAGGACCGGTGTTCTATGGTCTCAGCGGCCACTCCCAGTCATCAGTCTTGCTGCCGCATTCTGGATTAGCTGTAGTTTCTGGGTCACCTTCAAAGGTAGCCCCACGTAGAGCACATTGCAGTAGTCCAAGTGGGAGATAACTAGAGGCTGCACTGCTCAGCCTTGACAGCACACTCAGAGAAAGCTCTACAGCAGCCTTTCTCAACCTGTGGTCCCCCAATGTTGTTGAACTACAACTCCCGTCACCCCTAGCTAGCAAGGCCAGAGCTCAGGGATGATGGGAGTTGTAGTCCAACAACGTCTGGGGACCCACAGATTGAGAACTACTGCAGTCTACAGAGACACATGGGTTGTTTCCCCAAGCCTGCAGGGAGTTCGGTGTTACCATCAGCCTGACAAAGACCAACGTCTTGGGTCAGGACATCCCCAGCACTCCACACATCAGGATTGGTGACCACACACTTGAGGTAGTAGACAATTTTGTCTCCCTGGGTTCCACCATAACCTGCAGCCTCTCCCTCGATGCTGATCCAGAAGAAGGCAGCTACGGCAATGGCTCACCTCTCCAAAGGAGTATGGGAAAATGTGATGCTAATGTCCAGTATCATGTTGAAGGTCTACTAGGTGTGTGTGTTTAGCACACTGCTTTATGGAGGTGAGTCTTGGGCAGCTTGCAACCACCAGGAGCGATGCCTCAGTGCCTTCCATCAGGAAGATTTTGGGCATCACATGGCAGGACAGAGCCTCAAACAAAAGTTTGTCCTCCCAGTCCCACATTCTGAGCACGTTTGCACTCCTGTCCCAGCAATGTCTATGCTCGCTTGGTCATGTCTGCAGAATGGAAGATGGCAGAACCCCCAAAGTCTTGCTCCATGGGCAATTTGCTTCGGGCCTGTTGTCAGACCAACTCCACATTACAAAGATTTCAGAAAATGTGACACGAAGGCTGGCAGCATCAATCCAACCCTGTGGGAATCCCTTGCAGATGACCACAGTGCCTGGAGACAGATGGTCAGGTCCTGTATCCACAGCAGTGACCAGAGGAGGAATGACCACCGGGAGGAGGGCAGAGAGAAGAAACGCCATGGTGCATCTGCACCAGTACAACCGGACACCTTCACCTGCCCCAGCTGCAACAGAACATGTCTCTCCCGTATCAGTCTCTACAACCGCAGCAGGCACTGCAACCTTCCAACAGTTTGACTTCACTCCCAAAGGCACAAACGGATGCCCACAACAAGCACTTGGAAGGAAGCCGTATTATGGAGGGTGTTTCTTCTCTGTGCAAAGACAGATAACACATTCTTAAATAGATCTAATAGAAATATTGCATGGACCCCATGGCTTGCTCTCTGCCAATTAATATTCTTGGGCAAGCCCTCCCTCATGCCCCACTCCCGAGCAAATGTAGCTCATTGTAAATCTTGGATCCTGCAGTTTAGCTTCATTCTCCACCCCTTGCTTATATTCGCAGAATTGCTACAGATCTCTCTCCCTGTGTGCGTGCATGCTAAAATCTCTGCCTTTGTCTCTAGTTACATATAGCACATGGACAGCAGGGGAAATTAGGCTCTGCTGGTTAAATTGGGCGTTGAGAGGGGAGAGACAAGGATTTAGGAGGCGTTTGCTGTTCCTAACTGCGAGGTATGCAGTGCTGGGTTTTGGTGACTGTATTGCAAAGGGGTTCTCATTTTGCAATCAGAGAACGCTTATGGTGCAGTAAAAATCAGGCACCCACAGAAGAATCTGCTTGACTTCATGGAATATACTGGACTGTATAGAGCTGTGATCAAAAAATGGGAAGATGCCGGAATAGGAGAGCTACTGTGTAGTGGCTAGAATGCTGGGAAATAAAACTTGCAATGCAAGCCCCAGTGCAACCATTTATTTAAAAAGCCCAAGGAACAAGATTTTACTTCCTCTCTAAGAAGCATATTCCTTTGCATGACTCATTAATTAATTGACTGTTGGTTATACTGAGGCATGAAAAAAGAAGAAAGTAATATAGCTTCTGTTCCTTCTATCCTAGTCTTCTGAGAACTCAGCACAAAAGTTTTGGATCTGGAAGCATGTATGGAGTTAAATGTACTTTATGTGTTGGTGGGGGAATCTACATTTTACACTCCTGTATAAAGGAAAGAAGGCGTATGCAAATTATAATCATTTGCATGCATGCACTTAATTAGTTGCAAGGTGGTATTTGGAGTGCAAAAGTCAAGTTGTCACCTAATATAGATTTGGGGGGAATGCCCTGATACAGTCAAATGCAAAGAGGAAGGAAGGAGAAGCAGCAATGGCAAAGCAGAGACTTGGTGTTTTTTTTTTTTTTTTACATATGCTGTGTTTGCAGATCTGGGTTTCCAACCACTGTGCACTCAGCAGGGACCCAGGGCTAGTCCTGGCTCTGTGCTGAAATCATCTATCTGGCACATGGGTTTACAAACGAACGGTTTTTCCTGTTGACATTTTTATGTGTAGCTGTACGTTTTTGACATGCCATGTGTGTTCTACCTCCTGGGAGAAATTCATATCGGATCTAGACAGTCTGCCCAGAGCTCCTTGTGTCTTTTGAACCATTTCTTCACAGTGACCATGTGTTTTTCCGTGTCCTCTTCAAAAAGCCACAATGCCTTGAGAAAGAAAACAGCAAGGGTTCTCCACAGAATGTTGTAGCAGATGCCAGATTCCCTGCTGCCCAGTTGGCCAAACTACACACATCCTGACTGTGTGTGTGCCACAGCACTAGTTGTTTTCCCATGCTTTTACACAAGGCTCAACAACGACACCGGAGTGTATAAATATACGGAAATCATGAGGAGGCTTCATGCTGTGTCCCTTCAGGTGACTGATGACAGGAGAGGATTTGGCAATGTGCCCTTCTCCTGACAAGCTGCTGGCCCTTCTCCTGCCAAGTCTAGAAGGTGGTTTGATGCTCCACTGGTGCATGGTTGTAGAGGTTAAGCTTCTGTGGTGAAACTCTTGTAAGGCCTCTTCAGGCAAGGAATCCATTTTAAAAAGGAACAACATGTGTCAATGTCCTGTGTGTCCCACGGAGGACCTTACGGTCTTCAAATAAAAGCACCATGGAGGTCCCGGGCCACAGGGAGGTTAGGCTGGCCTCGACCAGAGCCAGGGCTTTTTTGGCCATGGCCCCAATCTGGTGGAACGCTCTGTCACAAGAGACTAGGGCCCTGTGGGACTTGACATCTTTCTGCAGGGCCTGCAAGACAGAGCTGTTCCACCAGGCCTTTGGCCAAGGCACAGTCCTCATAGAACTCTAGTGCAATGGTTGCCATTAATTTGATTCAGAATTGATTTTAGAATGAACTGATTTTAGAATGCATTTCAATTAATTGATTGTGATTTTATGTAAACTGTGTTACTTTTACTGTTGTTAGCCGCTCTGAGCCTGGCTTCAGCTGGGGAGGGCGGGATATAAATAAAATTTTTTTATTATTATTATTAACATGATAAGCGAAAGGTGTAGATGCTTCTGTATTACATTCCAGATAAGTGAAACACACCCAGAGCACAAAAGATGCATTTATGTTGTCCCTTAAGCTGGGTGCTGAGGCTGAAGGACATCGGCTCATCGGAGGCCATCTTGTGAGTCTTAAGGCTGCTGTGAGATTTTTTATAAAATTTCTTTATTTGGTTTTTCAAATTAAAAATTTACAGAGATATTTCAAACATAAATCATACAAACAAGTTTCCAAGGAATCTCCTGGACTTCCATCCTCCCCTTTGTGGGTCCTATTATTAATCCTTTCCTTCCACATCTTTTATGATAATCCCAGTCCTTTTGCCTCTTCCATTATGGTCAGAATCAACCTTAAGCTACAAGTGATATTCCAATCCTACTAACATGCTGTGAGATTTTTAACGGGGGTCTTCCTGAGCGACACTACACACCACACCAGGAAAACCTGGGCCAATAAATTGGTTTAAACCACTCAAGTCTGTGTGCATGCCCACAGTGGATCTCAGGTTTCTCTGAAACTTAAGGTGGTTGGTGAAGTACCATTTTAAGAGAAGGGACAGCAACACGCAGCACAAAAAACCCCACCGGGCACCACGTACTGGTGTGGATAGAAAACACTTGAGATAGATTGTGAAAGCGATCAAGGTTCACGAATGCACATGGAATCAGCGACCCACATATGCATGAATGCCCAGCTGTGCAGATGGCCTTCCTCTATAATCTCTTTCCTCTTCTTTTCTCTTGCCCTTCCCCCCCAGTGGATGTCTTGCTGTCATCCTAAATCTAGCATTGTGACCAGGGAGCTCTGCCGTTTACCTGCCATTTTATCTCCTTCCTCCCCATAGCATGCCCTCCTCTTTTCACTGCAACCTCTTGCAGACGTCTGCCAAATTCTGCTGCCGCTGCTTTTTCAACTTCTCCAAAGATCTGCCCCTGTCTTTCTTCTGCTTTTGCTAAACTTCCT
Organism: Podarcis filfolensis; assembly: GCF_964270895.1. Lineage (NCBI taxonomy): Eukaryota > Metazoa > Chordata > Lepidosauria > Squamata > Lacertidae > Podarcis > Podarcis filfolensis. The sequence goes on from NC_139603.1 coordinate 16,012,018, forward strand.
TCTCGTGTCTTGGTGATCTTTTGTCTTTATGGATGTGGGTCTCCTCCTGGCTCGTCCTCTCTCCTTTCGCCTATCTCCTTCATTCATAGTGGTACCTCGGGTTAAGTACTTAATTCGTTCCGGAGGTCTGTTCTTAACCTGAAACTGTTCTTAACCTGAAGCACCACTTTAGCTAATGGGGCCTGCTGCTGCTGCCGCGCTGCTGGAGCACAATTTCTGTTCTCATCCTGAAGCAAAGTTCTTAACCTGAGGTACTATTTCTGAGTTAGTGGAGTCTGTAACCTGAAGCGTATGTAACCTGAAATGTATGTAACCCGAGGTACCACTGTACTTCTTAATGCTTCTGCACTACTTGCCTTCTGTTTGAAGCTCAGCATCCTTTCACTAAACAAGATATCTGAATTACATACTTTTTTTAATGGTCATTCCCCACCCAAAGCAATCCTGGGAAGTGCAGTACTCAAGAGATGAGTTGCTATATTTTCCCAAGAGTCTTTGGAGCAAGCCATGAAACTGGAATATAAATGATACGTGTTGTGGTGTAGTTTTCCTCTGACACTCTATTCTCTTATTTTCCAGCTACATTTCTCAGCTCCCTTTATTACAGTTCTTGTGCCCTGCCACGCCTCATTAGAGGCCATCTGAGCCTCTTGGGCTTGCCGATCAGAAGGTCGGTGGTTCGAATTCCCGCGATGCGTGAGCTCCCATTGCTCTGTCCCAGCTCCTGCCAACCTAGCAGTTTGAAAGCACACCAGTGCAAGTAGATAAATAGGTACTGCTGTGGTGGGCAGGTAAACAGCGTTTCCACACACTCTGGTTTCCGTCACGGTGTCCCATTGTGCCAGAAGCGGTTTAGTCATGCTGGCCACATGACCTGGAAAGCTGTCTGTGGACAAATGCCAGCTCCCTCGGCCTGAAAGCGAGATGAGTACTGCAACCCCATAGTCACCTTTGACTGGACTTAACCATGCCGGGATCCTTTACTCTTTTTTTTAACCTTTTTTTGTAATACTAGTTTTCTGTCATCTAACCAGCTACTTTTATCTAATGTCACTTTATCCGTCTCTCAAGTGTCTCACTTAAGTCTGAGTTCTTCATCAGACTCTTACTTCCGCAAAGTTAAACATAAAGCCACATTTTCTGTCAGCTAACCCTCCCCAATTCCTGCTTCAAACCCATCTTCACAGGAACATGTTGTTCGTGTTACTGTGGTTTGTTGTTGAGAATGTGAACTCAGAATATCCATACAGGATTCAGACAGTGTGGTTAGGGTGTTGTGTTAGGATCTGTGAGATCAGAGTTCAAATATTCACTCAGTCATGAAGCTCCCTTGGTGATCCTGAGATGGTCACAGTACCTCAGCCTTGCCTACAGTCTGACGAAGTTGTTGCGAGGATAAAATGGAGAGGGGGATAGGCATTCCTCCTTCCTTGAAGGAGAGATGGGATATCCATGTAATAATAAAATGTTTCGGGTGTGGTGTGTGTGTGTGTGTGGATTGCAGCTGAATCCACACTTATTGTGCCCTGGTAAGTACATGACAATTCTTGGGATGGTGAGACCATCCTGGGAAATGAATATGTCACTATATTTGCATCAAATCCCTCTGGGCTCTCTTCTTTCTTTGCACAGCAGAGTAAACGTTTTGTTTTGTATGGATGAGGGGACAGGGTGGGGCAAAGCCAGCTGGCTGTGCTCTTGTGGCAGCACCCAAGTCAGAAATTTGCATCCAGAGCCCTAGGACTCATGTTGGGGTTTAGGTCCTTGGACAGAATGGCAAGCCTTTTATGAAACCTGAGGGGATTTTCGTATATGGTGCAGCAGGGAAATCTCCTCTATGGTCAGAAAGAATAAAAATGACAAATCCACAGGCCTGAGATGCACACAAATGAGTTCTTTGGATTCCAGCCAGGGATTTGTTTACTACCGGTATCTATAGGATGGGAATATTTGTAAAATAGGTGGGCCACTTGCAGATGTAGGATTCTCTGCTTCCAGCCTTTTGCAGAAAGGTGGTCAGTCAGTTCAAGCTAGGAATCCAAAATGTGCTAACAATCAGCGCACATGAGTTAACCAATCACATTTACCATACTCAGGTGCACCAGAGAAACAGAGATGCTACAGACTTATGCCTGTGATATGCCCCTGGGCTTTAAATATAGAAGGCACTAGGGCCAATCCCAGTTGAAAGGATATTTGGCAGCGGAGCTGGTAAAGAACCTTTCAGCCAGTCAGAGGTGACAGGACAGGCCTTAACCAACCAACAGTGTAACTTATTGTAAGGCAGCTCCTTACATCAGTATTTCTGCATAAGAAAGGGGAGGGTTTGGATCATAACTGCAGATGGAGCAAGAGATTACATTCACCGAATGAAGCCTTCCCTCTGCAGTTCCTTGTTCATACATCTCCCACCGACCACAAGTATCTTCCTAGGAGCTGGGGGACCCTTGGAAGTGGTGGGTGATACCTTGTATGAGGATGGAGACTTGGTGGAAATCACATTCCACCCTTGTGTGAACAGAGGAGCTACTTAAGATCCTGAAAGACCTACATTGGCTCCCAGTACATTTCCGAGCACAATACAGAGTGTTGGTGCTGACCTTTAAAGTCCTAAATGGCCTCAGTATACCTGAAGGACACTGAGGTCCAGCTCCAAGGGCTTTCTGGTGGTTCCCTCACTGCGAGAAGTGAGGTTACAGGGAACCAGGCAAGGGGCCTTCTCAGTGGTGGCGCCTGCCCTGTGGAACACCCTCCCATCAGATGTCAAGGAAATAAACAACTATCTGACTTTGAGAAACAGGTAGGTAGCCGTGTTGGTCTGCCGTAGTCGAAACAAAATAAAAAAATTCCTTCCAGTAGCAGCTTAGAGACCAACTAAGTTTGTTATTGGTATGAGCTTTCGTGTGCATGCAGACTTCTTCAGATACACTAGGAATCACAAGACAGAGAAACCAGTAGGAGAACACTTCAGTCTCCCAGGACATTCTATACAAGATCTCAAAGTAGCTGTCTTATTACAAAAGAATTTCAGAAATAGACTGGAAAGAGAAGTTGCTGAATTGCAACTTATTACCAAACTTAAAACCATGGAGAGACCTGGTCTGAATAGTGACATTGGATTCTTATCTCATTATACATGATAAAGCTATTTTTGGCCATCTCATCCCTTGCTTTTTCCTGTAAGACCAATTGCAGTCGTTAACAGTTGTCAACAGGTTTACCACACCTATCAGCCAATCACCCACCCCCACCACCCTTCTGATTAATACCCCTCCCCCCCCTCTCACTATATATAAGCGTCTGGTGACTTCTGTTTCAGTGTATCTGAAGAAGTGTGCATGCACACGAAAGCTCATACCAAGAACAAACTTAGTTGGTCTCTAAGGTGCTACTGGAATGATTTTTTTAATTTTGTTTTGACTTTGAGAAGACATCTGAAGGCATCCCTGTTTAGGGAGGTTTTTAATGTTTGATGTTTAATGTGTTTTTAAATATTCTATTGGGAGCCGCCCAGAGTGGTTGGGGAAACCCAGCCAGATGGTCAGGGTGTGAATAAGAATAAGAATAAGAATAAAAATCCAAGTTAATGAGGTTAATTATGTGTGGACAAGAGAGAGACAGGCACAGAGACAGAGAAAGAAAGAAAGAAAGAAAGAAAGAAAGAAAGAAAGAAAGAAAGAAAATATGTTTGTTTTGAAGTATTCCGTGTAAGATTCCTTTTCACAGTACATTCTTAAGAAAACCATATTAGGGTCGCTAAGAATGTTTGTTTTATTGTTCTTGTAAATGAAAAGGATATAAACATAGTCACAGCTCTCAGCGCACTCCCAGACCGCACCAATCCTTTGTTTTGGAAGACAGAGGGAGAAAGTGTCTCAAAAGAATGGATGTGCTCTAATTCAGCAGGACTTAACTGATCCTCCCCAAGAACATAAATAATTTCTTCACTTTCTCTCCAATTCCTGCGCATGTAGAGAATTATAACTTGCAAGGGCCTCATGGGTCATTTAGCACAAGTCATCGGCACAGAAGCAGGAAATACTGTGCTCAAAACATCCCTCTCAGATCAGCTTACATAAGAGAAAAATGGCTTCCATGATCAGACCACAGACAGAGAGCAGGAAGGAATTTCTGTTGAATTCCAGTAAGCAAGCACCCCAAACATCAACTAATGCTCCTTAGAGAAGAGTATTTTCACCTGTTCTTATATCCTGTCTCACATGGGTTGATAAATAGAACACACATTCACAGAGGTAATATAGACCAGAGTATAGACAGAGAGAAGACCGGTAAGGGTTTCTTTTCGATCCCTTTTCACTCTTTTTCTTGAAGTCTGCAGGGACTTTGGAATATATTCTATCCCCTCTCCAAAGATTTGTTGAATTGAGGCTGTATTTAGCCTAGTTACAAATCATAAGATTTGTTTGTTTCTAACCTGCCCTTCACCACCTGGTCCCAGGTGGAACCACAACATTAGAGCAGCAAGACGTCAATAAAACAAAATAGATACAGATATAGATATAATAATGAAAACATCCTACGACATCTTCAAAATGCATAAATGCAGGCAAAAAATGAAAACAGCTGCAAATGAAGTGGCTCATTATAATTTTCACGACCTGGGCAATGAGGTGTAGGTTCACTAGCTAACAAAAATCGTCAATGGCTTTCCAAAGCGGGGCGCAGAATCTTTTCTGGTTAGTGGTCAGACACTCATCTCCCCACACCTGGAGGGCCGCCTGTCAATCACCTGGCATCACAGTGACTTCAGGTGATGCTATGCTTTGAAGCCCCGACCACCAGGACTTCAAAGCACAGTGAAGACTGTTTGAGAAAGGGCTTTCAAACAGCTTGCACAGCTGTTTGAGCCTCCCAGCAGGGAACAGGTGCATACAGCCAAACTGAGCAGGATTAAACCCACAGCTCATCAGCTGATGAGTGGAGGGTTCAGTTCTGTTGGCTGCAAGGCTCTTCCTCTCTGTAGGGAACGCACTGGCAAAGCGGACCACAGCAGAGTTGAACCCTGCCCTCTCAACCATTGGGTATGCTTTTTGGGTTGACAAATCTTTTTTTGTTTTCCATTCCCCGCTGCCCTGCTCTCCCTTCATTCTATCTGTCAAAAAACAGTGTTCTATACACCGAGTCATTCTCACATCTCAGGTAAGTGTGCCCATCAGCTCTTTTCACCTCGATTAGTTGCCACATTGAGACGAAACTGCAAATGGACGGCTGACAATTGCAGCAGAAACCCACAACAAAACATTCAAGCCATGGGTCATATCTATTTTACAAAAGTGATGATCTTGCTGCATACCTCTGTCCAATTCTTTTCAAAGATGTTTGCTGTTCAGTTGGGACTGAGACTTAACATTTTCACCAACTTGGTAACTTGCAATTGAATTCCTAAACCATACTCTAATGCAGGGGTAGGCAACCTAAGGCCCAGGGAATGGATGCGGCCCAATCACTTTCTCAATCCGGCCCGTGGACGGGAATGTGTCCTTTTATTTAAAATGCATCTCTGGGTTATTTGTGGGGCCTGCCTGGTGTTTTTACATGAGTAGAATGTGTGCTTTTATTTAAAATGCATCTCTGGGTTATTTGTGGGGCATAAGAATTCGTTCATATTTTCCCCCCAAAATATAGTCCGGCCCACCACATGGTCTGAGGGACGGTGGACCAGCCCACAGCTGAAAAAGGTTGCTGACCCCTGCTCTAACATTTTAAACACCCCCCTCCCATTGACCATGATTCTTTAAAGCTACTGTTGCCACAAACACAGGGAAATGCTAGAACATTCAGTAGTTTTGACATGTGCTTGTCATGGCCCGTGACCATTGCAATATAGATTTAAAAGATAAAACATTTTGATGCATGTCTGTACTTAAGTCTGAGAACAGCTTGCTTGCATTGGGCAATGCCCTCACAATGGTTTGATCAGTTTCATAGGCACTGAATGTACCCTGTTCAGGAAGAAGGCATGAGCATGGGGGAGAGGGAAACTTCTTCTTAGCGTTCAGCAGCACGCACCCGCCCAATGTCATCAAAGGAGGTGGGGTACTGTGGGGTTTAACGTGCTGCGACATGGCTGGCAAATTGCAGCGTGGGCAGCTTGTGCCAAAGACCAGGCAGCTTGTCGCATACATGGACAGGAACAGGAAGGTAGCTGCTTAAGGTCAAGTCTCCTTGCCTTTCAGCTTCCGTACTCTGCAGTTCAGTGGAGGAACAACCAACGCCAAGGCGGAAGGGAATGCACTGTGGGGTGCATAAGTGTCAGGGACTGGGCAGAGGAGAAATGGTGGAGACTTGTCTCCCCAGCCTGACCCTTCCAGAGAAGACAGCTCAGAATTACAACAGGGGTTTGAGGGAGATCACAGCTCAGAGGCAGATGAGGGGGGAAAGCTGGGAAATAACCTCTCTTTTTGAGGTGTTGAAGGGAGTTTGTTCTTTCCCCCCTAGGCCATCCTCCCTTGCTCAAAAGAGCCTGGCTTTGTCCTCAAATAAGATGCAGAGGCATAAGAGGGGGAAAAATGCATTCGGATCACCTGGGTCTAGCCTGAGACAAACAGGGTTGGCTGTTGTACTTCTGGGCCAGTTCACACAGTTCTGGCATGGCAGCATTGTGCTCGTTTTTATCCAGGGTAAATTGGCCATATTATTGCTGTATCATAAGCATAGATCAGCAGTAAACTCCCGTGGAGTTTTTCCTACAATACTGGGAATGCTGGCAATCACTGCAAAATGGAGAGCGTGCAGATGGCTGCTTTGCCAAAGGCAAATGGAGGAATGCAAGCACAACAAGCTGGAAATATATCCCTGCAGGTCGCAATGGCTGTGTCAATTGACCCTCCATCTGATGAGTAGTGTTCTTGAGATGTAGTCCTTTGCCTTCCTGGGAGGCTAAGGTGGAAGAACATTGAGAATGTCCTCACATTTTTCACACCCAGACGCCAGCTTTAACCCCGACCTACAGCATGAGAAGGGACATAGGTGGAGCTGTGGTCTAAACCACAGAGTCTAGGGCTTGCCGATCAGAAGGTCGGCAGTTCAAATCCCCACGATGGGGTGAGCTCCCATTGTTCGGTCGCAGCTCCTGCCAACCTAGCAGTTCGAAAGCCCATCAAAGTGCAAGTAGATAAATAGGTACCATTCCGGCGGGAAGGTAAACGGTGTTTCTGTGCACTACTCTCGTTCACCAGAAGCAGCTTAGTCATGCTGGCCACATGACCTGGAAGCTGTCTGCGGACAAACGCCAGCTCCCTTGGCCTATAGAGTGAGATGCACGCAAAACCCCAGAGTCATCTACGACTGGACCTAATGGTCAGGGCTACCTTTACTTTTACCTTTTACAGAATGAGATCAGCTTCTCTTTTGTTCCCTGCCACATATGTTTGCCTTTCTCTCCTCATTGTATAACCTGAGAGATAAAACTGCACTCAAGTCACTGGTATGTTCCATCATGTCCCACTTTCGGGTCTCCAACTCCCTCCAATGAAGACCAATGGATTAAAGGATATTAAGAAAAATCATAGAGAGACCTAACCCCAAAGCTCTATCCCACCACGATCATAAGATGATTTCAGAAGCTACATTCAGTATTGTTTGGCCAGGAATGGAGATGTGCTCTGGTGCGCTCAAATGTGCTCTGGGAATTCTATTCATAGAACCTTGAATAAAAGACTCCAGCAAGTCTCCAGAAAATGTGAGGCACAGTAGCTTTTCACAGGCATTTGAATAATTACCAGGTCACTGGGAGTTCAGCTGTCATGTACTTCTCCAGACGAGTTGGTCTCTCTGACAAACTGATTTCTAAACAAATTATTGATAGTGATGGCAACTGAACTGCAGGGCTTCTTGTGTGGAGGCTCTGAACCTGGCCAAGACAATGTGCTGCATTGACAGAGTCCATTAAGGCGCACTGTCCTCTTGGTCATATCCCTGAGGCTGCGCTGAGTCGAAGGCCATTCTCTGGGGATGGTGGGGATTGTCTGAAAGTGCCGTGCGACGTTAACACTTCTCTTCTGCCTTCTTTTCTGATGGTATTGTTACCTAGGTATCACAGCCAAACAAAACCACCTAGTTCCCGTTGGCTGACAAAGGCTATGAATGACACACCATACATTTCCCACATTTGTCAGCAGTGTCCTGGCAGAAATCGGACAAATGTCCAGGACAATCTGGACATATGGCAGCCCATATCGGCAGTGCTGATTTTGCCAATTTCCCCTTAAAATAGCTCTTTGGGCAAAGCTCAACAATTTGGCCCCCCAAATAGCTTTTCTTTCTGGATTTTCACTGTTTGAAATATGGCAACCCTATTGTATTTTTATTTTTTAAATTTTTTTTAGGGACACGGGTGGTGCTGTGGTCTAAACCACAGAACCTAGGGCTTGCCGATCAGAAGGTCAGCGGTTTGAATCCCCGTGACGGAGTGAGCTCCCGTTGTTCGGTCCTAGCTCCTGCCAACCTAGCAGTTCGAAAGCATGCCAGTGCAAGTAGATAAATAGGTCCCGCTGCGGCGGGAAGGTAAACGGTGTTTCCACGCGCTTTGGTTTCTGTCACGGTGTTCCATTGCACCAGAAGCAGTTTGGTCATGCTGGCCACATGACCCAGAAAGCTGTCTGTGGACAAACGCCAGCTCCTTTGGCCTGAAAGTGAGATGAGTGCCGCAACCCCATAGTTGTCTTTGACTGGACTTAACCATCCAGGGTTCCTTTACCTTTACCTTTTTTACCTTTATAGCCCTCCTAACTCCTTCCCAAAGCTGGGCAAGCAGTAACTAGGCTTTGGGAAGGACGAGTCATCATGCCTCCTTCCTGAAACAAGCACTTACTACTCCTGAAAAAAGCACTTGACTCCTGTGCCCTGTGCAGGAGAATCAGTCACGTTGCCCTAAATCTGCCTCTGCAGCCATGACCGCTCTCCATAGTTGCCTGTATCTCCAGACATAACTGAGATGTTGGATGATGAAGGGGAGATGCTTCTGTCTGGCCACCTGAGATGCTTGCGCAGATGGAACAATTGGTAGAGTGCGACATTTAATTCCAGGCAGATGAAACTACTTGCTCCAGAAACAGATACCGGGACCAAGCAGATTTCAAGACATCTTATAAAAAAAATTGGAGGCGTAAATAGTTTAGAAGCTAAGAATGCTGTACAACAGGGCACAGACATAACTGTCAGATAGCTTGCTAAAGGGAGGAATGGCCTTCGGGGCATACTGATTTGCGTCCAAGGCCTTGTTAGGACTCCTGAACCCGGCAAACTGTGCAGTCATCTGCTTGCAACAGAAGGCTGTTGTGTCTTCTCTGGAATCAGTTTCACTGTTAAATTGGTTTCTACAAAGGGGGACTGCCTGCCCTTGAAATATGGATTAAGTGCCAGTCCATGGAAGTTGTCTAATCTAAATAGAGCTAGGTCATTTAAAATTGCATCCAAGTTTGGGTTTAGAGTTTGCAGCTGCAAAGCCTAAGTTAGTGACTTTCAATCCCCAGTAGTTGATAGTGTCCCTTATTTATATAGTGCCTTTTAAGTGTTCGGTGGACTTCATTTATGTCGGCAATCCCACAGCACAGTGGTTTTCAGTGGTTTTCTGGGGTGCCTTGAATGACGGTCAGGGGTGCCACAGGCAACACTGATCTGCCCCTCTTTTCTGCCCTCCTTCCTCTGATGCCCTCTCATGTTTCTGCCTCACAAAGGCTTGCACAGCTGCTGGATGCAGCAGCTACAAGCTTCCCAGGTGAATGGTGCCTATGGGGCTGGCCAGGTGGTGCTTCCCACGCCCCTGTGGGGGGCATCTCAAGAGACCAGGGGCAGCAGCTGCGGGTGCCCAGACGACTCCCAAGGAGAGAGGAGAGGAGGCTGAGGGACCACTCCACAAGCAAGTGTGTTTGGAAAAGGGTGAGAGGCTGCCAGCTCTGCAGACAAGGGGTGACATAACTAGGCCCCTGAGCCCCACAGGGCTGCTGCAGAAAGAATGTAGTTGGTCAAGGGAGTCGTGGACCCAAAAAGATTGAAAACTTCTAACTTAGCAAATAAATGGAATTAGAACTGTGAAACTTTGGCAGGATCTGGTACAAGCTCTGGGTTGCTACCAGAGTATGGACAGTTGTGGCCAGGCTATCATCATTTAGGCTGTCCCTGGAATTGGGGTACCATCTTAAGTTGGTGAAAAGTACTTTGTGTCATGGATGCGATATGGGTCTCAAAAGACAAGGCCACAGCTGGATATAATTGGACTTGGAGATTTCTTTTGTGAGCAAGCAGTTTATAATTGTTATTAATAACCAATGTCCTAAATAAACAGAAGGGACGTGGGGTGGCACTGTGGGTTAAACCACTGAGCCTAGGGCTTGCTGATCGAAAGGTCGGCGGTTCAAATCCCCGTGATGGGGTGAGCTCTCGTTGCTTGGTCCCAGCTCCTGCCAACCTAGCAGTTCGAAAGCACGTCAAAGTGCAAATAGATAAATAGATACTATGGTGGGAAGGTAAACGGCGTTTCCGTGTGCTGCTCTGGTTCGCCAGAAGCAGCTTAGTCATGCTGGCCACATGACCCAGAAGCTGTATACCGGCTCCCACAGCCAATAAAGCGAGATGAGCGCTGCAACCCCAGAGTCATCCGCGACTGGACCTAATGGTCAAGGGTACCTTTACCTTTAAATAAACAGACACCACCTCTAGGTGGTGAACCTGATTTTTGGGGGGCACTGCAACCTCCTCTGAAACAGGTTGCACCAGTAATGCCTCCATCTTGCCTGGACTGAGCTCCCGTTTGTTGGCTCTCAGCCAGTCTGGTACTGATTTCAGACATTGATTCAGCACTTCCACAGCTTTGCCTGCATCTGAATAAAAGGAGATAAGCACATGCTTAACTCCCCATTGAAATCAATCTGACTTAATTGCCTTAACATTGACTGGATAATGCTCATTGAATAGAGAGGCACAAGGGGCAAGGGCAGTTTAGCACACATCCTCTTTTCTAAGAAAGATTCCAATAAACCATTCCACTCCTTTTTGATGTGTCATAGACAACATTCTATTTTACTCCTCTCTGTGTTGTTGAACATGATATTTTTTTGTTTTGTTTGGAGTACAATGGAGCCAATGCATGATCAATACCTGTGAGAGGTGATAGATAACCATGTGATTAATCACTAAACAGAGACACATTTATCACCTATATTTGGTTGCGTCAGCTTCTTCTTGTCCAGTAAATCCTGCCCCATTTAGATGTGCTTCAACCAACCACAGCCACCAGAGTTAGCCCAGAGAAATATGCCTTCATTTTTAGTAAAACATCTCAAGTGCCTCAAAAAGAATTTTCAGACACACAACTTTTAGTTGACCAGTACAGATAGATCCCACCTGCTTCTAAGACACACAAGAGTGAGAACTTTGGATACGTGTCCCTATTTACTGATATGTCTAGATGTTATCGAAAACCCATTAAGCATGGGTGAGATATGCGCCACCACAGTTGCAGATTTTGGAGTACCGTTAAAGGGCAGCAAACTGGAAATAGCTTCTTATAGGTTTGTCTTCACAGCAGGGGTGGGGAACAGGATCCATGTGGCAGACCATATCCTTTCCCCCCCATCAGCACTCTGGTCAGTGACCGAAATGAACCGATTGTCAGGCTTCAGGGAATTGGCTTCCTTCCCCCATGGCAGTAGATAAGAAGATCAAAGAAAGGAATGTCTTACCAGTTAGAAACTTTAATAACCAGAGTGAGAGACCAAAGAACACATCTCCTAGAAATGGCGGCGCTCCAATTAATGGTCACTCCCTCCCCGTCCCTATTAATCTACGTCACTCCTATGTCTTGTAATCTGAATTTGTATCATCTGTGTCTCTGTTCCGACACTTTCTGAGCTCTTCTTGACCTTGGGCTGAGCGGAGGAATCCTGTCCAGAGACTGTGAATCTGTTAACTCTCTCTCCTGGCGTTTCTTCTGCTAGCTGTTCCCCATCCAGTATTTCCCAGCTTTTGTCTTCTGAACTATGTCCCTCTGCAAACCACTGTTCCAAATCTATACTGTCCTCCTGCTCCTGGGAAGATTCAGGATCCAGATCCGGAGCAGGGGGAGGCTCCCACCATTCCTTCTCAGTGCAGCCCTCCTCAACACAGTCCCTGTCATTGATTCAAATTCCCCCCATCAGGAGCGATACATATCTATTCAGTGCAATTGCACACACAGATACTATGCAAGGTATGTGTTGAGGGTCTGGGATGCTTTCTAAAGATATTGTGTCCATCAGCTGTCACTCCCCTGGTGCTTCCTCCTCCTCCTCCTCCTCCGCCTCCTCTCCCAGTCTAGCTGCTGCATTCTGGTTTAGTTGTAGTTTCCAGGTCATCTTCAAAGGTAGCCCCACGTAGAGCACCTTGCAGTAGTCCAAGTGGGAGATAACCAGAGCATGCACCACTCTGGCGAGACAGTCTGTGGGCAGGTATCATGCGGTTAGGTTTGTTGACATCATCCTAACCTCACTGAAGGAAAAAGGATATACAGTGGTACCTCGGGTTACATACGCTTCAGGTTACATACACTTCAGGTTACAGACTCCACTAACCCAGAAATAGTACCTCGGGTTAAGAACTTTGCTTCAGGATGAGAACAGAAATTGTGCAGAGGCGGCACGGCGGCAGTGGGAGGCCCCATTAGCTAAAGCGGTGCTTCAGGTTTCAGGTTAAGAACCTCCGGAACGAATTAAGTACTTAACCCGAAGTACCACTGTACATATAGAATTATGAATAATTGGCATTGACCCCTTACAAAAATGATTCATAATTCTATAGGTATATCCTTTTTTCTCTTCCTTTCCTATATATATATATATATATATATATATATACCCTTGTATATATATATTTTAGAGCTATACTCAAGGGACACGTGGCTTAATATTTAAGAGAGAATTAAGCACCCCACAGTTCCTGGTGACCCAGGTATAGACCTTTCATGGCAAGCAGCCAATTCACCTATTGGCCCAGCAGTCTCCCTCTCCTCCCCTTAACATAGATATTGGCAGAGACTGGCAGGTTTCATTACAGAACAGTAGCACCTGTGTGATTTCCGTAGTAAATTGTAAGCCAATCGCAGGACAATTGCAAATTAACTGCACTACAATGGCTGTCAAAGCACTTTACAAACTTGCCTGCCTTGCAGAAACAGCTATCACATTAGGGACGGGAGGCTTTCTCTGCCAAGCCATGGCTTTGCAAGACTGCACATTCATTAGAGTCCGTTTTGGATGCTTTGCTGGCTCGGATTTTAATAGCACAAGCTCACCTATTTTTCAGGTGCTTTTGAACTGCTTGACACTTTCATCATGCCCAATTAGGATATATCCTCTCCGTTTGATCGGGTGACAATGTAATGACCATTTCATGGTGAATGTTTTCTTTTCTGCTTGTGAGAGACTGAAAGAAGCTAAAGGGAGGCAGGGTAAATCTTGCCCCCAGGTAAGGTAAGCATGTAATCATATTTGCTGCAGTTGGAGAGCTCCCAAAAGCAGGAATTGGCTCAGCACCTGACAGTAAGCACTGGTGGCTGCTGTAAAGGGTTTGATTTCAATATCAAATGAATGCATATGTAGACGTGTGAGGGGAAAGGATGCTGGCAAATAGAATAGCAAGAAATGCTGTAGATTCTTTCAAATTTTGAATATCTATTTTTTAAAAAATAAATATTTATTTGGTTTTTCAGATTAAAAATTTACAGTCACATGTCCAACATACAACATAAAAACAAGATTCTTGGACTTTCCTTCTCTTTGTGGGTCCTATTGTTAATCATTTCCTCCTGCATCTTTTATAATAATCCAAATCTTTAATCTCTCCATCGTATCCAAAATTCACCATTAAACTACAAGTGATCTTCCAATCCTACTAACGATTTTAACTGTTTACAGTGGTCTTTAAGACAAGTTATAAATTTCCCCCATTCCTCATTACAATTTTGGTCTCCCTGATTTCTGATTCTTCTGGTTGTTTTAGCCATTTCGGCATAGTCCGTCAACTTGATCTGCCCTTCTTCTCTGGTAGGGATTTTATCTTCTTTCCTTCTCTGGGCCATTTCTGAATATCTAGGAAAGGGTGATGAAGGGCACAACATACTTGAAACGATTCTGCACAAGCCCTTTTTGATATGAATTGGAGCTACCTTTGAGGTGACCCGGAAACTACAACTAATCCAGAATGCGGCAGCTAGACTGGTGACTGGGAGTGGCCACCAGGACCGTATAACACCTGTCCTGTAAGACCTATATTGGCTCCCAGTATGTTTCTGAGCACAATTCAAAGTGGTGGTGCTGACCTTTAAAGCCTCCTCCTCCTCCTCCTTCTTCCTCTTCTTCTTCTTCTTCTTACTATTATGTTCTCAGAAAGGCTCTTCCATCTTAGAAAAGTCCCATGCATGAGGTGGGACAGAGCACATGAAAAAGCCAATCCTTTGATGGTTCTAGTACCTCCAGCCCCATGGAGCTGGTTAAAAGGTAAAGGTAAAGGGACCCCTGACCATTAGCTCCAGTCATGGCCGACTCTGGGGTTGCAGGCTCATCTCGCTTTATTGGCCGAGGGAGCTGGCGTACAGCTTCCGGGTCATGTTGCCAGCATGACTAAGCCGCTTCTGGCGAACCAGAGCAGCGCACGGAAACGTGGAGCTGGTTATATCTACCTTATTGATGGAAGGACAGTTCTGGATCTAGCCTACTATAGGAAGCAAGAGTGCATACTTAACAAATCTTTTAATTTCTTAGGGCACTGCCATTCTTCGGTTTGTTTTCTGCCTAGCCCTGGTGTAGTAAGACGTATATACCTACCTGTGGAGCTTTTCTGCCATTTTAAAAAACTGTTATGAATCAACACAGTTGATCTCTCAGTAAATCAAAAGGAAAGAGATGGGAACAGTGTCATATGGGTCTTCCGGTTTGTTCCATGTTCTCATGACAGGCTCATGTGAAGGGCAAAGAATGATTGCCTCAGCAAAAGGCAGGTTGGGCAGCTGCAAATATTGCGATGGGTGGACGGACAGAAAGCTAATACTGTATTTTCTGTAATGCATAACCTGGACTGGGAAGAACAAGATGTCTCCCTTGGCAAATATCTGCACCTCCTTAGGGAGGTTCACTTCCCACCAATGTCAGCTATGGCAAGTGGTTAGCAGATCTTGGCTGGAAAAATCAAATTTTCATAGTAAGTCTGGGTCAAGGGATTCAGTAACAAATCAGTTAACTCCTATTAAGATTCGTATTGTAAAGGATCCCGTTCGCATCTAGAGGTACCACTGTATATATAATTTAAATGGCAGCAACACACCTATTCTTATCTGCTCTCCGGAAGAAATGTGTTCATGTGAGAAGTCAGTGGAGAAGCAAGACTGTTTAAAACCAAGCTACAGTATATACAAACGTTTGAAGCACATGGCTAGCCAAACTTAATAGTGATCACAGTTGCTTTGCAAGGCTGAACTTGGTGCAGGAGGGAAATTGCTCACCTGCTTTCTAAATTGTTTGAATAGGCTGAATGTTTGGCAATGCAAACACCTCTGTCTGGCCCAGTTTTCCGTGCAGGTGGACTGTTCAAATGATAGCTCCCTAGTTTCGGAGCAGTCTTTTCTGTGGATATTATACAACTGGCTTAACCTGTCTTACTTCTGTCCCTGAAGTAGACGTGGCATTTATTTAACCTTCAGGCCCACCGTTGCCTACATATTGGCAATTTGCAGTATGTTTTTAGAGCAGTCATTTTTACTGACTTCAAGCCTGATACGTGGAATAACATGACTTGGCACTGTTTCAGTTTGTTTTTCGTCTTCAGGTGCTAGAAATGATAGCCGCACTGAATATTCTCCAGTTTCAATTTTCACTAGCAGTTTCGGTGTGTTGGAATTTGTTTGCTTCCCGATACTTAAGATTGTACAGATATTTCCTTTTTAAAAAACTTGTTTGTTATTATTTTGTCTTCTGGCTGTTTGTCTTTTCCTGGAATAGTCACATAGGTGATCTCACCCAAGCAATGATCATGTGGTGGATGGGCCGACATAAATCATGTAGGACTATATGATGACACAATTGAGAATAAATTAATAAGGGAAGCTTTTTTCCAGAAAGTGATGAAAAACTAGTTACTTTTTTCTTAACATCATTCTCATCAATGCTGTGTGGGTAATGGTCATGGCCTCTCTTAGTGGGTTGTTTTAAATATTTTAAATATTTATAGTCTTAATTTTATATGTACTGTATCGAAATGGCTTTAGGCAATCCTAAAATGAAGGTGTATAGATTCTGAAAATATGGGGGCAAAATGGTGATGGAGAAGTCAAGCTTGCTCTAGATTCAAACCTAAGTTTGCTGGGTTGATTTCTGTAGGACAACCTCCCCCTGTTTGATGCACTCTAGTGGTTTGGGACTATAGCTCTAGGGCATACTGATTTTTTCAACTTTCAAATTACAAAAATGAGGGGTGTTAAAAAGTTGCAGCATGACTTGGGAATTCAAAATATATTTTGGTTAAATGAATATACATTAGTTTTTCTTGTGTGCAAAACTGCATAGAAATCATTTTAAATGATTGCCAAGTATTTGCAGTTATATTATATATAATTACAATCATAATTATTTACTATTTAGCACTGCCTGGCATTTTCAGAAGGTAAAATTAAAATTCTTTGGTTTTCTGAAAGAAGTTTAAGTGCTTCTTCATCAAGTGTAGACATACCAAGCTAAATGTTGTCCAATCACAAAAATAACAGTAATTTCCTCACACACCCCCAAAATATTTTTAAGACCCCTCGCTAAAGAAATTAGCAAAAATTAAGTTTCACCCTCTAAAACAGGGGTCAGCAAACTTTTTCAGCAGGGGGTCGGTCCACTGTCCCTCAGACCTTGTGGGGGGGCCAGACTATATTTTGGAGGAAAAAAATGAACAAATTCCTATGCCCCACAAATAACCCAGAGATGCATTTTAAATAAAAGCATACATTCTACTCATGTAAAAACACGCTGATTCCCGGACCATCCGTGGGCCGGACTGAGAAGGCGATTGGGACACATCCAGCCCCCAGACCTTAGTTTGCCTACCCATGCTCTAAAATGACATACTCTATGTATAGCTCCCATCAGCCCCAAGCCATCCCTGGTCAAAGACCAGATATAATGGAAATTGTAGCTCAAACTTTATGGAGGATACCAGGTTAAGAAGGCTGCAGTGCTATTTTTTCTAGAAAAAAGAGGTGCTGGAATTCTCCTTGTTCTCTTATAATGACAACAGTGTCCACCTGAGAGGTGCCGGAACTAAGTTATGGTGAATTCTAGCTGCAAAAAAGCATAGGGACTATCAGAGGGTGATTAGAGAGAAGTATTTACCGAGTGCTAATTTACTCTAGGGGGCCGCGGGGGGCGCTGTGGGTTAAACCACAGAGCCTAGGACTTGCCGATCAGAAGGTCGGCGGTTTGAAACCCTGGACGGGGTGAGCTCCTGTTGTTCGGTCCCTGCTCCTGCCAACCTAGCAGTTCAAAAGCACGTCAAAGTGCAAGTAGATAAATAGGTACTGCTCCGGCGGGAAGGTAAACGGCGCTTCTGTGCACTGCTCTGCTTTTCCAGAAGCGGCTTAGTCATGCTGGCCACATGACCCGGAAGCTGTACACCGGCTCCCTCGGCCAATAAAGCGAGATGAGCGCCGCAACCCCAGAGTCAGTCACGACTGGACCTAATGGTCAGGGGTCCCTTTTCCTGTACCTTAATTTACTCTAGTGTGCATATGGGCCCTTGGGAAACTGTTGTGTATTATCATTCCGGGCATCAAGAATAATTTCAGCGAACTTGCACACCTGACCAGAAATACAGGTATGCAAGGAAACAGTGGAGTTAAAACTTTCATTCCTAGTGGGTGGGAATGCTCTGCTTGGAAAGAATGGGTGGCTGGATCGCTGAGCAGGAACACTCCTGTAAAGAGGGAGGAGATACACCAGTAACATTTTAAGTCCCGCTTCTTCTGTTTCACAGCACAATCCTTTGCATGTTGATTCAGAAGTTAGTTTTAGGTTGTGTTTTATGGGACTTACGGAAGCAGTCAGTCTGTTTGCAAGATAAACTGCATTGGACATCCATCGTCTTGTTCAATTTCATTATTCTTTTAGGCAATGAAAGCACCAGTATTTTGAACAGTCAGCTTTTGTGGTTCAAACTGACTGAAACTTGGAAGAATAGGGGAATGTGGCTGCACCGAATCCAGCTGGGATTGTTGAGTAAGCTTCTGGTGAGAACTAGACATCTTTTCATCTGCTTACAGTACTTATTTAAGATGCTTAGTTTAGTCCTTGAGAAATTATTATCCAATTCATCACAGAGGGCAAGACATTAACTTACAAAGAAAATGGAGAAACTGCAGTTAATGGTTTTTACCCTTGGTCACTACAACAGACACCACAGCTGTAATAATAATAGGTAGAAGGGATGCAGGTGGCACTGTCATCTAAACCACTGAGCCTCTTGGGCTTGCCGATCAGAAGGTTGGCGGTTTGAATCCTCATGACTGAGTGAGCTCCCGTTGCTCTGTCCCAGCTCTTGCCAACCTAGCAGTTCAAAAGCACGCCAGTGCAAGTAGATAAATAGGTACTGTTGTGGCGGGAAGGTAAACAGCATTTCTGTGCACTCTGGTTTCCACCATGGTGTTCCATTGCACCAGAAGCGGTTTAGTTATGCTGGCCACATGACCTGGAAAGCTGTCTGTGGACAATTGCCTGCTCCCTCAGCCTGAAAGTGAGTTGAGTGCCACAGCCCCATAGTCGCCTTTGACTGGACTGAACTGTCCCGGGGTCCTTTACCTTCTACAACAACAACAACAGTCTAAACCAGGGGTCGGTAAAGTTTTTGTGGCTTGGGCTAGTTCATGGTCCCACAGACGCCGTGGTGGGCTGGAGTGTGCACGCACGCACGCAAGCAAGTGCAAACGCTATTTCCGGCGCTCCTTCCGGCGCGGAGGAGGCGTGTGCAGCTTCCCATTGGCTGCAGGAGCTTCCTGTAGCCTGTTGGGAATCTGCATACGTGCAGCTACACACACAGTGTCAATTAGGGTTTGGCCAACAGCCAAGGCAATGTGAAGGAGTAAGTCTGCCAGGTGATACAGAGGCATGGAGACAGCTCCCTGATTGGTCAAGCTCTCTCACGGGAATAATGATTAATGGCCTACTAACTGGAATGTGTGTTAGTACGAGTACGAGTTTGAGTGTAGAAGCTGTGAGTCATGTATGAGAAAGCTAGTCAAAGATCCGTGTTCTGTTCTGTTCCTGTAAATAGTCCACAGTATATAATAAACACCTAACTACAAGTTCCTGGTTCCTGCTTCGTCCATCCTGTCTGCAGCCAAGTTGCCAATTGCTTTCGTGAACTCTGTGTTTACTCTGCTAGGTCTGCCTAAGGTCCTGCAACTAGTCAGAAAGTTGTGAAACACCAATAGGTTTTGCCAATATAGCCAATGGGAAGCAGGCCAGTGTCGCAGAAGGTGGTCCCCGCTCTGCTCCGTGCCAGTTTAGTGTGGCGCACGGGATCCAACCGAGCGGGTGGCGGGGGTCCATGGGCTGGTTAAACAATCCCCATGGGCCGCTTGTGGCCCATGGGCCTTAGGTTGCTGACCCCTGGTCTATACCACCCTTCATCCAAAGATCATAGGGTAATTTACATATAAAAACAATAATACATACCACAATAACAATCAAAAAGAAAACACCACACACAGAGTTGTAGTAATTCTGTTGCGATGAATCATTGAACCCTAAATCTAAACAATAATGCCTCCAAAACTGGAAGTACTTTTTGCCTTTATTCCTTCCTTTTTCTTGAACTCTGAGCAGTGCTTTAGTATGCTGAGCAGGTATTGTGGGAAGCAGGTATAGAGGAACCACACATGACCTTCAGGTGGCACACCTGTTAACCAGAAGGTTGGTGGTTCAAGCCCACCCAGGGATGGCTGTGGGCAGGATTCCTGTACTGCAGGTGGATCCCTTCCAACTCTACGATTTTATGTGCAAAGATCTCTCACATACAGTTGTGCTGGGGACGAGCTTAGTGACCTGGGCTCCTTAATGTGCACATGAGCACTAAACTCAAGCAACTTTCCTATGAGAAAAATGCTGGTGACTACTTTTGTTGAAAATATTCTGGCAGCTAGCCCAAATTTCTGGCTTTTACACACAACTAATCTGACAACTGGGGATGCGGGTGGCGCTGTGGGTAAAACCTCAGTGCCTAGGACTTGTCGATCGTATGGTCGGCGGTTCGAATCTCCACGGCGGGGTGAGCTCCCGTCGTTCGGTCCCAGCTCCTGCCCACCTAGCAGTTCGAAAGCACTCTTAAGTGCAAGTAGATAAATGGGTACCGCTTTATAGCGGGAAGGTAAACGGTGTTTCCGTGTGCTGCGCTGGTGCTGGCTCGCCAGAGCAGCTTCGTCACGCTGGCCACGTGACCCGGAAGTGTCTTCGGACAGCGCCGGCTCACGGCCTCTAGAGCGAGATGAGCACGCAACCCTAGAGTCGGACACGACTGGCCCGTATGGGCAGGGGTACCTTTACCTTTAATCTGACAACTTGGACCAGGGGTTAAAAAATATTATGGCGATCCCCTCCCTTCTTTGTTGATTAGCACCCCTAATGATCAGATACTTACCAGCTACCTGCCTGTAACTGATATGATAATCCCATGAAGTAATTCCTTTGGGTGAAGGCAGCTGATTCAAGCCTTGAAATGATAACCCAGCTCAGGGATGTCCCAAAAGGTTGGTTTGGAATAGAATATGTCCATTATTTTGGTGTTATCTGTATGTGAAGTATTGATGGAGGGGACCTAATGTTCTTCAGTGCCAATGGACAGATTTTCAAGAAGCTTTGAACCAGGGTCCAATTGCCGTTGCTGCAATTGATGTAGGAAAACTTTTTTTATCAGCGAGCATAGAATTGATGAATGACCAGAAAATATAATCTGCCATGCACCTTGAGCCTTTAACAAACTTGCTAGAGATGTTGAGTGTTTTGGTTGAAGGGGGTCTTAATTAAAGCTAGTTCAGCAGGAATCGTGAAGTTAAGTTTTTCACAGTTTGGCGATGAGAGTTGGCACGTGTTAATATGTTGGAGGATTGAGCCACTGTTGAAGGCACAGGAGCAAAAGCAGTAAGAAAATATGGCAACCTTAAACAAATTATATTATTTTTCTATCCAAAGTCACTAAGACTTTAATAGCTACTTACTGACAAAGATACGAGAAGCTATGTTCAGCTTTCTTGGAAGACAACACAACACATCTCAATAAAACATGCATCCAACATGGGTTAAATGCAAACGATGTTTATCAAAAAGTCATTGAAAGACAACTTAATTTCTGATTTCAATGGGAAAAGGTTTCTCGGTGACCCTTGAAAGCCAGCCAATGAAATCTTCCAGTGCATGCCTCAATAAACAACAAATGATTTAATGAGGTACTCTAACAAGGGCTGATGTGTCTACCCAATTAGAGTAGAAAGACATTTCCCTCTATAAAACTCATCCTCCCAGTAAAATTCATTTCGGTCGCTCAACTTTCCTTAAACTGTGTTGAAGCATTGTCTGAAGAATGTTGCACACCCTAACAATCTTTGTGTTTGTGTGTGGGGGCAGGGGGCTGATTTTCCATATGGAAAAACAATGGCAGTTACCTGGTCTGACCAGTCGGCAGAATTAACAGTGATTTATTTGTACAAAATGTCACAGCGGAATGAAGTCAGATAACATACATAACTCAAGAGTAATAGGCTTTTCTATGCCTAGAATCATAACTGCAACCATGATTCGCACCATAATCTAATCTTGGGGATGGTGCAGACATGTTTTACATGAACTAAACCAGGGGTCAGCAAACTTTTTCAGCACGGGGCCGGTCCACTGTATCTCAGACCTTGTTGGGGGGGCAGACTATATTTTGAAAAAATAATAATGAATGAATTCCTGTGCCCCACAAATAACCCAGAGATGCATTTTAAATAAAAGCACACATTCTGCTCATGTAAAAACACCAGGCAGGTCCCACAAATAACCCAGAGATGCATTTTAAATAAAAGGACACATTCGACTCATGTAAAAACACGCTGATTCCTGGACTGTCTATGGGCCAGATTTAGAAGGTGATTGGGCAGCATACAGCCCCCGGGCCTTAGTTTGCCTACCCATGAACTAAACCATTCGGTAATCCAATGTTACATCCATCAAATCTTATTTAAACTGTTGAATTTATCTTAATGCTGCTAACATTTTTAAACAAACACAATTTTCACCCATATACTCAGTAAACATTTTCCAGTCTCCTTTGAACGTATGTTCTTCTTGTTCTTTTATTCTCTGTGTTAAATCTGCAAGCTGCGTGTATTCCATCAGTTTAAGTTGCCATTCTTCTTTGGTTGGAACCTCACTTGTTTTCCATTTTGGGGCTGACAAAACACAAGTCCACCACATATAAAAAGGTAAAGGGACCCCTGACCATTAGGTCCAGTCGTGACCGACTCTGGGGTTGCAGGCTCATCTCACTTTATTGGCCAAGGGAGCCAGCGTACAGCTTCCGGGTCATGTGGCCAGCATGACTAAGCCGCTTCTGGCGAACCAGAACAGCACACGGAAACGCCGTTTACCTTCCCACCAGAGCGGTACCAATTTATCTACTTGCACTTTGATGTGCTTTCGAAACGCTAAGTTGGCAGGAGCAGGGACCGAGCAACCGGAGCTCACCCCGTTACGGGGATTCAAACTGCCGACCTTCTGATTGGCAAGTCCTAGGCTTTGTGGTTTAGACCACAGCATATATAACTGATCTCAAATAGAATTTTCTTGCCTGACCTGCCGAGCTGCCATTGATCTCAGTGGTTCTTTCACAGAAGAATTTACTGGTGGTTTGTTTTACAGTAAGGAAAGACTTGGTCTTTCAAATTCCATGCAAGTCCAAAATTTGGTGCTCCCTCATCTCCCAACTTCCGTCTTAGTTGCGGCGCCCCCTAGGCTCGACGCCCAATGTGGCTAAAAGTTCTAGCAACAGTGATTTAAAGTTTCTTCCCTCTGAGTTCCCCAATTCAGAAATTAATTCTAGATTACACTGTTTACATAGTCCTTGTGACACTCTTTGTTTGTGAGGCACTTGGTTCCTATGGGTTGTGGGTCAATGACCTGCCCTGCAGATTCGGTAGCAAGCAACCCAGAACTCCAAACAGTGGAGATCTGTTTTATGTCGCTGCCTAGTGTGTTTCTAAATCTATCAGCTACGGCCTGGATACTGTTATGTCTGGCAAGCATATCTGTGTGCCAGAACCTTGAGTTGTGTATATTTATATTGGGGGGGGGGGATCAATGCGTTTTAAAATATTAACTAACCTTTTTTTGTTTTGCACAGGGGAAATCATTGGTGTAAAAATTCAGAATGCAATACCATGAACTGGTAGCAAAATGACAATACAGTGGTACCTTGGGTTACATACGCTTCAGGTTACAGACTCCGCTAACCCAGAAATGGTACCTCGGGTTAAGACCTTTGCTTCAGAATGAGAACAGAAATCGTGCTCTGGCGCCGTGGCAGCAGCAGGAGGCCCCATTAGCTAAAGTGGTGCTTCAGGTTAAGAACAGTTTCAGGTTAAGAACAGACCTCCAGAACGAATTAAGTACTTAACCTGAGGTACCACTGTACTTAAACCGAGGTACCACTGTAATAAACTCACAAGGCAAACTAGTAGCTTCAAAATGGGTAGAACTTTACTGTGACCACAGAGGTGAACAGTGATCATCATTGGAAGGATCAATGAGAAGTTTGGTCTTGGACATATCTGGCGCTTTGAGATGGTCACAAAGTATGGAAAAAGCAGGGGAAGTTGCAGATTGGAAGCAGGAGGAAGGGAGAATATTCTGGTATGGAGAGCTACAACTGAGCATATGGGTGGAAGCAATGCATTTTTTCTAGAAAAAGGTGCCGGAACTCACCATGAACACCCCCCTTGTTCTCTTAATATGGTGTCCAGCTAAGAAGTGCTGGACTGGAGTTCCAGTGAGTTCTGGCTGTAAAAAAGTTCTGTGTGGAAGTGAAAGCCATGGGATGTGATGAGGCTACTTGGGTACAATGTATATTGTAAAGGGGCAAGAACAGAGCCCTGAGGAACTCCAACAGGGAGAAGGAAAACAAAGTTCTCTCTACTCCAACCGTGGAAACATTGAAAGAGCAATTAGTTATGAACACTGCCCAAATTGTGCATTTTTCAATCAATAGCGATGGAATCCTACTGCCTAGGCCAGCTTGCTTGGGACGTGTGGCACTGTTATGTACTGAGTTGAATCCTAGAACAATAGGATCCAGAATGCAGCAGTCTGATTGGTCTGCAGGAGCCACCCAATCAGGCTCCTGGATGAAGTGAATCAGCGACCTGATTGGCCTACAGGAGCAGCCCGGAATTAGCCAATCACACAGGACCCATTGTGTAAATGATGTATATATAGCTAGACGTTTTGGGGGAAGTTGCATTCATTGCTACTACGAGCTGAATAAAGAGCATGAAATTCACACTTGATTCCGAGTATATTTCAGGCACCTTCCCTGATGCTTGAGCACATGACACTGGTCCCCCTGCTTCCAGCTCAGAGTGGGGCGGGAATGTTGTGGAAAAGTGAGGAAGGAAAGTGTTGTCGCCACCCTTGGGGTCCTGCTTCACGGGCAATAAAATTGTGCGTTATCGCCTTTCTTCTCCTCCTCCTTGCATCTGCCTCCTCCGTGCTCCTAGAGAGATCCAGAGGAGTGCTCCTTGGCCTGCACTTTTCTAAGTTTAGATAAACCTTGGCACGTTCTGCAATAATGCCACCACCTTTTAAACCCCACAAGACACCAAGGCAGAAGCTTCCAGCAGCTATGGCCTACATCAGCCAGGCTGGTTGCTGGGCCAATGGCTGGATCATTTTAACCATGGACCATGAATTGCTCTTCATGTGGCAGCTCCAGTGTGGTCCAAGCATCTCAGGTGTCCCAGGCAGGATGCTCTTTGCTGAAGGAGTGTGTGTGTGTTGGCGACTGTTGCATGCAAGCCCATTGTACTTGGCCAATTCTAGCTGTGTAATTGCTACATACGGGATATCAGGAATCTCTTCTAAAACATGTGGCTTTCTGTTTCTTTTCCTGCTGCTTTTCCCACTGCTCAGCCATTTTGCCAGTTTTCAGAAGGATTGGGCAGATGTATGCGAGCGTTTGGTTGATAGGGGCAACACTCATCGAGTGGTCTAGGACTGCATTTAGTGGCAGCTGGAGAACATATGGAGCAATGGCTCAGGACCGCAATACCTCAAGGACACCTCTTTCCATATGAACCCACCCAGACCCTGAGATCATCTTCTGAGGCCCTCTTTTGTGTGCCCCCTCCTCAAGAGGTCCAGAGGGTGGCAACACGAGAACGGGCCTTCTTTGCAGTGGCTCCCCATCTGTGGAATGCTCTCCCCAGGGAAGTTCACCTGGCACCATCATTATACACCTTTAGGCGCCAGGCCAAACGTTCCTTTTTAACCAGGCCTTTGGTTGACCTGATGGACATCTATTGCGCTTTTAAAATGTGGTTCTTTGGGGGGGGAGTGTTATTGGGTTATTGCTCTTATTTTGATTTTATGGATTGTGATTTTATTCTATGAACTGCCCTGAGACCTCTGGGTATAGGGCTGTATACAAAATCAATCAATCAATCAATCAATCAATCTGTGAGTGAGACTGAGTTTTCAAGGTACCGAATACCCTGGTACCCTTATTGGGTGTTCTGAGTTGTGGAGCTAGCCTTGCCTCTTACAGATTTTCCCATTCACCCTCAGTTGGCATTTTATATTTTGCAGGAGCTTGTCATCAGGGTTGCCAATGTTTAGCTTTCAAATGTCAAGGCATCTGGGTGAGGCTAGTGGGAAGAGCGAGACAGGCCAGGGGGCAGAATGTGGTGGACTCCCAACAGGGGCACAGCTGATGACAACAATTTCCTGTTTCCTCTTGTGGCTCGTGTTGGCAGATAAGCTGAGCTGAGCACATGGATTCTAGTGCGCAGTTGATTCTAGTTCAAGGATGCGGGTGGCGCTGTGGTCTGAACCACTGAGCCTCTTGGGCTTGCCGATCAGAAGGTCGGCGGTTCAAATCCACGTGACGGGGTGAGCTCCTGTTGCTCTGTCCCAGCTCCTGCCAACCTAGCAGTTCGAAAGCATGCCAGTGCAAGTAGATGAATAGGTACCGCTGCGGCGGGAAGGTAAATGGTGTTTCCATGTGTTCTGGTTTCCATCACAGTGTCCCGTTGCGCCAGAAACAGTTTAGTCATGCTGGCCACATGACTCAGAAAGCTGTCTGTGGACGAACACCGGCTCCCTCAGCCTGAAAGTGAGATAAGCGCCGCAACCCCATAGTCGCCTTTGACTGGACTTAGCCATCCAGGGGTCCTTTACCTTTTTACCTAGTGCACAGTAAAGGAGCTGCACATGGAAACGGGTGTGAGAGCAATCTTCACAGCTGCTACTGCTAAGTCACCATGATGTTCTCCCAGAATCAACCCTTGGCTTAATGCAGCCTCAGTGAGGGGGTGGGGGAGAGAGACATTTGAAATAATGAGCTGTGGCTGAGCCTGGCTACCTTGTGCACGTGTGTGTATGTGGGCAGTCAAGTGGTTTACAAAATGTCCTTTTATGGAAAACACTTTCCCTTTTATTTCCTCTTTCTCTATGGAGTGTAAACTCCAGCTGCCAGTTTACTTTGCAACTTTTCGATCATCTTAAACATGCATAGCCGAAATGCTTAATTTTAGTTCACCGACATCCTGCCTTGTTGAATCGGTGCAGATAGACTGTGGGGGAAATGTTGTTTTAACACGCAAATGCTTTAATGCCCATGAACAAAAAGAATAAAAATGTAGGAAGACTTGATATCCTGAGGAACAAAACCAGTAACATAGCATTATTTATTTTGGGTTTTCTGCTTTGTATTCTTATTCCAAAAACATTAGCCTGGAATCATGTTTTGTTTCTATCAGTTTGTAATGGAAACTTGCACTAGCAAGATTGTAACTTAGATTTAAATACGGACTTTTCTGTTAACTGTTGATCCCACATTAAAACCACTCATTCACCCCCTGGCCATGAACAGTGCAGGGCCAGTGTGATGCATTGAACCAGAGCTCCCCAAACTTGGGTCTCCAACTGTTTTTAGGCTGGAATTCCCATCATCCCTGTCCACTGGTCCTGCTAGCTAGGGAAAGATGAGGGTTGTAGTTCAACAACAGCGGGAGACCCAAGTTCAGGGGAAAACTGCACTATGCTATTTATTGAACAAAATTTATGTGCTGCTTCATTGTAAGAAAACCTCTTAAGTGGTTGCAGTGGCATCGTGTGGGTGGGCCCTGAGTGTAAAAGTCTTAGAGGCATATTATTATTATTATTATTATTATTATTATTATTATTATAAAAACTAATATAAAATAGTGTGCCCTTTCTATCACACAGAAAATCTCTCAGTGTTCATTGGTAGACTGAGTAATGGATTTGGGCAATGGCTGCTTGCTAGGGCACCCTCTGCACAGGCTTTCGAAAGATACCTGCTTCCTGAACTGAAAAAAAAAGAAATGTTGAAAATAACTTATTTTAGAAGCCAGAGGCTTTTCTATTAGGAATTTTAGGTGCTGAAATTCCAAGGGAGCAGAAAATGAAGTTGTTGGACTATGCTGAAATGGCAAAACTGCCTGGAAAGCTCAGAAACCAGGAAGACCAAAACTTTAATAAGGAATGGGGAAAATTTATAAGCTACCTTAAAGCAGTTGAAAACATTAGCAGGACTGTAATAACACTTGTAATGTAACGAGAACTTTGGATATAATGGACTTCTAAAAAACTTGGATTTTTGAAAAAAGTTGCAGTAGAAAAGGTTTAATGACAGAACCGATGGAGGGGAAGGTGGGAAGTCCAGAGATTCAGAGAAATCTTCCAACTGTGGGTATGTTGTGGTATGATTATAATTTTGAATATGTAAAACCAAATAAAAATTATTTTAGAAAGATACCTGCTCCCGACCAATCTCCCATGTGCTGTGCTTGACGCTCATGCCTCAGCCACTCAGGTAGGTCACTGAGTTATTGCCCCTTCGTTCCAGCCTGTCAGTGGGCAGTAGCAAGGATGCTTGCTTTGCCCTGGGTGATGGCAACCCACGCTATGCCACTGGGTGGCTGAGATGGCCACAGAGCTTGCCTGCAGCACCACCAGTTTGCGAAGCAGTGGTGGCTCAGGCAATCACTTCAATGCCTCATCACAAATTAAAGTTCTCTTCCTCACAATTATGCATTGGGGTGTGTGGATGACCCTAGCAGTCACCTTGTGGGCCTGATGGTCTAGCTGTCACACTGACTGGCAGTGGCTCTCCAGAATCCTTTTACAGACCTGCTATCCAATATTGTTTTACGGGAGATTCCTGGGATTGAATCTGGTACCGTGTCAGGCTTCGGGGAATCTGTTTCCTTCCCCCGTGGCAGTAGATAAGAGATCAAATGAAAGGAACACCTTACCAGTTATAATATTTAATAATCACAGCAAGAGAATAAAGAACACATCTCCTAGAATGGCGGTGCTCCCAGTTAAGGGATACTCCTCCCTCCGTCCCTATTCATCTACGTCACTCCTACGTCTTGTAAACAGGAGCTGAATCTATTGTGGTGATTTACTTCACAATGCTGTTGTTAGGAGGAGTTGGGAAAAGAATGAGAATCCCTGTTGCAGCAGGGCTAAATAAAAGACAAAGGCCACACTGAATGTTTAAAGCAGTATCATACCACTTTAAGCAGCCTTGCCTCTAGGTAGCATGCAGTCAATCCCAACAGAAAGGAAATGACATTCGAGACCAAAAGAAGATTCTGTCAAAAGATTCTGCCCCAAAGCACAGGACAAACAACTTATTTCAAGCTTAGGGAAAGCTCTTTAACAGGGTGATACTGGATCTTCTGTTCAAAAGCACTGCTCCTGCAAAGGATTCTCTGACTGTGACTTAGCTTATTCTAGTTAAAAATGTGTTGGGTTTCCTGTCTTCTCAAGAAAAGCCAATTTTGCCATCTCTCTCTCTTTGATCTCCTTTTCTTCCCTCCCAAATCTTCCTGGGATTCTTTGAGAGTTCCTACACCTCAGGCTACAATAGCTTAATGTGGGCTATAACTTAATACATTGGCACCTGAATGCTTGGAATGTGGGCGATGCTATATTCTGTTCTTAAACATCTACCATTGCCAGTTTAGGGACAGCTCCCCAGGGTGCTGGTTTTTTGGAATACATTCCAGTCATTCCAGTCTTCTGGCAGTGGTATTTGCTCAAAGAAGGAAGACCGCTTTTTTTGCCTTCAACCTACAAGTTCCAAACCAAGGTGAAAGGCCAGCATTCAAGAAATGCTTCCTGTTCGCCAAAGATATTTATAGCATTTATTTCGCATACTTGTGTCCCACTTTGTTGTTCCTTGAGACTCTCAAGTTGGCCTCCAAAATATTTGCACAATATAATTGCATTCAAGAAAATTTGTACACATAATCAGAAATAGCAAGATGCATTTTTCCTCCCCTCTCCTCCATCATTCTTGGTTTTCCCACTTGGAGGGTCTCTGAGGCAATTGGGGCTAAGCCATTAGACCTCATGTGAGTCCCATGATGGGTCCCAAGTCATATTCAATTATACAATTGAATATAAATATAGATGGGAAATGGCTATGTATAGTGAATACTTATCTACTTTTAAAAATTTTCATCTACGATCTTTTTCTTTTATTTCTTTTACTTCTTTATTTTTTCTTTGTTCTTTTTTCTGATATCTTATTTTTCATTTCACTCCTTTATTGTGAATAGCATTTTATAGAGGTATAAATAACTGTAAATATGAAAAGAGACAAAGTATTCTCTAATTTTTTTCCTTGGTTATGTGTATTTTCTTTTTCTTTTGTATTTTCTTTTGTATTTTCTTTTGTTGTAAATATGTATGTTTTCTAATTTGTACTTAATAAAAATTAAAATAAAAAAATAATAAAGTGAGATGAGCGCTGCAATACAGTGGTACCTCAGGTTACATACGCTTCAGGTTACATACGCTTCAGGTTACAGACTCCGCTAACCCAGAAATAGTGCTTCAGGTTAAGAACTTTGCTTCAGGATGAGAACAGAAATTGTGCTCCAGCGGCGCAGCGGCAGCAGGAGGCCCCATTAGCTAAAGTGGTACTTCAGGTTAAGAACAGTTTCAGGTTAAGAACGGACCTCCGGACCCCATTAAGTAATTAACCCGAGGTACCACTGTGTATATAGATAGATAGATAGATAGATAGATAGATAGATAGATAGATGATAGATAGATACACACACACACAAAATTTCCTGTTTTACAATTTAAAATACTCATTTAAACATCCTTAAAATATCAATGACTTCCCTTCTTCTCTTTCCATGGTTCATTTTGCAGATCCTAAATCCCTGGATAGTCAGTATTCCATTATTACATCCATCAAAACTTATTTATACTGTTGAATTTATCTTAATGCTGCCACTGTTTTCAGGTGTACACAATTTACCCTACAAATATTCAATAAACATTTTCCAATCTTCTCTAAACATATGTTCTCCATGTTCTCTTATTCCGTGAGTTGAATGTGCCCTTTTATTTAAAATGCATCTCTGGGTTATTTGTGGAGCATAGGAATTTGTTCATTCCCCCTCCCCCAAATATAGTCTAGTCCACCACAAGGTCTGAGGGTCAGTGGACCGGCCTCCTGCTGAAAAAGTTTGCTGACTCCTGTCTTATTCTATTTGTTAAGTCTGCAAGCTGGTAGCTGGCTGTTCCTAGGCCACAGTTCCTGTTGAGGACCTTTTGAGGCAACTGAGTGGAGCTGAGCAGCTTAAATTTGCTCAGCCCATGATGAAGAGGAGTCTTCTCTATCTGGGAGTTGCCAAGGAACAAGCCACACCCCAAGGACCAATAGCGCCAGCTTGCATCTGGAGCTGAGTGATGTCACCATGCCACACGGCATGTGTGCATGACATCACCACGCCCTACAGTGTGCTGACATCACTCATGCCATGGTGATGTCACATGTGCTTGTGTCATGGTGTGCCCACACAGCCGTCACTGCACTTTGGGGGGCCCCAGTCCCTTCATTGAGAATTGGGGGCCGGGATTCCACAGCTCTGCATAGATGAAGCCTATGCCAAAAAAGAGCAGGAAGTCTGTTGGGGCTTGGACCAGATGATTTGTGTGTATAAATGTGTGTGTGTGCTTCTCCTTTTTTTTTTTTTAAAAAAAGTTTTTATTTATACTTTTCAGGTTTATACATTTCATTAGTTTTATAATCAATTTAACATTTCAAAGTTTGACTCCCTTCCTCTTTCTGTGGTTCCTTGAATTTGTTTTTGAATATCTTCTGCATATCCAAATTCATTTAATTTGCTCATTTGATTACAGTGGTACCTCGGGTTAAGTACTTAATTTGTTCCAGAGGTCTGTTCTTAACCTGAAACTGTTCTTAACCTGAAGCACCACTTTAGCTAATGGAGCCTCCTGCTGCCGCTGCACCGCCAGAGCACGATTTCTGTTCTCAACCTGAAGCAAAGTTCTTAACCTGAAGCACTATTTTTGGGTTAGCGGAGTCTGTAACCTGAAGCGTCTGTAACCTGAATCGTATGTAACCCGAGGTACCACTGTATCTACTTTAAATATATATACTCTTATGAAACTGCGGGTTCTTACAATAATCCTGCTTTTGGTATGACTCCTGTGCCTTTAATAGCGGACTAACATGTTCCAAAGCATGCAGTGCAAGTAGATAAATAGGTACCGCTCCGGCGGGAAGGTAAACGGCGTTTCCGTGTGCTGCTCTGGTTTGCCAGAAGTGGCTTAGTCATGCTGGCCACATGACCAGCTCCGTCAGCCAGTAAAGCGAGATGAGCGCTGCAACCCCAGAGTCGTCCACGACTGGACCTAATGGTCAGGGGTCCCTTTATTTTTTAACAGGTAAACATATCGCAGAGAAATGTTTCTTGACATGGACAAAAGGGATCAGAATTGTGTTTTCTTCCTGAAGTTCTGCGTGGTAATTAAAGGCCCAGGAATTCAGCAAGACAAAAGGACTAACTCTGCCCCACCCTAGATTAACTAGGTGGCCTTGTGCAATCCAATATTTCTAAACCTCAGCTCCAAATCTGCAAAATGGGAATATTTAAGGACCTGCCTAGTTGATCTACTAAGAGGATGATTGAGAAAAATTACTGTGTGGGCAATCTATCCGGAAGATGTTTGTATTTCGAGGAGATAGTTCTCTAACATGGTTATCCTTCCTGCCCCCTGTTCCTTCCCCCTCCCTTTCTCTTGTTAAATTCTTTGATGGCTGAGAACAGCCTTTAATGTTCTAATCTGTTGGAAGGAAGCGATAGTACTGGGTACCTTCTTTGATGTTGGACATTGTTTGGAGAAAGTGAGGCATTGGGAGAGGGTGGCTAATGAATAATCTGCACGCCAGTCAGGCAAGCCACAGGCTAGCTATATAGCGATCTCTATAAATCGGATGGTGTTGGGCATAGTTTTTCAGAAGCTCGTGCCCAGACTGATCGATCACAGGGCTGTGCAAACTGAGGCTACCTGGTGGAGTCCCTTCGCCACTTCTTGAGGGCTTCCAAGTGGCAGATCGAAGTGCATGCTTGGTAATGTATAAACAGTGGTTGTTGTTGTTGTTTAGTCGTTTAGTCGTGTCCGACTCTTCGTGACCCCATGGACCAGAGCACGCCAGGCACTTCTGTCTTCCACTGCCTCCTACAGTTTGGTCAGACTCATGTTTGTAGCTTCGAAGACACTATCCAACCATCTCGTCCTCTGTTGTCCCCTTCTCCTTGTGCCCTCCATCTTTCCCAGCATCAGAGTCTTTTCCAGGGAGTCTTCTCTTCTCATGAGGTGGCCAAAGTATTGGAGCCTCAGCTTCATGATCTGTCCTTCCAGTGAGCACTCAGGGCTGATTTCCTTCAGAATGGATAGGTTTGATCTTCTTGCAGTCCATGGGACTCTCAAACAGTGGTACCTCGGGTTAAGTACTTAATTCGTTCCGGAGGTCCGTACTTAACCTGAAACGGTTCTTAACCTGAAGCACCACTTTAGCTAATGGGGCCTCCTGCCGCCGCCGCGCTGCCGGAGCACGATTTCTGTTCTCATCCTGAAGCAAAGTTCTTAACCTGAAGCACTATTTCTGGGTTAGCAGAGTCTGTAACCTGAAGCGTATGTAACCTGAGGTACCACTGTAATGCTTGCTGTTTAGAATAAAATCTTTAATCTTTCCACTCACTTGTGTTTCTGTTGCCTCTGAATCTCATTTTAAAAGAGCCGCTTTGCATTTGGCAAGGCAGTTAGTAAGTGAAATGTGCCGTTGGCGGGATCAGCGGATTGTGAAAAGCTCCTCAGTTGTGTGCCTTCTGAACTTCAGTCTTGCACTTGTTGAAGTCAGTGGCAGAACTGAACTTTTCCCTCAGCAAAGTCATCCCCAAACTGACAGCTTCACCCTTCAAGCCCAAGTCTGTGCCTGGTTTCTAAATTTAAAGTTAATCCTCTTTCAACAGAAGTCTTATTAAAAACAACAGGAGTGCATAAACCTTCTAATCTTTCAAGGCCACTATGGGGTGCTTTAAAAAAAAAAAAAATTCCATAGAAGAACTGTACTGATGCCAGTGCAAGATTTATTTTTTCCTGTCCGAAATGGCAGTAAACACATTGAAGTAAGCCCACCAAAATCAGATAAGGAAGTGAGAAGGGAAGCACTAAGATTGGAATGGCATTTTTGTGGTTTCTGACCATGACAGATTGGGGCACAGTGTTGGCCTAGCTCAAATTAGTCAGAGCACAGGGAGTCCAGTTGGTCCATTTCTTTCTTTCCCACCCTTCCTTTGTGAACTGGATTGAATGGGAAAAGGTAGAAATTCTTCTGTTAACTAGTACATTTGCCAGAGGAAAGTGCCTCGGTGATTTCTGAAGATTGCTTTTGTGAATGGGGGGAAAAGAAAAAGAGCAAAATGAAGGAACCGTAGCTTAATTGCAGCGCATAAGCTTTGTTGCATACAGACAGACCCAGGTTTGCCACCCCTACCCCAAATATCCCCCGTGAGAAGGGTGCTCAAAATAACCCCCCTGTCATTTATGAGAAGAGATTGCTGTACAGTGGTACCTCAGGTTAAGTACTTAATTCGTTCCGGAAGTCCGTACTTAACCTGAAACTGTTCTTAACTTGAAGCACCACTTTAGCTAATGGGGCCTCCTGCTGCTGCTGCGCCGCTGGAGCACAATTTCTGTTCTCATCCTGAAGCAAAGTTCTTAACCTGAAGCACTATTTCTGGGTTAGTCTGTAACCTGAAGCATATGTAACCGTACCACTGTAATTAAACACATAGTCAATCAAATAAATTTTAGGAAAAAACAAAGCCACTTGAAAAGCAAACTTCCCTCACTGTAGAGGCTTTTTCAGATGGTTCCTTCTCAGCCCAATAAGAGGAGGTCAAGTTTTGGGTTTGTGTTAACCTTTGCCCTACCAGTCCAATTTTCAAAAGGTTTCAGACCTACAATTACTCAAACAATGCATTTCAACAAATAAATACCCCCCCGTACCCCCAGGCAGTCCCGTGAAAAGCCTCATTCCACCATAAATTCACATATCTTTCTCTTTTTGTGCTGGGCATATCTTATGTGCGAGTGGGAAAACCAGTTTTGCCACTGTTGGTACAATGCTGTTTCTGGCTTCCCGACAAATAGATGTGTGTGATACACATGTTTGCAAACATACCTTGCAAACAAGACTCCTTGTTTGATTAACACAGAACTCTTGCACCTTGCAATTTTCTCCCTCTGCTTCCTTCATTAGGACACAGCAATGAGCTTGTAATTCTAATGTTTACTCCATGCACTTTCTCTGAGCACTTTTTCTAATGTGATTGGGTTGACTCCTAAGCATTTGTTGCACGTGATTTTCACATCTGCTACATCCTGTCGATCCAGCAGAATCCTAGTCTAGTGAACTGGGCAGATCTCAGGCCTGAAGGTGTTCAGCAGACTCAATTTTTAGCCATGGTTATTTATATTTATTTGCTATGTTTATATGGCACCTTTATCTTCCAAGGAGCTCAAGGTGGTTAATATGGTTCTCCTCTACCCCATTTCATCCCCGCTGGAACCCTGTGAGGTAGGTTAGGCTAAGAGATGGTGACTGGCACAAGGTCACACAGTGGGGATTTGAACCCTGTTCTCCTAGGTCCTGATCCAACATATTAACCCAGGGGTCAGCAAGGTTAACCTTGCCAGGGCCCATTCACTCCCGCGGAGATGGATCACGTCTGCGCAGATTTCCGGCATCTGCATCCGTGCAGGTGTGATTTCCGGTGCTGCGGAAGCGAGTCCCCGCTCTGTGCTGTGCCGGTTTAGCGCAGCGTGGGGGGGGGGGAGACTCGCCAAGCTGGTGGCTTGGTTCAGGGGTGGCTCGTGGGCCATTTAAACAACCCCCGTGGGCTGCTTGTGGCCCATGGGCTGCAGGTTGCTGATCCCTGCTTTAACCATTACGCCACACTGGTGTAATTAGGGTTGCTAATCTGAATGTATGTATGGTGGGTCCTTCAAATTATCTAGTTTCATATGGACTCCATTTTAACTGAAAAACAGTATCATTTTATGACAATGACTGCCTGAATTGATCCTGGTATGTGTAGCATTGTAGTTAACCACACCGCATATGGAATTTGAATTTAGCTTCTCAAATCTCTATAGATGTGTTCACGAGAATTGAAAGTGTCCCTTCCACACACAGAGTCCATGGAATTTGTTCTTCCGGCACATCAGGTTACATTGTGGTGATATCTTAACACACCAAAAGAACTGGAACCAATGAAAGACTGAAAATAACAAATCCCCTCTAGTTAGTATTCACATTTTTACATATTTGTGATTCATGAGCTGCTGATAAATGCCAGTTGAAAGCTAAGCAGAAAGAAAAAGAAGACTAAATGAGGTTCAAGTGACCTGAAAACAGAAATCTATTTTGTGCTGAATTCTAGAGCAACTGAGCTGTGTCTGATAAATTAACTTCCCAGTCTGAAAGCTATGTGTTTAATTTTATGGCTGAGCTTTTTTCGTTGTTGAAAAAGAATCACATAGGAGAGGAATAATGTCCAATTTCTATTCACATGAATGGGAATGAATACCCAGGTTCCTTTAGGTCGCTCTGACATTCTATCCAGGGAGTGTATAATAATTCTGTTGAGTTACACCATTCCAACAATCATAAGGAGGAAGTGCATGTGAGTTTTTCTTGGAATTGTGTGCCTGATTTGACCATCGCCTGATACTTGTTCTTTTCCATTGGTTTTATGTCACCACGTGACCATTAAACTTAATACGGCAATCTCTTTAAAACAACAAGGGATGAATGAATGCGTTTATGGCTGTCGGCAACGATAAAACAGATGTGCTCAGAAATCAATGTGTTTCTCTCTGCAGTTGAGATCACTTGCCAATATAGCCTAGTTCAGGGTTGGGGAACTTGTAGCTCTCCATATGTGGCTTGGACCACAGTTGGTTTTTTTTAAAGAAATCATTTTTATTTGATTTTACAAATAAAAATTTATAACAATCCAAATGCATATTCATATATAGAGATTGCTCTGAATCTTTAGACTTCCCCCCATCTCCTTCATGGGTCCTATTGTCAACTTTTACAACTGCATATTATTACATAATCTATATTTTGTATCCATCCATGTTATCCACAGTATTTGTTACATTACAAGTGGGATTAAAATCCTGCTAATGTTTTCATCCGCTTACAGTGGTCTCTTAAATAAATTATAAACTTTCCCCATTCTTTTAAAAAGTTTTTGTCCTCTTGCTTCCTGAGCTTTCCAGTAAGCTGGGCCATTTCGGTGAAGTCCATCAACTTGGCTTGCCATTCCTGTCTAGTAGACACTCTTTCTTCTTTCCATCTCTGGGCTAGTAGCATCTGAGCAGCTGTTGTCACATACATTAAAAGTCTTTTCCGTTCCTTTGGAATGTCCGTACCTATAATTCCTAATAGAAAAACTTCTGGTTTTTTAACAAAAGTTATTTTAAACATTTTTTTCATTTCATTATATATCATCTCCCAGAAAGCTTTTATAACCTTACATGACTTGGACCACAATTTCTATCAGCCCCAGTCAGCATGGCCAATGAATGGTCAGGGATGATGGGAGTTGTAGTCTAGCAATATCTGGAGGACCATCCCACATACAGGTACGAAGGAAACGCATTAAAAACAGGCAGATCATCCATCCAATTCTCATGAACAACTTGACTCTTTATGGTCCCATTTCTCATGTTCTCCCTCTGTCTGTTGGTCTCCTTGTCTTCTACCAGACTTTTCCAGACTTATAATATCCAGATTTCCACGCTCCTTTCATCTTCTGGTTTTGTTAAGTAGTGAAAAACATGTGCAGCCTTCTAAAACGTCTCATCCATTTGCACTTGCTTGCAACCAAGCAACCTTTTGAAAGTTTGTGTCCCTAATGGGGCAAACAGATAAAATCGTAAAATTTCGTATGATAGAGAAATGGCAGTCTGGATCTAGCCTTCTACATATCTTCATTCATTTTTATTTGTATGCAGATTTTCCACACTAATAATAATAATAATAATAATAATAATAATAATAATATTTATACCCTACCCATCTGGCTGGGTTTCCCCAGCCTCTCTGGGCGGCTCCCAACAGAATATGAAAAACACAATAAAAGATCAAACATTAAAAACTTCCCTAAACAGGGCTGCCTTCAGATGTCTTCTCAAAGTCAGATAGTTGTAGTGAGGGCACTGCCAGAAGGCCCTCAGAGCTGGACCTCAGTGCCCGGGCTGAACGATGGGGTGGAGACGCTCCTTCAGGTATACTGGACCGAGGCTGTTTAGGGTTTCAAAGGTCAGCACCAGCACGTTGAATTCTGCTTGGAAACGGAGCTTACAACAAAGAAAACAGGAATTCATTTCAAACAAATGCAACGAAAACCATTTCATAACAACATAGCAAACCAATAGAAAATATAATAGCATACAACCCCCCCCCCCTACATTTCAATACTATAAATGTAGCAAGATTACACAGGCCCTTTCCTGTAGCCACTTCCATGGGCAAGGGGTGAGATAGCCGAAAACACCCTCCCTATATCTTGCCAATATAATACTGATCTTGCGCCTTCAAAAACTAAACTTCAACTTTCCAAGTCAGGGCATTCCTTCCCTTCTCCCTGATTTAGATACACCCTATAGCTAGCATAACTGTTAACCACAATCCTTTGTTGATTTATGCATTGCACCTGCATTGCTCCAAGATCCACAGCATGGCATTTCACAGTGCAATTCTAACCATTCCTGCTCATAAATAAATCCTAATGAATACAGTGGGGTTTCCTCCCAGGCAAGAGGGGTTAGGATTACAATCACCAGTAAAACTAGTCTTGAATCCAGTTCAGATGGGCTTTCCTGCAGCTCCTTTGCATACACATGCGCACATGTGCAGACAACCATACTGCTTTTGTAAGTAGTCTTTTTGCACTGGGTGGTGGCCAGCATAACATTAGGCAAGGATACTTGCTGGCATTTTGACAGCAGCCTTTGTTGAATGGCTTCTCCCACTGCCTCGGTGCAATGTGTTCTTGACACTTCCGTGAGTGCATTCATCTCACATGCACCACATAAACCACTTACTGACACGAGCAGTTCATTGCCCAAACAAGCTGGTAAAAGACGATTCTGAGATGTAGAAACTCGAGAGGTGGTGAAAAGGCACACAGCATCATATGAGCTTCAGAAATGGGTTGTGAAACCAGCCTTGTTTAGACTGGAAGGGAAAGGAAAGTACTCTGCTTCAGCCTGGTGCTATGTGGTTGCCAGCATGTCATGTACATGACTGGGCTGTTGCTGTCACCCACAGACCACCTGCCCCACTGATTATTGCAACTATCATAGAAGATATTATATAATTTAACGGTCTTCTTTTGACAGGCAAGTCATCTTCTCCTGCCCAGGTGTGTTTTTAAGCCGCTTAATAAGCTTGATACTCAATACCTCATGCCCGAAATGTCTTAAGCCCATGGATGACTATGAACCTTAATCTAATGTGTGGGAAAGCAGAACAGAATAGAGGAATTTGATCTTCTGTGTCGCTGCTTTCAGTGCAGACTCTGGCTTGGTTCCTTTGCCCTGTGAGGAACTTGCTCTTTTCTTTTGTGGGTTTAAGCAGTAGGCAATGGTTTCAACCACAATCCGGAAGGGGGGAAAGTGGGGATAAGTTGTCATTGGAGAACATGCACGACTAAAAATGAAATGCAACAGAAATCTGGAAGCGTTGCGAGCTTCCTGTGTACACAAAAACTCAGCATGAATGGACAATACCCAGGTTCACAATGGAGACCTAAAATGTCTGAAATCCTACCAATAGGGCATGGGGTAAAAAAGTTGACAAATAGCTTATTTCCACCCTAGCACATTTCCACAAAGAAGATATTGTAGGCTTCTATTATAGACAGTGCTATCGTTGCACCGAATGCAGTGGCTGTTCAATAATCTGGCAATGCAGGCAGAGACTGGAAATGGACAGAAGGGACTTTTATTAAAACAGTTTTCACTCTGTCTGTTCCTACTAAACAAAGGGTGAGAAGCTTCTGGCCCACAAGAGAGGCGGTGGATAGGGCCCGAGGCAAAAGTGGGCAGTGCAATGAATGCAAATTTTACCTTTGTATAGCAGGCCAGTTTCTGCACACCCTCAAATACCCCTCTCTATCATCCACCCAGACAAGACAGAGTCATTATCAACGTTCCAGGGCACATTCCAGCAAGCAAAATGGGGGAGGGAACATGGCTTGGGGCCAGATAGAACAGCCCAGAGGGCCATTTTATGACCATGAAATTTCCCACGGAATAAAGGGACAAGCCTGTTCCAAAAGCAAGCAGCAAACGAGTATGCGGGGCAAATTCTGCTCTGCTCCTCCCCAGGTTCTTTGCTCATTATATTCAGTTTCTTTTAGAAGCCCAAATAGGGTGGGGTTTCTGGGCAGTCTCCAGTAGACTAGGCTGAGGTTCAATTCACATGTAACATACCAGCCAGCAGCTGATGGGAGTTGTGGTACAAAACACCCGGAAGGCTGCTAAATCTGCTGTACACACTAACCTTGGAGTAAGTCCTCTCCAACGCAATATAATTTATGTCTGAGCAGACATGCATAGGACTGTGCTGTTATTTGCATTTAGGTGCGATGGATTTTATGCTGAAATATTCACCATGTGAGTACTGTCCCTTTGGAGTCGCAATACAGGAAAGAACTGAGCTGGAGTCCAAAATAAATACATGAGATTTATGTGCTTAACTCTTGTTTGTAAGTCCTGTGATTCCGCAAAGCTTAATTACTTTTACATTACTCTGAATTGTAGCCTTTGAGACGTTATGGTCTTAAAGGGAAATATTTTGGTTTCTGTGTGGCTGGTATAAGTCGGTGCCTCCAATTTCAAACATGTACTTTGGTGTAGCTAGTCACAACACCATCTCTGCAAGGCTGGTGATAACACCATGTTGTGTAAATGAAAGCCTTTGCAGCTTTGCTGGTTTCAAAGAGCAACACAGAGTGATAGCTCTTAACTAGATGAAAGTTTCCAACACCTTCTTCAAATAGTGTGCTGCCTAGCTGAAAGGGCGTTGCATAACCAGACCTCTTCAGCAAGGCCAGACAGTTTGTAATATTGCCAGAATAGTTACTATTTAAAAAACCCCAGCTCTGTTGGTTTAAAAAACACTTAGTTTTCTGAATATCGCAGACCCTCCAAGTATTCCGGCTTTACAGAAGCTGTCCCAATTTCTGATTTGATCCTAGAATGTCCACTTTTCCTTATGATGCCTCTATTTTTTTCGGAGAAATGTTGGAGAGAAAGGTAGGGTGTCCCTATTTTCATCGCAGAAATGTTGGAGGGTATGGAGGTGTCTGACCCCTGAGCCATTTGAAGGCAGCTCTGTATAGGGAATGTTTTTTTAAAAAAATGTTTAATGTTTCATTGTGTTTTTTTATATGTTGGAAGCCACCCAGAGTGGCAACCCAGTCAGATGGGTGAGGTATAAAATTCTTCTTATTCTTATTGAATAGGATGTCCCTATTTTCATCAGAGAAATGTTGGAGAGCATGATATAGGTCTGGCTATTTGACATCTTTTTGTGTGTTTGTGAAGATTTTTACTCTGAAATGAAAAGTTCACTTCTCTCACCACCAACGAAAACTAATACGTGAATAAAAAAGAGAGCCTACGCACATGATGTTGGCACAAAAACCTTGCACATACACTGTGTAAAAATATGAAAGTTTACTATCCCAATCTTCTCTCTTGCTCTTCCCACTACCTCTCTTCTTTCCCAATCTTTATCTATAACATTGGTGTCTCACATTGAAGATAGCTTCTTGAAGAAAGATTCTATGAACAGAAAACTGAGACACTCTACAGTATGTACTTTTGTAATTCAAGAAGATCTTTAATAAAAATGCAAATTAAAAAAAGCATGGTTTTAGCTGCCAGGTTTGATGCATTTGCACTGGCATGGCTGTTGGTGCAACTTGCTTTCTTAAGAAAATAATAACATAAAATGAGATCCAGCAGCCAGTTGGATGCTTGTGGGAAGGTCACAAGTAAGGCATGAAGCTCCCACTGATGTTCCCCGCAGCCTATAATTCTCTAGGTAGCATATAACCAACCTGAACTTAG
Organism: Podarcis filfolensis; assembly: GCF_964270895.1. NCBI lineage: Eukaryota > Metazoa > Chordata > Lepidosauria > Squamata > Lacertidae > Podarcis > Podarcis filfolensis. The sequence goes on from NC_139603.1 coordinate 16,053,813, forward strand.
CCACCAACACATCTGTCCTTCATAACTTTTTTCTATGAAAAAATAAGAACAAGTGCAGCAAATCTCAGACTGCCTGGACCAGCATCTTATCATGCCACCTGCTGCTTAATAGTCAAGTGTAGGTACGTGGGTGGCGCTGTGGTCTAAACCACTGAGCCTCTTGGGCTTGCCGATCGGAAGGCCGGCGGTTCGAATCCCCGTGATGGAGTGAGCTCCCATTGTTCTGCCCCAGCTCCTGCCAACCTTGCAGTTCTAAAGCACGCCAGTGCAAGTAGATAAATAGGTTCCACTGTGGCGGGAAGGTAAACGACATTTCCGTGCGCTCTGCTTTTCGTCACGGTGTTCCGTTGTGCCAGAAGTGGTTTAGTCATGCTGGCCACACGACCCGGAAAACTGTCTGTGGACAAATGCTGACTCCCTTGGCCTGAAAGTGAAATGAGCGCCACAACCCCGTAGTTGCCTTTGACTGGACTTAACCGTCCAGGGGTCCTTTACCTTTTACCTTTTTAAACAATAGTCAGGTGAAAAGCAACAATGCTCCACATCCCACAATTCCATCTCTGTGTGAGCTCTGCTTCCTTACTACCTATCACAAAAAAGTATCTATCTACATGCAGAATATGGGTGGTTTTAGGAGTCATTCTCTCTTGCCAGGGAACCCTGGACCCTGAAGTACTTCAAAGGACTGTGCAGTTCTAAGGAGGAATGCATGTATATGGGATACATGCAAAGATTATTTCAGGGCGAAGGAAAGGCTGAAATGAAATGTGATCCGAGGGTAAGAGTGGACCCGGTTTTCAGATGAAGCCATTAGTCTGTTGCTCAGGCAATCATTAGTCACAGTGGCTTATATTTCAGCACATCTGAAAATTTATCTTCCCTTGGTGGTTCATTTGCTGAGGAATGGCCAGACCACACTGCTGAGGTATTGGCTGAGTTTGGAAAGGAGTTTGCACCAAGCCCACTCTTCTGTCATCAAAGTGGCCCATCAGTCTGAGGGAGTAATTTGTGAATGCGGTGACTCTGATTTCAGGAACGCACAGCTCTTTTATCATTGGGTTTGCCCTGGGGGTGCTTTGATCTCAAGGTGCCGGTATCCCTTCTCACATTATGTGAGCTACAAGATAAACATCAGTGGGAGACAGACGATAAGCCTAGCTTTGACAATAGGCAGGTAGCCAGGTGGTGGGTGATTCACTCTGAGCTTCTTTAAGTGTAAAGCTATGCTGATTTTTCTCCTCAACCCTTGACTCTTGGGATCCATTACTCTGTTCTAGCACTCTTATCTGGGCGCTGTTATAACAAGCATAAACATGCACTTCTAATGAGAGCTTATCTGACCCTGGTGTTTGTCATACTGGAACAGCCAGGCAATAAACAATCCCACCATAAAATATCTATGACACTGACCAGTATTCCATAGTCCACTGCAGGGTGGGCACAAAAAATATTATTATTATTATTATTATTATTATTATTATTATTATTATTGAAATATTTTTATTTGATTTTACAAATATTAAATTATAACAATACAACCATGCTCATCAACAGTTAAAATATTCTTCCGAATCTCTTGACTTCCCACCTTCCCCTCCATGGGTCCTGTTATTACACCTTTCCTACTGCATCTTTTTCAATATTCCATGTTTTATATAACTCCATCAACTCCATAGTACTTGCTACATTACAAATGCTGTTGCAATCCTGCTAAACGTTTTCATCTGCTAACAGTGATCTCGAAGATAGATTATAAATTCCCCCCATTCTTTGTTGAAATTTTGGTCTTCTTGATTCCTGAGACTTCCAGTCATTTTTTTGCCAACAGGGGCAAAATGTATTAGAAGGAATTGCTGGGCTTGCATGATTTGGAGCATTTTTGGGATGTATGCTGCATTTCTGAGACACTTCAACAGTGGAATGGAATTTAGAGAATACACTTCTGCAGTCCTAGGTTTAGTGAAATTCTCTCCCCTTTTTAAAGATCTGCTGTTATGAGGGAAGGAGGAGGTCCCAATTAACAGCCCACAGTTAACAAACTCTGATCTCTTTGGGACAGAGGTATCAGTGCTTCAAGCCAGCACAGGAAGGTTATGAAGCAGTAAAGGCATCTCCTCTTCCTCTGTTCTGACACCCTGATTGGTTTGGGTCCCAGCTTTCCAATTGGATGGGGAAGCCCAGTCTACACTTCTGGGTGATGGCACCACCAATTCCGGTTCTTCTTCTTCTTTGCCGATCCCTCATAGCTGAGTAAGATTGACTTCCACAAACACGGTTTTAACAGTCCATTAGTGACTCTGGAGGCCAATTCTGGATCGACATGTCCTTCCACAGTAAGCACACACTCTTACTGATCCTTTTTTTGCCTGGCTGGAATGTGTCCTTGAACTCCAATAAGTGTGTGTGCGTGTGTAAAAACTAGCCTGCTGTGCAAAGGTAAAATGTGCATTAATTTATCCACTCACTTTTGCCTTTAGCCCATAGCTGTCAACGTTTCCCTTTTTAAAAGGGAAATTCCCTTATTCCGAATAGGATTCCTCGCAAGAAAAGGGAAAAGTTGACAGCTATGCTTTAGCCCCATCCATTTCTAGTATGTGCCCCCTTCCCAAAAGATTGCTCAAAATATTTATTTCTGTCTGTCTGTCTGTTCTCAAGGCAGTTACAACATAAAACCACAATATTGAAACACAAAATACAAAATAAAAATAAGAACCAAAACAACCCAAGGGAATGGGAATGCGACCCCTGTGCTAAAAACGGCTTCCCATCCCAAATACAGATCCTGAGCTTTGTGTGTTCCTCATCATGAAGATAACCAAAGTGAACAAGTGTGGGAGGAGCCATCAGCCATCCAATCAGCAGAGCAGAGATACAGTTAAGTGGTTCCATTGGCTGGGCAGCATCGGGTCAGTTCTGACAGCACGGAAGGCAAATGGGGTCGCCAACATCTTTGTTCATGCAGAGGTGGCATGACCATCGCCATGCTGAGTAATGTCATGGCTACTGCATGACATGCACGCAGTGCACTCTGGGAAGGCACGTAAGCCCTGCTGCAACAAAAATGTCGCAACTCCACAGTGCAACAGCCAGCAGCTAATGCTGCTGTTGAAAATCTTGGTTGTGGTCTCTATGGCATGTAGTAAAGGGTACATCCAGGGCCGACTCTCACCCATGAGGCAAGCTGAGGTGACTGCCTCAGGTGGCAGGATCCATCGGGGCAGCAAATCTTGATGTCAATCTTTCTTCCACCCTTGTTACTGTTGTCGATCTTCCCTCACCCCTTCTTCCCTGGCAGGGAGGGGAGAACCATTTTGGGGTTCACCTCAAGTGCCAAAATATTTCGGGCCAGCCCTGGATACATCCTTGCCTCTGTGCATCATCATCATCATCATCATTTATATACAGCCCTATACCTGGATGTCACAGAGAGCTGCTGTAGTGTAATGGTTAGAATGCTGGACTAGGACAGAAGAGACCAGCGTTGCTGTCCCTACTCAGCCATGAAGTACTGTGGGTGACATTGAAACAGTCATTTTCTCTGCCTAGACGCCAGTGGCACTGTGGTCTAAACCACTGAGCCTCTTGGGTTTGCTGATCAGAAGGACGGCGGTCTGAATCCCCGCAATGGGGTGAGCTCCCATTGCTCTGCCCCAGTTTCTGCCAACCTAGCAGTTTGGAAAGCATGCCAGTGCAAGTAGATAAATAGGTACCACTGCGGCGGGAAGGTAAACAGTGTTTCCGTGCGCTCTGGTTTCCATCACGGTGTCCAGTTGTGCTAGAAGCGGTTTAGTCAGGCTAGCTGCATGACCCGGAAAGCTGTCTGTGGACAAACTCTGGCTCCCTCAGTCTGAAAGCGAGATGAGCGTTGCAACCCCATAGTCGCCTTTGACTTGACCTTGCCGTTCAGGGGTCCTTTACCTTTTACCTTGAGGCTGGTATGAGAATGGGAACGTCCATATATGCCACCCTAAGCTCCTTGCAGGAAGAGATTGCAGATAAAAAATGTAACAAATGAAGGAATGAAGAGTGAATTGCCTGGTTGCTTGTGAAAAGACAATAGCAAGTTTGGGAAGGTAATAATTAATGGGGTGCAACTGCAACAGATAGTTACTAACCTGCCATTCCTTTCCTCCTTCCCTTTTTTGTTCTAACCAAATTGTCAACGGTGTGCTCTTAGTTTTCCATGTATGAAGGAGAAAGTGGCCCTATGCTGTGTGTTCATATGTGTGTGTGTGTTTCTATTTATCTATCACTCTGGAATTCATTGATCGATACAGAGACCCCCAGTAGGATGGACTAAAAAAAAAAGGGGTGTTGTTTTTTTTTAAGACTGTGGGAAGAAATGCATGGAAACTACCAACAGAAAGAATCTGTTGTTTTGAAACCGAGATGGGAATGCAGCTTCAAACAAAACTAAATCTTGCATGGCATGTTTACAGCAACGTGGCTTTGAACTGGTGAGAATCTAGTAATTCAGACTGTGAAGTTGAAACTTTTTTGAGTTTCAAAGTAAACTCTCCTCTCAGAACAAGCATGGGGTGGCCTTAAGAAGAGACCCACGTGAGGAAAAGAGATGGACCAGTGTAGCTGAAACATTACTGTTTACAGTAGAGCTTCAGCACCCTATTTCCTAACTCGTGTTATGTTGTGCTAGCTCGGGATGCTTTAAGCTGGTTTGAACTTCCTCCTGCTCCGCCACTCCTATTCAAATGTTCCCTGTAAACAAGCGCCTTTTAAATAGTATTTACTTCTGTTGGCATATAAACATTCTTAAAGCACAGCTGGATATCCATTTTCAGAATTTGGACTTGAAATTCCAAGCAAAGCAGCGATAGGGATTGTTGATGCCTCGTTTCCAAACACTGGACATGAGCCAGCCAAAGTAAATCCATTTAAAAGTCCCTTTTGATACCAGTGGAACGTCGGTTAAACACATGATTAGCTTTTCCATCAAAATGGATGGGGGCTTAACTTCGGCTCATCTTTGTCCTGTTGAACCAGTATTATTTCCCCATTCCTCTATTTATAGCTGCCGGTTAGTACCAATATTTTCATATTTTCCATGTAATGTCAAGCTTCACTCACGCACCAGATCTCTCTTTATTTGGTGGGAAAGGTCTCAAGCGCACGAGGGGAGAATGACCATAGCCTGAGTTCAAAGTTGAAACAAACATTGAGTTTGTAGGCTTTTCGCTCGAGTCTGAGGAAAACACAAGATGAATGTCAGCCAGACTACAAAATATTGGGAACTACAAGGGAAGGAGAGCGCTCCCTCAAAAACTGGCACAGCAAAGTGAAACAGAGCCGCTTGTCACCTCACTTCACGTCATGAAAATTGTCATGGGATCTTTCCTGAGGCCATGATGACAGAGTGCTCCCTAGAAGAGAAGAAGAAGAGTTTGGATTTGATATCCCGCCTTTCACTCCCCTTAAGGAGTCTCAAAGCGGCTAACAATCTCCTTTTCCCTTCCTCCCCCACAACAAACACTCTGTGAGGTGAGTGGGGCTGAGAGACTTCAGAGAAGTGTGACTAGCCCAAGGTCACCCAGCAGCTGCATGTGGAGGAGCAGAGACGCGAACCCGGTTCACCTGATTATGAGTCCACCGCTCTTAACCACTACACCACACTGGCTCTCATAGGGTGTCTTCTCCCAGTTTGCCCCAGTTTCTGGGAACATCAGCACTGGTGCAGGGAGCAACTTTTGAGTAGGTTGTTTCCACATGGGCGGATGCACTGGGAATGGGCTGAACCCTGGGAAAGAGTGTTCATTGATTGATTGATTGATTCATTCATTCATTCATTAGCTAGGCGTAGGGAATGCGCAACCCTCAAGATTTTGTTGGACTGCAACTCCCATCATCCCTAGCCAGTTTGGCCAGCTGTCAGGAATATCAGAAGCTGTAATTCTGCAATGTCTGGAGGTTCTCCAGTGGTCAATTGAACATTGTCACTGGTTTAGGATATAATGGGAAGCATGGTTAAGTGCTGAATACTGATTAGTCCTTGTGTGAAGGAAGGCGCAAGGCAAGTGAAAAGGCTTTGGCGCCTTCATTATACACCTTTAGGTGCCAGGCAAAAATGTTCCTCTTTAACCAGGCCTTGGGCTGATTGACATCTTTCAAAATGTGTTGGGGAGAGGGGGTTTATTGGGATGTTTTTATTATTATTATTATTATTATTATTATTATTATTATTATTATTATTATTATTATGTATTTTGCGTTTTTATATTGTGATTTTATGTTGTAACTGCCCTGAAACCTACATGCATAGGGCAGCATACAAATTTTATAAATCAATCTTTTACCTCCTATCTCTCTCTCCCCCTTGTCTAAACTCTAATCTCTGAGGCAGGGAATGGCTTTTTTTTTTTTTTTGCTCCCCTCAGTCTTTAGCACTCCATCCATGTACACTGATGGCCGTACATCAACAGGAAAGATTTGGGATAAGTTGTGGCGCTCTTTATTTTAAAGCTGGCAGCAGTTTCCAGTTTGATAGCTGTTCTGTTGTTATGCTTGAATAGCTGATCACCACTGTATGGCTTGACTGGGGCTAATTCTCTCTGCTTTGCCCTAATGTTTGTTTGTTTGCTTTTTAGTAAATTTATTTATTTGGTTTTTCAGATTAAAACATACATACAACATAAAAACAAGATTCTCTTGGACTTCCCTCCTCCCCTTTGTGGGTCCTGTTGCTAATCATTTCCTCCTGCATCCTTTATAATAATCCAAATCTTTTATCTCTCCATTGTATCCAAAATTCACCATTAAACTACAAGTGATATTCCAATCCAATTTTAACTGTTTACAATGGTCTTTAATAAAATTTATAAATTTCTCCTATTCCATATTAAAATTTTGGTCCTCCTGATTTCTGATTCTTTCGGTCATTTTAGCTATTTTGGCATAGTCCATCTACTTAATCTGCCATTCTTCTCTGGTAGGGACTTTATCTTCTTTCCATTTCTGGGCTAATAACATCCGTGCAGCTGCCGCTTTGTCCTAATATTAGTCCACCAAATTCATCTGTTGCAATACTATTACCTTGGCGATTTTGGATCCCTTCGTTTCCCAGTCTTTCAGTGTTAATGTTGCTTTTTACGTATGACAACTGTGAGGTGGCAGTTAGCAATGTTCTAACAAACCTGACATAAGGAGTGAGCATTTGAGGACTTTGTGGTTTGGATCTAGACTTAGCCTTCCATGGATGGAATGACTCCTTCCATCCATAGATTGCTTTTGGGGAAGGGGGCCTTGGCAAAAGTTGCTTCTTCTCTCTGCTGGAGAACATGTCCTCTAGGAGGAGTCCCACTCTAGGGATGCTCCTGCAGAAGATAGTGAAGACAGACTCCAACCCTGTATCTTCTGCTGTATCATAGAAGAGCTGTGTATAGTCTGACCCTAAACCAGAAATGGATACCATGGTGATGCAATTTTGGCATATTTTCAGAATATGCAAATGAAGCAAAATATGTGTTTGTCTCTATCAGTTTATCTATAAGCCCAATATGGCTGACCATTGGTACAATTCCTGGGGAAGGGCAATGGGCTTAAAAATCTAGTATAGCTCTGTTGCCATTTCTGAGATTTCCCAAGGCATTGTCTACACATTTCCAAGGGTACTTTCATAGGCTTAAGAGCTAGAAGCTCAACTCTGTAAGAGAGAGGAGGGGAATAAGAGGGGAAGAGGTTCTAAGGATGTGGGATTCAACACCCAGTTCCAATTTATGTTCTTTCAGGGTGACGCACTGAGTTCTGCCTAATTGCTTTATTTTGGTAAGCAGCACGATGGATTGATGGGTGGCGTGACTCTTAGCGTTATGAACTCTTTAGGGTTAAAATGTGTTTTCCCAGTAGTGTAATTATCTGATTAGGACTCTTGATGGAACTGAGAAGCTTGCAGTTACCCCACTGCACTTTTTGACCCTTGATGCTGCTATAGAGAATTATATGTCGTTTTCTCCCATTGCTATCCTGCTGCAGGGGGAAAAAAATTATCCAGCTTACTTGGGAAATGTGGCCCCACAAATGGCAACATCCCTTGGTGCAAACTTTATTACATGCAGCATCTGGATCATAAAATGCAACACATGTTTCCAGATGGTTATGGGAAACAAACCCTTATCTCATTAGGAAATCACTGGGGACATCCTGCAATTGTAAACTTTCTGTGTTAAAGGCCCAGACCGTTCTGTGAAATGTCTTCTTGCTTGGAGTAGTTTTCTGCAAAGCACAGCGATTCTGCTTCAGCCCAGAGAACCATTTATGTCAAATTCCTCCAGGATAACGTTAGCATGAAGTGCAGAGGCCAGGTTTGCAGTTTCAGCAATGAATTTTATCACACTAATGCACGGGTGTGTGTTTCTTCCTATTAGAATACAAATGCAAAGAAATTAGCATAGGCTGAATTCAGAGGTAAAGACAAGCAGTGGTTTGCCATGAGGTAAAGTCTAAGTCTCGTGTGCTCCTTTTGCCCTCCTCAAATGCACATAAGGCGAAGAGATTAGAACCTTCCACTTTCTACGTTTGCTCTTGCATCCAAACGTAGCAAACTAGGGTTTGCTCAAACCACAGTTTTGACTTGGAATCCTAGTTTGTGGGCAAACCATGGTTTGCCCACTAACTAAGCAGAAGCTTCTAATCTCTCTTCCTCCCATGTAGAAGAAGGGGTAAAAGGAAGAAGGAGCATTAAGACCAAAAGCTTATGCCCACCTGCCTCCTGAACAACAAACCATGGTTTATTGTTACATTTGAATTCCGCCAGGGTGAGTTTCCAGAAACACCACTGCTCTACACAGAACAAGGCACAATAAAACTTGGCTGAATCGGATGTGGTCTGCATCGCTTACTAGCCCTGCTCTGAGCCTTGCCTGAGTGCTTTGGGCTGGCTTGGAGTGTGTGTTTGAATTGGAATAATGCCTCTTCTTTACCTAGATGGAGGATTGAGTGATGTGAGTAGAGGTGTATAAACCACTGATTTTTGGATGGCTGGAATGTGGTCTGCTGTCTTCTTCTTCTTTGTCGATCACTCATAGCCGAGTAAGATTGTCTTCCATGCACACAGTCTTAACAGTGAGTCCATAAGTGACTGTGGAGGCCAATTCTGGATCCACGTGTCCTTCCACAGTGAGGACATAGGTTTCCAGGCGGGAGTTGATCACGGTGAGGGCTTGCCAAGCGTCCTTCCTCTTAGCACATTTCTCCCTTTCATCCTGAGTTTGAGCATCTTCAAAGCCTATGACACCTTTGGTAAAGGCTGTTCTCCAATTGGAGCACTCGCAGGTCAGTGTTTCCCAGTTGTTGGTGTTTATACTATTTATTTTTTTTTAGATTTGCCCTGAGAGAGTCTTTAAACCTCTTTTGTTCACCACCAGCATTATACTTTCCATTTTTAAGTTTGGAATAGAGAGTTGCTTTGGAAGATGATAATCAGGCATCTGCACAACATGACCAGTCCAACAAAGTTGATGTTGAAGAATCATTGCTTTGACACTGGTGATCTTTGCTTCTTCCAGTACACTGACATTAGTTTGCCTGTCTTCCCAAGTGATGTGTAAATTTTTTTGGAGACACCGTTGATGGAATCTTTCAAGGAGTTGGAGAAGGCGTTTATAAGTGGTCCACGTTTCACAAGTATACAGTAAGCATACTGTACTAGGATGGAGGATTGAGTGATATGAGTAGAAGTATATAAACCTCTTGACTTTTGGATGGTTGGAATTTGGTCTGTTGTACAAAGGTCAGCGTCACACCCATTGCTGCAACCAGTTTTGCCTCTGGCCACTTCCACAGACAGACATCTGACTCCTGAAGGGTTTCCCGTGAGGGAATGTGGCTTTTGAGCTGAAAAAGTTGCTTCACCTCTCTTCTATAGGGAGTGATGGATTGCAGAGGAGCAATATTGTGCATCTTAGTTTCCCTGCCATTCCTCCACCCTGAAGCTCTTCATGGACCCTGCTGTTCAGATTGAACAAGTTATAGGACACAGTTGACTTGTGGCATAAAAGCAGCAAATGTAGGGAAGTTTTTAATGTTTGATTAGAAAATAATAGAATTGTAGAGTTGGAAGGGACCCCGAAGATCATCTAGCCCAACCCCCTGAAATGCAGGGCTATGCAGCTGTCCCATATGGGGATCGAACCTGCAACCTTGGTGTTATCAGCACTATGCTCTAACCAATTGAGCTGTCTTCAAAGGGGATGTTTTAATACTTTGTTGGGAGCCTCCCAGATTAGCTGGAGCAACTCTGTCAGATAGGGGGATAATAATAATAATAATAATAATAATAATAATAATAATAATAATAATGATGATGATGATGATGATGATGTGATGGTGATGATGGTGATGTTGTCAGGAGGGGCAAAAGGAGGGGGGAAGCCAGCACATCACTTTAAGATGTGCTTATCCACCTGTCATTTGGTGGGCAACCTGGTGTAGAAATCTTGAGTATTGAGTAATGTTCTATTTTATGTATTTTGAAATGACAGAGTTGTCTATAAGCTCAGCACAAACAGTGGGGACACATCTACAGAAGTGCAACTAAGGTTGGGCAGAGTAGCTGCAGAAAAATCTATGGTCCCCACTTAAATAAATCAAGCTGTGTAATCAAGCTCTTTGCCCCTGAGAAAAGGAGGACTGGTTGCCAGACCCACAGACAAACCTTGTGATTTAACGTAAGAAGAGAATGCTGCAGCATCAGGAACAGAAAGGGTGCAAAGGTAGCATTCCAGAGAATTTTCAGAGATATAGATAAGATTCTTCCCACCGTGGAGGGGAAGACTCACTACTAGAAGGGAAGCCGATACTCCCAAATGATGTTTTCCTGAAGAACTGGAGCCATAAGTGAGGAAGAACAGAAACTCAGAGAACTGAGACTGCTTCAGGGCAAGCGTAGAAGCAACTGATTATTTTGGAAAGGAGATGAAAATGGTGAACAGGAGGAAATGGAGAGGGAGGCCGGAGTAATGCTTAGTGAAACAGTGGAAGAGGATATGGAGCAATGTGGTCTGACAAGACCGCTATGGAAGAGAGGAGAAGAAGAAAAAAGGAAGTCAAGGATTTGCCAAGGGGAAGAAACTTTCATAATTTTCCAGTTTCAGACACAGCGGCTGCTGACAAGAGGTTCAGATGACACTTCTGTTTCTTCTGTAGTAGCATTTCCTCCCTTCCCTATCAGCCTTTTGCTCGGTTATATTTGGGCACTTGACTACTTATGAGAACTGCAGCTTCTTGTCACTTGAGCTGACAAGTGCCAAGAAATCCCAGGCTTTGCACCACGAAGCTGGTGGGTCAGCTGCCCCATCTGAAGGCTTCATCACATATTGAAGCTGCTAAGTGAGATTTGTGAGGTGACTTGTAAGTGCCAAGAAGAGGCTGCTGCTTCCTCTACAGCCTTCCTTTCTCACACTCTGAACAACTTGCTAGAAATATTGCCCAGATAGGCACACCACTCAGAGAACCTCCTTCATATGTGGGCTTTGCCTGCTCCTTGGGGGACCAGAGTGGATTTCTGCCCTCCCATTCTGACAACCACTTCAACTGCCTGTCTGATCTGTTGGCCAGATGTAGAAAAATATCAGACCCTTCCCCTCAAGTGTCCCTGTTTTACAGGGGACGGTCTCAATTCAGAAGACATCCTGGTTTCTGATTTGATCCCGGAATGTCCCATTTTTCCTTAGGATGTCTCTGTTTTCATCAGAGAAATGTTGGGGGTTATGGCAGCATGTCCCTATTTTCATCGGAGAAATGTTGGAGGGTATGGAATAGGACATCTCTATTTTCACTGGAGAAATGGTGGAGGATATGCAATATGATGTCCCTATTTTCATCAGAGAAGCGTTGGAGGGTATGAAATATGGTTGTTGACTTTCGCTTTCCATGACCTTCTGCATTTGATGCTGTCCTGGCTGTTCTCTTGCCATTGTCTAGGCTTCTGGCCCTAAATCCTAGACAGGACCATTTATATCCCATGCTCCTGATAAAGAAGTGCCCCAATCCTCAATATTTGTTCTGATATCTTTCCAGTGGTCCCTGTGCTTTAATGAGCTCTATGGTGCAGGAATCCATAGGAGAACAGTTCTGGGCCTTTGAAATAATCTCTTGTCTGGGGTGCATTTAGCCACAACTCTTCTTTTAATTTGTTGGCAGGTAAAGAGGCACATCTTTGTCCAGGTCTTTGGGAAGGGGTGCACTTCATGAAGCAACAAGAATGTCTTTTCTGCCACTGCTCTGCGGTTTAACTGCCTTGTGGTTTTCCAATAAAGAACGCTAGTGCTGCAATATTTTGCTTTAGCTTCTCATTGTTAAATGTGTTTTAATATGTATGTTCTTTCCAAACTGAGACCTTCGGGTGAAGGGTGCATTTTAAACATTCTTAATAAATAAGTAAGGTAAAAGGTAAAGGACCCCTGGATGGTAAAGTCCAGTCAAATTTGACTTTGCAGTGCTCCTCTCCGCTTTCAGGCTGAGGGAACCAGAATTTATCCATAGACAGGTTTTCTGGGTCATGTGGCCAGCATGACTCAACCACTTCTAGTGCAACGGGACACAGTGACGAGTGCCAGAGTGCACAGAAATGCTGTTTACCTTCCCACTACAGTGGTACCTATTTATCTACTCGCGCTGGTATGCTTTCGAACTGCTAAGTTGGCAGGAGCTGGGACAGAGCAGCGGGAGCTCACTCCGTCACAGGGATTCAAACTTCTGACCCGTAAGGCCGCACCCTTTTGTCTTCTCACGCCACCCTGCCAGTGTCCCCCAGAAAAATGTTCCCCGGGGCCATCACCGTGGCAGTCCCGTCCCCCCCATGATACGCCCCTGGCCTTAAATATCCATGCATCCTGATTAGTGCTAGAGACGCCATTTATGTTTACAAATGCTAAGCAGCTATTTCTTCTTTGTGCCTAAGATTTATTATTATTATTATTTTTGCACCCAGCATCGTCAGAGTACATGCGAAGCCTTGTGGCACAATTCATGAAAAGGATCTCTCTCTTTTTTTAATGCCTAACAAATCAGGCGCAATGGGAGTGGGGTCAACACTTTGACCACATCATTTTCACCCATGAAAATTCTCCCTAGTTTCTATTGGCCCCATGGGGCAACAGAAACAGGTCGCCATAAGCTGCAGGCTATTGCATCACACCTAGCGATTTTTTTCTTCCCCATCCAATTATTATTATTATTATTATTATTATTATTATTATTATTATTATTATTATATCATCATCATTATATTTTCTTATGCTACAAAACAAACTAGCAGCCCTTTTTATTTTTCCTTAAGCAACCAACCCGAAGAAGAGCTCTAAGAACTTAAAAGCTTGCTCATTATTTTGTGATGCTTTTATTTCATTATAATGAAAGCATCACTCTGCTGTTGCATTACAATCATCTGTTGAGCTTTTGTCTGGGGATCATAACATTTAACTTAAGAAATCTCTCATTTACTCTCGCTACTTCAGGGAACACCTTGAATATTTTGTGTCTCTAGAAGCCTGTATGGAAAACCTAGTTTTGCAAGAAACAGTCAGTGACGGGACTATTTTGAACCCTCCTCTTGTTGAAATGAATGCATGCTTCCCATTCACTCCTATGGGCAAGTGCTGCACTTCACTGAGGTCAACATTGCAGCGGGGGCAAAGCCTTATCTTGTGATACTAGCCAACCTCCCAACCTCCACTGGCCATGAGCCTATGGGGGAAGCAATATGCTGTGTGAGTGTGGAGCAGATATTGTGCTCCCACCTCTTGAAATCATCATCATCATCATCATCTACTTGGCCTTCTTCTCCCCACCCCCATCCTGATGGCAGGCATTTTGCTGGCCATGTCAAAAGCAAAAGACTTTGAAAAAAACTGTAAGAGGCACATCAAACAAAAGCACACTTGTTTTATCCAAGCATAGCCGGGCAAACAAATAGAGGCTTAATTGGGGATTGGCTATCTGCAAGCAAATATAGCTCTCGCTATTGTTTAAAATCTTTGTTCCTGCTGATTTGCAAAACTGCTCTGAAGTGCAATGTGACTGGATGGGCATGAAAACTCCCATTTTCTTTATATAATAAGTGCACTGTGACCTACATGGGCAAGTTGTGAGAACTGGGGTGGCTGCATTGTTACTAGACTCCAGTAACTGTGCTCCTGACCCAAGTGTGGTGGGTGCCCTTTCTTGTGGGCACGTGGGAAGCCCATTTTGGAAGCTCTCCCCCTAACCTCATAACTTCAGAGGAGCCAAATTACCACTTATTATGAACTGTTTCACAGTGAGCACCAGTGCATCAAAATCTCTCCCGTTCAATCAAAGGATGCATGCAGATTATTGTACCCACAGTGAGGGCTGTGAGTCCAAGACGTCTTCTTGGGCTCAGAAATCTCACTGCAGGTGAGGGCCACAAGCTCTTCACCTTGTGTCACAGGAGGCCCAGCGAAGAATAACCACGTATAAACCAGCCTTGCCCATGTCAGACACATGTCCCAGGCTCATAAACATATATGGTTTATGTAGCCATGGATGAATGATGCTTGCGTGAATCTATGAATCATGATTTACAAAGCCTCAGATGTTCAAATGCGGACATGGACCTGCCAAACCAGACTCTTCTAAATGAAAGGGTTGACTATGTTTTCTAGAAATATCCGGTTTAGAATTATGGAATGCCTACTTTTTAGGGTGGAGACTATTTGAGATAGTTATACCACTGACAGATCCTGGGTCTGGTTTACAAAGCAATTTCCCCCCACATCCCTATCAAATGTTAAATAATGGTGGGTAAAAATGTTACCCACTGTTTCATTTGTAAGGAAAATATGTAAGTGTTTAAAAATAACAATACAGTGGAACCTTGGTTTTCGAGCGTCTTGGAAGCTGAACAATTCAGAACCCGAACGCCAAAAACCAAGAAGTACCGTATTTTTTGCTCTATAAGACTCACTTTTTCCCTCCTAAAAAGTAAGGGGAAATGTGTGTGTGTCTTATGGAGCGAATGCAGGCTGCACAGCTATTCCAGAAGCCAGAACAGCAAGAGGGATTGCTGCTTTCACTGCGCAGAGATCCCTCTTGTTGTTCTGGCTTCTGAGATTCAGAATATCTTTTCTTGTTTTCCTTCTCCAAAAACTAGGTGCGTCTTGTGGTTTGGTGCGTCTTATAGAGCGAAAAATACGGTAATTGCTTCCATTTTTGAATGTGCCTCGGAAGTCAAATGACTTCTGAGGGGCATTTTTCATCTCTCCCCCCCCCCCATTGACTTTGCAGCCAGCCCATTGATCCTCGATTTTCAAACATTTCGGAAGCTGAACTGTCTTCCAGAACGGATTATGTTCAAAAACTGAGATCCCACTGTAATAAAATGTTCTGAAAGGCAGAGATATTCAGCTACATCTCGCTTTGGATACTATATGCAATGCGTTGGCTTGTAGCTATGTGTAGATTTTAATGCAGAGCCTGTCTCCCAGCCACAACTGTGAGTGTTAGAAAAGAGAAGAAGAGGCGTGCCTTCTATTGCAGATTCCCATTTTTCTTGCTTTCTAATCTAGCCACCTGTGCCAAGGTATTACTGTTCAATGTCTTATTAGAGACAGAATTGGGACTTTGGGTGGTTCTGATCTATGGTATGAACAGTTAGTTATATGAAGGAGCAGAAGGCTATACAGTGGTACCTCAGGTTAAGAACTTAATTCGTTCTGGAGGTCCATTCTTAACCTGAAACTGTTCTTAACCTGAGGTACCACTTTAGCTAATGGAGCCTCCCGCTGCCGCTGCACTGCTGCCGCCCAATTTCTGTTCTCATCCTGAAGCAAAGTTCTTAACCCGAGGTACTATTTCTGGGTTAGCGGAGTCTGTAACCTGAAGCGTCTGTAACCCGAGGTACCACTGTATTAATCAAACCTTTGCCTTCTAAGGCGTTCTGGATTCTGGCTTCTGCCAAAATTTGCCTGGAATGAAATTTGCAACAGGTTCTGCTAAGGTTTAATATCTGTAGGAATTCTGAGGGCAGGTAAAGAGAAGGTAGATAATGAAATTATTCCCAGGGAACAGTCTGAAGGCATATGAGGCCACCGTCTTGCAAGTCTGGGTGTGGTCAGTGCCTGGTGAGTGACAACCCACCCGTCACCTTGGGTTCCATAATGGAAGGAAGGTGAGATATAAATGTTAGGAATTTATTGAGGTGGGGAGGTTGGGCATATTTATGCAAGTGCCATCTGTTTAATGATGTTTGCACATATGGTCAGGGGCTGTAGCTCAGAAGGTTTGCATGCAGAAGGTTTTGGGTGCAATCCTTGGTATGTCACAGCTAGTTAGGGATGTTGGGAACTGTAGTCCAAAAACAACTGGAGACCCAAGTTTGGGAAGCACTTCGCTAGATGAACCAGTGGCTTTCTTCCTATGCTCCATTGTACACATGTATACCTGTCAAGGCTTCAGGGAATCCTATCCCTCTCATGGTGGGATGCCAAGAAGTAGATAAACAATGAGTTCTTACCAGTAGTTTATTCAGTACTCACCAAGAGATACGAGGGAATGTGGTCTCTCGTAGATAATGGCGTTGCTCCAAGTAAAGTCCCACCCTCTCAGTCCCTCCTATTCTACGTCATCCCTGCGCTGGCTGATTCTCAGGACATGCTTGCTCCTAGGAGAAGCGGGGTCAGGAAGGCTTTCTAGAGATACTAAGTCTGTTAGGTGTTTCTCCCATGGTGCTGTTTCTCCCTCCAATATTTCCCAGCTTCTCCCCTCTGCAGCCTTTGAACTATGACCTTCTGCAAACCACCGTTCTAAATCTATACTGTCCTCCTCTTCTTGGGAAGGTGCAGAGAGAGGGGTGGGTGGTCCCCACCGTTCCTCCCCAGTCCAGCCCCTGACAATACCCGGGGGGGGGGGATAAGCATTTCCTTACTCCTCTTTCTGGGAATTGGGGTGGGAACAGTGGTTTCCTACTAGTGTTACAATGTGGTGGCTTGGATTGCACGTGAAATAATAATTATAACAAGTTCCTTATTTACTGTGAGTGTACATGTACAGTGGTACCTCGGGTTAAGAACTTAATTTGTTCTGGAGGTCCATTCTTAATCTGAAACTGTTCTTAACCTGAGGTACCACTTTAGCTAATGGGGCCTCCCACTGCCGCTGCACGATTTTTGTTCTCATCCTGAGGTAAAGTTCTTAACCCGAGGTACTATTTCTGGGTTAGTGGAGTCTGTAATCTGAAGCATCTGTAACCTGAAGCGTCTGTAGCCGAGGTACCACTGTACTATAGACTTAAAATGGTGTAACTATTGTTTCCTTTCTCCTGAGGAATCCAGGGACCTATAGCACTGTCATGTGGGGTGCAGGATGGGGCTCCAAGAGAGAATGATAAGCTGTCCTTAAACTACAACCTTATTTAAGGAAAGCCATGACAAGTCAGACCAGTAGAAAACAAACATAAATTTGGAATGTAGGTCCCAGTTATGCCCACAGTCTGCGGTGATGTAAATTGCTCATCATTCCCCTCGCCACAACAAATTCCAATGCTGGTGTGAGGGGAAAAGTCAGTTCATGAGTGTTTTGTGTTTTGACCCTGGCTCAAAACAAGATGGCCTTCCTTCTGGGTAACCCTCTTTCTCTTTCCTTGTCCCCAGGGC
The DNA here is from genome assembly GCF_964270895.1 of Podarcis filfolensis. Lineage (NCBI taxonomy): Eukaryota > Metazoa > Chordata > Lepidosauria > Squamata > Lacertidae > Podarcis > Podarcis filfolensis. The sequence continues at coordinate 16,071,434 of NC_139603.1, forward strand.
TCCAACATGGGAGGCAAACTGAGCAAGAAGAAGAAGGGCTACAATGTGAACGACGAAAAGGCCAAAGACAAGGACAAGAAGGCTGAGGGGGCGGCCGTGGAGGAAGGCGAGGCTCTGAAGGAGAACGAGCAGAGCCAGGCCACCACAACGGAGACGGCAGAAGTGAAGGAGAACAACCAGGAGGATAAGCAGGGAGACAAGGAGGCCAAGAAGGCAGAAGAGAAAGAAGGGGAGAAAGAGACGGCTGCCCCGAGCCAGGAAGAGCCCAAGAAACCTGAGCCGGAGAAGCCTGAGGCTGTCGTCGATGCCAAGGCTGAGCCTCCGAAGAACAACGAGCAGCAGGCCCCCAAGGCGGAGGAGCCCAGCCCTGCCGCTCCTCCTCCAGCCAGCAGCGACGCGCCGAAACCTTCTGAGCCCAGCAGCGATGCAAAAGCTTCCCAGCCTTCAGAAGCCACAGCTACTAGTAAAGTAGATGACAAGGGCAAGGAGGAAGGGGAAGTCAAAAAGACTGAGGCTCCTGCAGTACCCACAGCCCCCCAAGAAACTAAAAGTGAAGTGGCCCCAGCTTCAGACTCAAAACCTAGCAGCAGCGAGGCTGCGCCTTCTTCCAAGGAGACCCCGGCAACAACAGAAGCACCTAGTTCTACTCCTAAGGCCTCGGAGCCTGCGGCCCCGCCAGAGGAAGCAAAACCATCTGAAGCCCCGGCAACTAATTCGGATCAAACCATAGCAGTGAAAGATTAAATTTGGACAGCCTATTGGGAAACGAAACGGCAGCAGCAGCAGCAGCAGCAGCAGCAGCAGCAACGACGACAAATTAACCACTTTAAACAACCTGTGTATTTTTATTATTATTACCTCTCTCTCTCTCTCTCTCTTTCTTTTTTTTTTTTCCAGCTCTACTAACTCATTTCAGATCTGAAATAACAATATGTATTGCCCAGGAAAAATAAAAAAGGAAAAAAACAAAGTTTTAAAAAAACAGATTGTCCCATCAAGTTGAAAGGGAGGGGGTTGGGGTGCTGGTTCTGGCAGAGGACGGGCTGGGGTGGGGATCCAAATAGTATTTTTGTGGGGGAAATATCATACTTTCTGCCAACTTTGCAAAGTCCTGTATTTCAATCAGTAGTTCAAATAAGGCAACCCAGATGTCCGAAAATGCAGTACCTCTTTTTTTTTGTACGTGAACCGCTTCGTAAATGCACTCCACCAATCTTTGGATCTTTTCCTTTCTTCTTTTTCTCTAATGGGGGGGTTTGGGAGTGATGATGTAATTGAAGATTCTGCCCAGTTGGGCTCAGTGCCACACCAATCAGATCTTTATGAAAGCAGTATTTCCTGTGGTTTGTATTTTTTTTTTTAATTTACAGCCTTTATCATTTTGTATTTTTTATGCAGTGGATGAACGGCAGCTTTCAGACGAAACTCACACAGCTGTCCACATTTTTTCTCAATGCCAATCCTCTGATTCTTCTTCCTCTCCAAATATTTTTGGGAGTTAAAAAAAATAAAAATAAGACAAAAAAAGACAAAAAAAAACGCATTCTCATCCTACTTAGCCTACCTAGATTTCTCATGACGAGTTTAATGCATGTCCGTGGTTGGGTGCACCTGTAGTTCTGTTTATTGGTCAGTGAAAATGAAAAAAAAAAATTCTGCGTTCATTGCAGTTCCAGTTTCTCTTCCATTCTGTGTCACAGACACCAATACACCACTCATTGGGGAAAAAAACAAAACAAAAACAAACGAAAAAGCAAAATGTACAATGGATGCATTGAAATTATATGTAATTGTATAAATGGTGCAACAGTAATAAAAGTTAAATAATTTAAAAACATTTAAGGTGTTAGTGGCTGCAGATTTATTCAGATTAACTCTCCTTGCTTGAACGTAGTGAAAAATATTTGGAGCTGTCCATGGTAGTTTAAATGTGAGCCCCCCTCTTTTCAAAGATGGCTTCCCCTGCCATTATCCCTGATATTTGACTGTGCTGGCTGGGGTTAATTGGAGTCCACAGAGCCTAGCAGAGGAAAAGTGGAGAGATTTGGATCTCTCCATTTTCAAACCAAGGGCTACAGTAAATTCAGAGTCGCAAGCTGAGGTCAGTTTTTTCGAAAGGCTGTGCTGGTGGATGTGGAGACAAGTTGGTGGTAGGATCAGTGGGGCCAAAGAAGTAGGGAAAGAAATGTAGCCATGAAGCAAACAAGAGCAGATAGAACAAGGAGTTCTCTGCGAGTCACATATTCAAGGTGCTTTGTCAAATGGACGTAATCCACTAACAGGAAAGGGAAATGTCTATAGTGGCAGAAATAAGCAATAACCAATCACAGGGCAGAGAAGAGAGCAAGGTAAAGACGCAGTATAACTACTTGGGGGCAATTAGGCCTCTGGATTCCCATGGAGGGGCAGTGGCACATGTAGCAGACCCTCCAAGTGTCCCTGTTATCCAGGGACAGTCCTGGATTCTGATTTTATCTTGGAATGTCCTGCTTTTCCTTAGGACATCCCTATTTTCACCGGAGAAATGTTGGTATGGTAGGACGTCCCTATGTTCATCAGAGAAATGTTGGAGGGTATGGAGTTATGTGGCCCCCCTAGGCAAGGAGGTAAATAACTATGCAACCTTTATAAGATATCTGAAGGGAGAAGCATTTCCCCAATAGCCAGAACCCAGGCTGTGTAGGGCTTTAAGGGTCTAAACTAGCACTTACTAGTGGACTCGGATAACCAGTGCAGGCATATCAGAACTGGTGAGGTGTGTTCATTCCAGCACACCCTTGAAGAATCAGGTGACAGCATTCTATACCGGTGGAAAGTTCTGAACTCTTTCCAAAGGCAGTCCTACAAAGGATGCATTCCAGTCTTGCTGTCTAGAGGTTACTAGAGCATGTCGGATTGTAGCCAGGTCATTGTTTTCCAGCAAAAGTTGTAGCTGGCAAATCAGCTGAAGTTAATAAATGGCCACAGCTTCCATCAGAGACTCTAAATCTGGCTGTAATGCTAAGTCCAAGAGTACCTCCAAACCATGAGCCTGTTCCACAGGGGAGAGTGCAATCCCGGCCAAAATGGCCAGCTAGCCAGTTCAGTGAGTCACCTGCTATATTGCTCAGACATAACCCGGATTGAACTTCAGTTTATCCACCTTTGTGGAGCCCAGTACTGATTCCATATACCCTTCAGAAAAGCAGTTGCCACATCAACATATAGTGGTACCTTGGTTTGCGAACAGTCTGGTTTGCATATGTTTTGAGTTACGAACCTGTCAAACACGGAAGTGCGTGTCCCGGTTTGCGAACTTTTTTTGGATTGTGAACAATTTTTTTGGTTTATGAACAAATTTTTTTGGATCATGAACAATTTTTTTTTTTGAGGCCCCATTGGCAAAAGTGCGCCTTGGTTTACGAATGGATCTCCAGAACGGATTGTGGTCATAAACCAAAATACCACTGTACTGGTGACACCCAGGGCCTTTTTTCAACAGGAACCCACCAGATCTCAGTTCTGACACCTCTCAGGTGAGCACCTTTTTCTTCCCAGAGTAGCTGTATGAACAAAGCTGACATGGAAGATTATTATGGTGCAAAATGATTGAGCATGGCACTCATTCCTCAGCAACTCTTTTGAAAAAGCACCTGGGGAAGAATCCATGCCTTTCAAGGAAGCATAAAATGAAATAAACAAACGGTATGTTTGTTTTAACGAATAGAAATCAATTGTTAGTGTTTTGTTTAAAGCTGTTGCCATGGGGTGTTTCACCAACCAGCCTCAACATAGCTCTTCAGCAATTTCCTGGAGAATGTCACAGGCCTGTAGGTGTTCCTTGAGAATAAGTAGGAAGTTTTCTGGTCCCTCTCGCTTTATGCTTTCCTTCCAGTCAGACATGAAGTGCCATAACATGGGCTTTAGCAGCTCCTTTTGTTTGAGCCTCAACTGTCCCTGAAGACTACAGATCCTCTTATTCAGTTTGGATTTGAAGACCTGTCCAGCTGCTTGTTTGGGTGGAAACTCACTTTGGGAAAGGAGTGTCTGGTGACTCCTACCCATAGGTTCCAGGGACGCGGGTGGCGCTGTGGGTTAAACCACAGAGCCTAGGACTTGCCGATCAGAAGGTCGGCAGTTCGAATCCCTGTGACAGGGTGAGCTCCGGTTGCTCGGTCCCTGCTCCTGCCAACCTAGCAGTTCGAAAGCATGTCAAAGTGCAAGTAGATAAATAGGTACCGCTCTGGCGGGAAGGTAAACGGCGTTTCCATGCGCTGCTCTGGTTTGCCAGAAGCAGCTTAGACATGCTGGCCACATGACCCAGAAGCTGTACGCTGGCTCCCTCGGCCAATAAAGTGAGATGAGCTCCGCAACCCCAGAGTCGGCCACAACTGGACCCAATTGTCCAGTCCTTTACCTTCTACCCATAGGTGCCAGTTCTGTAAGGCTGAGGTGTCTTCCACCTTCCCAAAGTCTGTTGGGATGGGGCCTAGTCCACCCAACCTTGAAGGGGCGGGAGAAGCAGAGCCCTTCCTCACCCACCTGCCCCTCCCTCCTCCCTCTCTCTTACTTTTTTTTCTGCTGTCCTCCACCACCTTGGGAGATGCCGTGCAACCTGGCAAGATGTTGCCCTGGTCTCTGCAGCATCTGCAGCAGTCACACAACATTGTGCCAAGGGTGGCAGCACACACTGCACGCATTATGAGCCTCCCCAATGCTGGGCGCAACTTGGCGCCTCTGCTCTTACCCTTCAGAAGAAACAACTGTGAATTCCTGTTGCCATAGGACAGGAATCAGCAGCATCTTTGCCACCCAGAGCCACGTGTGGCATTGGGCAGGTTCTAGGTGGGTACATGGCAGTGGGCATGGGCAGCTGTGGCTGTCGCTGGTGGTAGGCAGAGCCACTTTTGACATACATGCACACATTCAACATGCACACATTCTGTGTGTGCACTGTCACACAATTTCAAAAGGGGAAAAGGTGCAAGGGGGTGTCCTACAGAGTGCCTTCCTCTCAAGATGTTGCTTGTCAGTAGTTCACATTCTAGTTCCTGTGCTACAACTCAGTGTTGGGCATCCCTGCCTGGACTCAGAACCATGGCTGTAATCCATACTTTGCCAGGTAAGGCTGGGTTTTAGAAGGCTATATCTGAAGATACAACCCATACATCTTTCCTGATTATACTGTTTCAGATACTTGTAGGTGGAACTGAGAAACCGTCATTTCCCGTGGTACAGATGTCCACGATTTGTGTCCTGTTCCATAGCAGCATCTTGGAAAAGCTGAACTTAATCCACAGATCTACAACCAATGCTACTGTAAAATAGATGCAGATATGTGGTTGGGAGGTGTCTGTTGCTGCATTTGATCACCTATTGGTACTTGCCATAGTTGAAGAAAATAATATGAGTCCCCATGCACAGAGAAACTGTTGAACTTTTATAAAACACGTTAAAAAAAACCCCCAGCTAATGTGAAAGGATGAGAGATACCAGGCTGCCAAGCCATAGTGGATCTTGAACTAGCAACCCTACAAGTCAGCGACTGGCTCACTGCTCCATGTAGCAGCAAGATTGCTGGTTGGAACAGGAAATTGCCGCTGGATGCTATAAATCTTCCAGATTTGATATGCTCCTTCATTCTGAGCAATTTATCAGTGAGGAAGGCCTTGAGGGGGTTTATTGATCTGTGCCTGCCTGAATTCCTTGCCAGCACTTGGGCCTCCTGAAGACAATGAGATGTTGAGATTTGCCATTGCATCTTGTTTGCAGATAACCTGAATGGTTTGAACAAAGCAGATCGCAAGACTACATCTGCTTCGACTAACTAAACCATGCTTGCTACATAGATAAAACTATATCCTAAGTGGAAGGTCTTTTTGTATGAACAATGCTTGCATTAGCTGAAAAGGCAGGGTCCACTCAGTGAGGAGGAGCCCTGTATAGAAGAGGGTAAGGAATACAGACTTTGGCCTTCATTGTAGCTGAAGAAAGCCTTTTAAAAGTCATTTGCAGAGATACATACACCAGAAATGCACAGACTGAGCACATAGCCTCTGAAATAACCAAAACAATTGTACAACAGTAATAATGCTGTCAGCGCTGCCCAAGGTCCCAGCTCACAAAGGACCAACGCTGCTTCTTGTTAAGTACAAAAGTCTTTATTGAAGTTCAGTTTCACTTCCAGAGCCGCAGCGCGCAGCTCTACATCTCAACTGTTAGACCGCTGATGCTCCGTCTGAGTCTCCTCCCCCCTGACACCAATTTAAGATTCTAGCCTTACTCCACCTCTTCCTTAGTTCCTTCCGTCTCTGATTCCGCCTGGCCGTTGGGGTCTCGCCCTTTCTAGCCTCTTCTGACGCTGAGTCCCCTGAGCCTTCCCCCTCCCTCCGGCGGGCTTTAGGAGCTGGTTCCCCATCCGGGTCTCCTGCTGTTCCCCGCGCCTGTACATTTGAACTTGGCGCGCGCGCCCAGCCGGTAACTTTCCTCCTGACCGTTTCACTGCTGCTGCTGTCACTGCTTCCCCCTCTGGGGGGGCTAGCTGCAACTGACCTCCCCTCCGTTGGAGGCGTGGTCAGCCCTGACTCACTCTCCCCGCTGGAGGGGACGCTGGCCCTGACACATGTGACTCTTCCCCCCCACTACGCTCTGGTGGGGAAACTGGTCCCGATCCCCCACTGCTCCTTTGGGGTTCCCCTCTGTCTCCTTGTTTCTGGTGCGTCCCCCCTGGGACCCCCCTTGCCCTGACCATAGGCGCCCCCTTCTGGGAATCTTCTGATTCGCTGGAGAAGCTCATGGAATCTCTCGGGCCACTGTCATACTCCCCTACGCTGCCCTCGGATTCTTCCCCTTCGCTCTCCATTTCCTCTCTCCCCAGTGCTCCTGCTCCTGAGTCCCTGACAAATGCAATTTTCTAAATGATTTTTTTGTGCTAATTGGTATGGGTGTGCACCACCAACAAAATTTAGTCAGAACCCTAGTTCAGTGCTTCAGAAAACTGCCTACTTTGGTTAGAAGTGCCTTGTGAGCTGTCTGATTCAGCTCAGGGTCCATCTGTTTAAATCTGCTTCATAATCCCTGCCCCCCTACTTAACTATTGATTTTTTTTTTAGGCAGCAACTTTTTTTGACAAAAGTGGATGAAATTTGCAGGCACCCGTCTTTCCAGGGTGAATAAAGGCTACTACATTATAGGCAAATGTGTTTAGAGGTTTTTGTGCTGGGCACCTTTGAAGTTTGATTTTTATTTTATTTTTACTTTTTCTATTTTGGGGCAGAGTTTGATGAACTTTGCAGAGAAGGTCACCCCTTCTGAGGGTGTATAAATCCTGCCAAATTTCAAAAGACAGCTGCATTGGTTTTTCCCACAGCGACAGCCATTCCAGTTTCGAGCTGGGTGAAAAAGGAACCGCTTTACTCTGCCCCCTTAGTGTTTTGTGGGCTGTTGGTCTCAAAACGGCAGATGTGAGATAGGTGCTCCTAGGTAAGAAAACTCCAAATTGGAGACAACAAAGTTCCACAGACTGCTTCAGATCTCCATGTTCCCACTCTTGCTGCCTCATATAAATCCTGGTTAGCAACCCAACAGGGCAAAAATCAACTTGAGGCACCACACTTCGTCTCAGAATTCAGGATTTGTCTGAAACTGATGCACACCCCTATTATGTGGGAGGATAGGTGATGGTGAGAAGAAAGAGGAAGATAGACTTGCACATGATGTAATGAGGACCATCTAATTGGTGTCCCAATGACCCTAGGAAAGCCCTCGCTTCCAAGGAACTGCAGTAATTGTGCTAGTTGGAACAGGGCAAGAACATACTTTTTTAAATTAAAAACTCCCAACTCAGGTATGGGTACTGGCTGAATGCAGGGATGGTCATTGGATAATAGAAGTTGGTTGCTGTGGACACCAGGCTCCTCCAAGATGACATGCCTGATGGGGAAATTACACAATGACACATAAAATGGAAAGAGGGATAAGTTTCTCCTTTGGCATCAGAGATATCCTAGAAATGAAGGAGGGATGGTACGCTTGTTTATATGCCCAATGTTCAGCCTGGACCCTGAAGTCCACCTCCGAGGGCCTTTTAGCCCTCATTGCGAGAAGTGAAGCTACAGGGAACCAGGCAGAGGGCCTTCTTAGCAGTAGCCTGTGGAATGCCTTCCCGTCGTATGGCAAGGAGATAAAGAACTACACAACTTTTAGAAAACATCTGAAGGCAGCCCTGTATTGGGAAGTTTTTAATGTTTGATGCTTTATTATGTTTTCATATGTGCTGGAAGCCACCCAGAGTGCTGGGGAAACCTAGCCAGATGAGCGGGGAATAATAATAATAATAATAATAATAATAATAATAATAATAATAATAATATATTGCCATGCTCCCCCCCCAAAAACACATACACACACATTTCTTCAAAAGTGGGAAGATGTCCAGGAAAACTAGGAAGAAAGGACTTTGAAGGATGAAGCAATAAAAGTATCCACTAAGAATGAAAAGAGATTGTGTGACCTATCAAACCTTGGACTAATTCCCTTTGTATTCTGCTACAGCTCCTTGATGTTGAGCCAACACAGCTTCTTTTAGTTCTTCTATTTTTTAATGCATGCTTCATAGGAAGTTAGCCATTTAAAAAGTGCTAAATGGATCGGCCTAGACATGACTGCCTCCAAGACACAGGGACAACGCAGGGAAGGGAACATCACAACTTGCTTTCTTGCACTTCTTTGACAGTGTATGCCATCTGTGCATGGCAAGCTGCCCTCTACAGATGAATCTGGCCACCATGACCTTGTAATGTGGATGCTTATGGGAGGCTCAAAATGGAGACATTCCCTCTGAAGCAATCCTATCAAAGACCATGTCTGGTCTACATAGAAATCTTGTTTGCTTTCCATTCCGACTGGCACTCCAGTGTTAATCCACTTGCATGTGTACCAGTCATTGAATACTAGTTTTGGATTTGCTTAATCTTTGGACCAAAACAGTGTGGGCACTTATCAATTTACAATTATGCAGATGTGATTTCTAGCTCTTCTAAACAATTCTTAGCATTCATGTAGAGCTGTAGAGGGTTCAAGATGCATCACATCACATCAGTATTAGTTTCTTATTACATGTAGGGGGAACAACTGAGATGATGAGATAGCAGCTTACCTAATGCCACCTATTTGAGTTCATGGCACAGGTAATACTTGAACCAGTGACTTCCTGTTCAATTGCTTAGCCATTATAAGCCTTCTCAAAAAGGCTAAAATGACCCCAGACAAAGTTAGGACCCATTAAAAAAACAACTTACCTTAGTTTCAACCCTTGTCATCTTCCAGGAACTATCAGCTATGTTAGCAATGGCATTTCCATACTCAGAGGCAATATACCTCCTACTACCAGATTGATGCATTTGAATTATGGTGCTGGAAGAGACTCTTGAGAGTCCCGTGGACTGCAAGAAGATCAAACCTATCCATTCTGAAGGAAATCAGCCCCAAGTGCTCACTGGAAGGACATATCCTAAAGCTGCGGCTCCAATACTTTGGCCACCTCATGAGAAGAGAAGACTCCCTGGAAAAGACCCTGAGGTTGGGAAAGATGGAGGGCACAAGGAAAAGGGGACGACAGAGGACGAGATGGACAGTGTCCTTGAAGCTACCAACATGAGTTTGACCAAACTGCGGGAGGCAGTGGAAGACAGGAGTGCCTGGTGTGCTCTGGTCCATGGGGTCATGAAGAGTCGAACACGACTAGACGACTAAACGACAACAATTGTGTTTTTACCCCATTACAGTAAGAAACTTCCAGTGACGTAGCATGGGTTACCAGGGCCTAGGGCAAGGCAGGATGGGTGGGTGGGAGGGAAATGGATGGAGTATGCATGTGCATTCAACTGCCTAACAATGTCCATGTCACCCAGGAGATTGTAGCCGTAGATATAAGAAAAGAGGAGTCATTCTGTTGTCTTAAGAGGTTGCTTCCTGGTTCATATGGAGAAACAATTTTCAATTGAAACCAGCAATGGAATTGTGGCAGCACCAGGTATTCAAATTTTGCACCCCTAACAATTTTGCGTCTGGGGCAACTGCCCCTGTGGCCCCTCCCACACTATGCCACTGGAAACCTGAGGTATTGACAGAAGTATTTTTTAAAGTCTGCATGCATATTCTTTTGTTTGTTTGTTTGGAGTATTTATATACCACTTAATTATAATAATCTCTAAGCAAGTAACTCATACAGTCATAACTTGGAATAAATACGCTTCAGGTTGAGCACTTTCGAGTTGCACTCCGCGGCGACCCGGAAGTAACGGAGTGTGTTACCTCTGGGTTTCGCTGCTCACGCATGCACAGATGGTCAAAATGATGTCACGCGCATGCGCGGAAGCGGCGAAACGTGACCTGCACACGCATAGACGCGCTGTTGCGTCTTACGTTCTGTTCGGGATGCGAATGGGGCTCCGGAACGGATCCTGTTCGCATCCCGAGGTCCCACTGTACAGTGAAAATTAAAATCAGTCAAAACTTTAAAATTGCAATTCAACTAAAATGCCCGCTGGGGGAAAAGGTCTTCAATAAACGCCAGAAGATCAACAAGGAGGGGACTTGTTTGACTTCAACAGGAAAGAAGTTCCATAAAATTGGACCCACAGTGCTGAATTCCTGGCTCCTGGTGAATACAAGCTATGCATCTGAGCCATAGGGGACCACTAACAGTGACTTCCCCAAAGATCTCAGTTAACAGGCAGGGATATAAGGGAGCAGGTGGTCCTTGAAATATCTTCAACCCAAATTGTTAAGTATCATATAAATTAATACAAGAACCTTGAACGTGGACCAATAGCATGTGGGCAGCCAGTGCAAAATTTTGAGCACTATAGTAATGTCCTGACAATAGGTGTGGGACGTGGGTGGCACTGTGGTCTAAACCACTGAGCCTCTTGGGCTTGCTGATCAGAAGGTCGGCGGTTTGAATCCCCATGATGGCGTGAGCTCCCTTTGCTCTAATGGCAAAGCCACAAAATAATCTCCAAAGTAAGGAAGATCAAACAAATGAAACAATTATGTTAAGCGATGGAACATATAAAGTTAAGCAGAATAATCAACTAGCTGCTCAAAATATAGCAAAGAAGGTTTTGAACCACACTTGTATTTTTCAAAATGTTTTGGAACCTGAAGGTTCCTGAGAAGCTTATAGGGGATTTCTCACCTGAAGAAAGAGTAACAAGGGACAAACGTCCCTGGAATAGCTTGTTGCTATTGATCTTCAGAAATGCACGTCAGCAATTGAACATAGTGACAGCTTTCTCTAGAAGCCATTTTCTGTAACATTTGCAGTGATTGTGGGGTCCAATAGGCTTGGATCGGCACCTTATGCTCCATGTGCACCTAAAAATGCTCTAAAATATGCAGTGGTTCCTTGGCAGGCTAGACAATGTGCAAATGTTGCCCTAAAAAGGTAAAAGGTAAAGGTAAAGGGACCCCCTGACAGTTAAGTCCAGTCGTGAATGGCTCTGGGGTTGCGGCACTCATCTCACTTTATAGGCCGAGGGAGCCAGCGTTTGTCCGCTCCGCAGACAGTTTTACCGGGTCATGTGGCCAGCATGACTAAGCCACTTCTGGCGCAACGGAACACCAACACCAGAGCAGCACACAAAAATGCCGTTTACCTTTCTGCCGGAGCGGTACTTATTAATCTACTTGCACTTTTTGATGTGCTTTTGAACAGCTAGGTGGACAGGAGCTGGGACCGAGCAATGGGAGCTCACCCCGTTGCAGGGATTTGAACCGCCGATTGGCAAGCCCAAGGCTCAATGGTTTAGACCACAGCGCCACCTGCGTCCCTTGCCCTAAAAAGGTAAAGGTAAAGGGACCCCTGACCATTAGGTCCAGTCGCAGACGACTCTGGGGTTGCGGCGCTCATCTCACTTTATTGGCCGAGGGAGCCGGCGTACAGCTTCCGGGTCATGTGGCCAGCATGACTAAGCTGCTTCTGGCGAACCAGAGCAGCGCATGGAAACACCGCTTACCTTCCCGCCGAAGTGGTACCTATTTATCTACTTGCATTTTGACATGCTTTTGAACTGCTAGGTTGGCAGGAGCAGGGACCGAGCAACGGGAGCTCACCCCGTTGCAGGGATTCGAACCTCCAACCTTCTGATCAGCAAGCCCTAGGCTCTGTGGTTTAACCCACAGCACCACCCGCGTAGGTAGGACACCCCTAAAGTGAGTGGATTAGGCTTTGCTTGCCTGCCTTTCTAATGTGGTTGAGCTTTGCAACTGCTGGGGAGCAAATCCAGAGAGGTTTCACTCTCTACCCAACTCAGATGTGACCACAGTGCACATGGCAGAGGTTAAAGACTCTTATGCTGATGCAGAACAGCACGAGGTTAAAAGAGCAGTGCTTTTATTTTCTGATAACCCTGGATTCCAAAACAGCGTACAACAAACGGACAAGTCCCTGAACAGATTTCAAAAGATATCACATGTCTGTGAGCTAAACACATTGTTGTTTTAAGCCCTGCTGCTCTGTCAGATTATCCAACTTTGTCAGCTGCACCTCATTTTCCCTCTCTTTCTTTCTGCAATAAAAGAAAGTATTACCAAGCTAGCATTTTCCTGTTTGGAAAAATGAACTGTTGTAGCTCTCACTTGCTAAGATATAAAAGAGCAGTTTAAGCGCTCATTAGACCCAAATAACCTTTCGGGCAGGGCTTTGTAGTATTGAATGCTGTGATTTCAATATTTTGCCATCGTTCTTCATGGAACTTGAGTGGAAATGGTCTGCATATTGGTAACGGATACGACAAAATGATGAATAGGGGTCTGAAAACAGAGCCTTATGAGGAGTGCTTGAAGGATATTTAGCCTGGAAAAGAGGAGACTGAGAGAAGATATGATGGCCATCTTCAAATATCTTAAGGACTGTCACATAGAGGAGGGAGCATGCTTGTTTTCTCCTGTTCAGGAGGGTCGGACTCAAATCACTGGCTTCAAGTTGAAAAAAAGGAGATTCTGAGTAATACCATGGTACCTCTGAATGCGAACGGGATCCATTCCTTAGCCCCGTTCACATCCTGAGTAGAACGTAAGACGCGTCTGCGCAGGTCGCGTTTTGCCGCTTCCACGCATAACGTCATTTTGAGCATCTGCGCATGTGCGAGCGGCGAAACCCGGAAGTAACTTCTGAGTCGCCGTGGAGCGTAACTTGAAAACGCTCAACCTTAAGCACATTTAGCCCAAGGTATGACTGTATTCGGAAGAACTTTCTGACAGTAAGAGCTGTTCAGCAGACTCCCACGAGAGGTGGTGAACTCTCCTTCCTCGCAGGTTTTAAAACAGAGGCTCTATGGTCATCTGTCATGGATGCTTTAGCTGGGATTGCTGCATTGCAGGGGTTGGACTAGATAACCATTGGGGTCCCTTCCAATCCTAAGATTCTATGAAAGTTTTAAAGGTGTGCCTGCTCCACTTCAGCTTTTGCAAACTGGTTTCCTCCTGATGTTTTGTTTTTTTTTTTTATAATATTTTTATTTTTCCATATAAACACAATACAACAAACATAAACATACAAAAACAAAAACAAAACAAAAAACATGTATCCTTTCATATCCTAATTTCATATCCTATCTTCCCCGACTTCCTCATGCCTCCCCTTTCTGTATTCCAAATTCTTATCGATTGTTCAGCAAATCTTCCCTTATTTTAATTTAAATTTAGACTATTCTTCCTTATTCTCCTTGTCATAACCATTGCTAATAGTAACCATTTACTTTCCAATCCAACATCATTCTAACTTTCATTAACTTTGTAATATTTCTTTAAATAGTCCTTGAATTTTTTCCATTCTTCTTGCGCTGCTTCTCTTCCCTGGTTTCGGATTCTGCTCGTCATTTCTGCCAGGCCCATATAGTCTATCACCTTCATCTGCCATTCTTCCAGTGTGGGTAGTTCTCGCGTCTTCCAGTACTTCGCAATGAGTATTCTAGCTGCTGTTGTAGCATACATAAAGAAATTTATATCCGTCTTTAACACCCCTTGGCCGACAATACCCAAGAGAAAGGCCTCTGGTTTCTTGGGGTGGTTTCCTCCTGATGTTTTGGACTACAATTCTCAACAGCTCCAGTCAGAGAAATAAATACTGATGACATCTTGCCCCCAATCTCCCTATGACCACTCCCAACAGCTCCCAATAGCACTGGGACTCAATGGCATAACTGCCAGAGGGATAAAAAAAAAAAACACTCTCCTAACAGTATTCTTTAGACTCAGTTCCATAAGTATCCACTGTAACACTGTGCCCTTAGTACTCATTCCAGCCAAGTGCCAGGCAAGGAAGATACAGTGGTACCTCAGGTTAAGAACTTAATTTGTTCTGGAGGTCCGTTCTTAACCTGAAACTGTTATTAACCTGAGGTATCATTTTAGCTAATGAGGCCTCCCGCTGCCGCTGCGCCATTGGCATGCGATTCCTGTTCTCAACCTGAGGTTCTTAACCTGAGGTACTATTTCTGGGTTAGCGGAGTCTGTAACCTGAAGCGTCTGTAACCTGAGGTACCACTGAACAATGGTCAATAGTATCCAAAACCATACAGCTCAGGAAGAAGGAGAAAGTCCACACTCCTCATGTCCTGCTCTTGTTAAAGGGCTGCTTTGGTCTCATGACCAGGCCCAAACCTGAGCCAGGGTCTAGATAATCCAGCTCATCCAAGAATGCCTGCAGCTGTTCTGTCACAAATCTTTCTAACACCTTCCCAATAAAAAGGGGTATCTATGACTGCTCAGTAGTTATTCTGAAGGGGTGGTGCTGTGGTCCAAAACACTGACCCTCTTGGGCTTGCCGATTGGAAGGTCGGCAGTTCAAATCCACACGACGGTGGTGAGCTCCTGTTGCTCTGTCCCAGTTTCTGCCAACCTAGCAGTTCGAAAGCACACCAGTGCAAGTAGATAAACTGGTACTGCTGTGGCAGGATGGAAAATGGCATTTCCGTGCACTTTGGCACTTGTCAGGTGTCTTGTTGTGCCAGAAGCAGTTTAGTCACATGACCCGGAAAGCTGTCTGTGGACAAATGCCGGCTCTCTTGGCCTAAAAGCGGAGATGAGTGCCGCGCCCCATAGTCAAATTCAATTGGACTTATACATCTAGGGGTCCTAAAAATCTTTACTTAGTTATTCTGAGTCCAATGGGCTCAAAGAGGCTTCTTGAGGAGTGGGTGTATCGCCACCTCTTTCAAGGCAGTGGGGACCAGCAACTTGCACAATGATGCATTAACCAAACTCAGGACCCAACCAGTCAAACCTCCTAGGCTACATTTAGCATAGGAAAAACTTCCATAGCACCATTCACATCTTTGACAGACATGTACTTGGGAGACCTCGCTCAGGTATCAAGCTAATTGGGCAGCCTTGGATCAATTGCACTCTCTCAAAATTATTTTGTAGGTTGTTGAGAAGGTACCCCATATTTGCTGCCTTCTGCTGAATTGAGGAAGGGTCCAGCAGAAACATGATAAATAAAATTGTCTGATGCCAAATCAAATACAAGACTTTTCTATGGAGACAGTTTCCACATTCAGATGAAAGTCACCCAGTGTTGAGAAACTGAGATATACATGTGCATGTGTGAAACAGTTTTATTTAGCCCTATCCTTGCCAATAACGTCTTTTGCCAACGTCATTGAAAACTTTATCTGAAAAAAGAAGTGCAAATCACGAGGGTTGGATTCTTTTAATTTTAATCGCATTAGGCCAAACTACACATATTTGCTTTGTACCCTATAATGATCGCATGCCACACCAGAAACATTTTCTGCTGCAGCTCCCTCCATGCCTTTACAGAATAAATATTGCTTGAAATTCCAGTTGGCAATTTTAAACTTGCCCGTTAATAGTTGCTAGGGAGAAAGTGAGCCTTGGGACAATGAGGTTTGGCATGGAGCTATGAACTTTCACAATGCAAGCCTGGGCAATAATGAGGAGGAAGACTCTTTTTAAAGAAGTGTATATGCTGATTGGACAGAACTGGCACGGCTGTTTGCCAACTTGCCATGATGAACTGTGCAAAAATGCCCCGGAAAATCCCTTCCTCCTGGACACTGCTGACTGCTGAGCAATCTGTGCTGTGTGTGCTTTTTGTTTTGTGCTCTTCTGGGCAAAGGCAAAGAAACACACAAACACACACACACCCGAGCTCAAATTCCCACATGAAGAAGAAGAAGAAGAAGAAGAAGAAGAAGAAGAAGAAGAAGAGGAGGAGGAGGAGGAGAAAACCTTATTTATTACCTTTTTAATATGAAATGGAAACAATCGTGGCTACATTCTAGACTGTAAAAGTATGTTACAGTCGTACCTTGTTTTTCAAACAGCCTAGTACTCGAACATTTTGGCTACCGAACAATCGAAACCCGGAAGTGACTGTTCTGGTTCTCAAATGTTATTTTGGAAGCTGAATGTCCGAGGGGGCTTCTGCAGCTTCTGTTTAGCAGGCCCGTTACTGTGGCATGCATATTTCAATGTATGATTTAATGAACATCTCTGCCGATGTTTTTGAAGAACTAGCTGTGCGTCAGCATTTTGTTTATGTGTGGCCAGCACTGAGACAGAGCCAATAGTTTCACACTGGAGAACAGGAACCACAGCTTCTAACGGCCTGCTTTTTATTTAAGGCCAACCAGCTGACCTGGAGTTTCGTCATCATTCCAAATTTCTGCCAGAAAGTGAAAGAACTTGTGCTTTGTGCTCAAAAGACCCATTTCACTCCTTGCCATAATTTCTTTAAAGGGCATAATTTCTAAATATGTACAGTGGTACCTTGGTTCTCAAACTTAATCCGTTCTGGAAGTCCATTCCAAAACCAAAGCATTCCAAAACCACATGCGCTTTCCCATAGAAAGTAATGCAAAATGGATTAATCCTTTCCAGACTTTTAAAGTCAACTCCTAAAACAGCAATTTAACATGAGTTTTACCATCCAATGAAACTGTTGATCCATAAAATGAAAGTAATAATCAATGTACTGTACTATAAAATAAATAAGACAGCATTGTAGATGATAAAAATTAAAACTATTTTCCCCCTTACCTGCACTGATGATAGTCATTTTTTGGATGGGGGGCTTTTATTCATTTCTGCAGTCACACAATCAATCAATCAATCAATCAGTCAATCAGTAGCTGAACTGAGTACCACACTGTCACAAAAACAAATTAACTGAAAAAGCCTCAAAAACAAAAATGCAAAATAAATTGCAAAAACAAAAGCCCCAAACTTAATCTGTTTGACTTCCGAAAAATTTGAAAACAGGCACTGCCTGTTTGATTTCCGAAAAATTTGAAAAACAAGGTGTGGCTTCTGATAGGTGCAGGAGCCCTAGAAACAATAGCCAACAGCCACATCGGACATTCAGCTCAGAAAAACATTCAAAAACCAGAACACTTACTTCCAGGTTTTCAGCGTTTGAGTACCAAGGTGTTTGAGAACTAAGGTACCACTGTAGACTCTAAAGAAGAAGAAGAAGAAGAAGAAGAAGAAGAAGAAGAAGAAGAAGAAGAAGAGGAGGAGTTTGGATTTGATATCCCGCCTTTCACTCCCTTTAAGGAGTCTCAAAGCGGCTAACATTCTCCTTTCCCTTCCTCCCCCACAACAAACACTCTGTGAGGTGAGTGGGGCTGAGAGACTTCAAAGAAGTGTGACTGGCCCAAGGTCACCCAGCAGCTGCATGTGGAGGAGCGGAGATGCGAACCCGGTTCCCCAGATTACGAGACTACCGCTCTTAACCACTACACCACACTGGCTCTCTAAACCTATGTGGGCATCTCAGTGTTTGCCAAACAAAGGAGCTGTGCTCTTTAATCCCAAGCATGCAATATGAAACTTGGAAAAGGCACTCTATCCACAAACAGGGACACTTTAGTTCTTATTTAACATTACCTCTGTTTCTTTAAAGAAAAGGCGCGAGCAGAAAGATAGGAGAAGTGTGTATGGTTGAATGTGCGTATACCTATAAGGGCACCTCAAATATCCATTTTAGGAAGCCCAAGTAGAAGGCAGGGTTAGACACCAGCATGAGAAAGTGGCTAAAATAGAAAATACTTGGTGTGCATAGTTCTTAAATAAAACTGGTTGGTATCTGTCTGTCTCGAGAATGCGCCTTTGTGGTTGAAGCCAAACCACTGGAGAGTTACAGTACCCGCTGTGGCTGTAGAGACCAGCATGGGAGAGCCATGTTTTGTTGCAGATCTACCATGGCAGTTCTTCTTTCTGCACTTCTTCAACTTCTCTGACTTGCTCATCATTAAACAGAGAACATTACAAGGTGGCAGGAAATGAGCATAATTAAAGTGGGAACAGTGCACTTGTGTTGTTGTTTAGTCTCCGACTCTTCGTGACCCCATGGACCAGAGCATGCCAGGCACTCCTGTCTTCCACTGCCTCCCACAGTTTGGTCAGACTCATGCTGGTAGCTTCAAGAACACTGTCCAGCCATCTCGTCCTCCGTTGTCCCCTTCTCCTTGTGCCCTCCATCTTTCCCAACATCAGGGCCTTTCCAGGGAGTCTTCTCTTCGCATGAGGTGGCCAAAGTATTGGAGCCTCAGCTTCAGGATCTGTCCTTCCAGTGAGCACTCAGGGCTGATTTAAAGTGCTAAAGTCACACACACATTTATGACAAACACTGGGTGTAAGTTTTTAGAGTTGGCTATCTGGAATTAGTGTCCAGGGGGAATTTCTGGGTTCTCAAAACTCCCCCCCCCAAAAAAAAAGCTCTACAACTTCCCTAAAGAAAGCTCAACCACTTTCTGTCCAAATTTTTACCTCTTGAAATATGACAACCCTAGACTCGTGGTGCTCATGGATAAATGAGAGAAAGGAGGGGGATCTTCCGGATCTGCAACACTTCCATACTATGGGCAACACTGGCCTCTGTCCCTCTTTCCCTCCCTCCCTCCTCTGATGCCCTCTTGTGTCTCTGCCTCCCAAAGGCTTGTTTGTTGCAGCAGCCCTGGCTACAATGTGCTCCACAGGTGAATGGTGCCTCTGGGGCTGACCAGGGGGTGCTGGTTGCCAGGATCTGAGGTGGCCTCGGAGTAAGCAAGCAAGCAGGTGAGGGAGCCCAGCTAGCCAGTCGACCAGCCCTTGCTGTTGGGAATGGACAGATAAGTGGGAGGCCGGGCAAGCAGGCTGGTCTTTCTTGTGCTTGCTGTGTGCAAGGCCTGCCTGGGAGCTGAGTGCCCGGTGCTGAAGGGGAGCCTTTCCGCCATGCAGGTCCCGGGCAGTGCCTGCTGCCGCCCCTGCTGCCTCCCAAGGTAAGATGCTGGCCTCACATTCACCTTTGGTCAGTCTCCATTGGGCTCTAAGGCTGGGGGCATCCTTTTCCCAGGCCCCTATGGGGCAGTGTGAGGAAGCACCTTTATTTGGGGCAGGTGGGGGGCAGCAGCAGCTGCCCAGAGGACTCCCAAGGAGAGGGGAGAGGAGGCTGAGGGAACACTCCACAAGGGAGGGTGTTCGGAAAAGGGTGAGAGGCTGCCAGCTCTGTGGGCGAGGGGTGACATAACTGGGCTCCTGAGCCCTACAGGGGTGCTGCAGAAAGAATGTAGATGGTCAAGGGAGCCGCGGACTCAAAAAGGTTGAAAACTTCTGGGTGAGGGTATGACAAAAGAAGCGTTTGCTCATTTGCTTCGGCAGACTGAGGGGTCATTTCCCTCAGCAAAGAGAAATTATGTGAGAAGTTTATTTCTTTCACTAAAAATAGGGAAATCGTTTCAGGAAATAACGGCCAGTTACCAGCCTGAATTGGCAGTTTCAAGACAGCCACATTTCCTCTTCCTGTCTCTGTGTGGTGGCTCTAAACATGCTTAGAGTAAAGGTTATTCTGAAGTCAACAATCACAACGCCCCTCTTGCTATCTCACCTATCCTGTACCTTATAAAGACCTGGGTTGGGCATTCTGAGAGAGCTTTGACCTACAGGCCTTCTGTTCCCTTTGTGGGTCAAAGTAGGCTGGCAAGGAACATTTCCATTTTCCTCTGGTCAGATTTATACAGACTAGTGCACTTTCCCCTGTCTGGCTTTGAGTGATATTCCCTGTACTTTCATTTAGAAAACTGCATGTATGTTTTGACCGCAGTGTTGCAATGCGCTCTGGATTTTACAGGCTTGGCTAGTATTTCAGGGCCAACCTTGATGTGAAGCAGAACCTCATGGTTCTGAAGGGATGATGGGCAAAATTCAGACTTGGTTTCTGAATGGTACAGGAAGACTTTTTAAAACGTTGGCCCTAGCAAGAGGAACGGGGTACACAATTTGAGCTGTGCTTCAGGCAGTAAAATGTTTAGAGCCAGTGTAGTTTATTTGGGAATATATTTATGTTTAAAAGCGTTATGCTTGCTCGTCCACAGTGCTATTCAATTGGTACTTTTTTCACTTAATAGCATATTCATATGGTAATAGTCTCCCATCTCCCCTCAGAGAAATGGTAGCAGCCCTACTAGGCAGAATAAGGTATTCATTCTAAACAGAAAATAGCATTATGTGGTAAATGCAGGGCTTTTTCCCCAGCTGGAACTTACCGGAACTTAGTCCCAGCACATCTCAGGTGGGTGCCATTGCCATTCTAAAAGAACAAGGTTCATGGTGACTTCTGCCCCACCTTTTTCTAGAAAAATAGCACTGGGAAAAGGTTATGTAGCACATTCCACCACCCCTTTTGTTGAACACATCTTGCATTGCATATTTGCATTGCCACTTTACCAGGAAGTAGTCCCTGGGAGGTGATGGCTGACCAAGTCTGAAGAGAAAAATAAAATAAAAAAGGGAGTCAGGTTTCCCACCGAAAAAAGGAGTGCCAGTATTGTTGTTGGAAATTAGAAGTTGCCATGGCTGCGCTCCCTGGGTTGCTGCAAGTTATTGCACTGCCAGGCACAAGATAATTCTAAAACATATATGAGAATCAAGGACCCCTGCACTAGCTATAAGAATTTCTGCATTCTTATATACAAACGTGCAAGGAACTCTGGGTTGCCCACTGCAGCAGTCACCTGGGCAGCAGCATGCAGTAGCATCTCATCTGACTGTGGCTGGAACAGGTTGTATGTAAAAAGGTAAAGGTAAAGGACCCCTGGACGCTTAAGTCCAGTTAAAAGCGACTATGGGTTTGCGGCACTCATCTCGCTTTTCAGGACAAGGGAGCTGGCGTTGTCCAAAAACAGCTTTCTGGGTCATGACTAAACTGCTTCTGGCACAATGGGAAACTATGACGTAAACCAGAGCACATGGAAATGCCGTTTACCTTCCCACCGCTTTGGTACCTATTTATCTACTTGCACTAGCATGCTTTCAAAGTGCTAGGTTGGCAGGAGCTGGGACAGAGCAATGGGAGCTCACCCCATTGAGGGGATTCAAACCACCAACCTTCTGATCGGCAAGCCCAAGAGGCCCAGTGGTTTAGACCACAGCACTACCTGCATTCCTGGTTGTATGTGCCAGGTGGCTGGAGAGAGGGTGGCTTTTCTAGGATTCTGATGTTGCCCCAACTAAAAGTGGTTTGCCATGCAAGGGGAATTCTGGCCACATGCCTTGACCTTGAAGTCAGTTGGCACCACCACTATTTATCTTGGCAATCTCAAAAACATGGGGCCCACAAAGTCGTTTGCTGGATGGCATTCTTTACTTTTCCCAGAGATTCCTTCCAGCCACATGGCCTTACTACATACTAAAGAATATACAAGGCTAGTCCACTAGGGCCCCACCATCTGCCTTCAGCCAGCCCCTGCCTGCCAGCCTTCATACTTAACAACCAATCCAGAGGATGGCACTGCCTGTCAATTTCCTCCTCCTCCTTAGTCTGCATTACTCTATTAGTCGAGAGAATGTAGCTTGGCAATAGCCTTAACTATCATCCTGTTGAAGCCTTGCTCAATTGCATACTTTGAGTGATCCCTGTCATTTCAAGCTAGCATTAAAAAGGAGTTACTGAGATAGTCTAACCCAGGGATAGCCAGATGTTCCTAGACTCCAACTCCCATCATTCCTGACCTTTGGCCATGCTGGCTGCGACTGGTGAGAGCTAGAGTCCAACAACATATGGAGGGCTTAACACTGGACACCCAGATCTCACCTGATACAGTGGTACCTCAGGTTAAGTACTTAATTTGTTCCGGAGGTCCGTACTTAACCTGAAACTGTTCTTAACCTGAAGCACCACTTTAGCTAATGGGGCCTCCTGCTGCTGCTGCTGCGCCGTCGGAGCACGATTTCTGTTCTCATCCTGAAGCAAAGTTCTTAACCTGAAGCACTATTTCTGGGTTAGCGGAGTATGTAACCTGAAGCGTATGTAACCTGAGGTACCACTGTATACAGAATTGATTTCTTTTGTGCGTGCTTGTTACAAACCACTGTTGAAGTAAGCTGAGTAAAATCACAGCTAAGATGCTCAAATCATATACCTGACTGACACTCTTCTTTGGAAATTAAACTCATTTCCAGACTTCATCATTCAAAATTTTTACTTGCAGAAACGTATACTTATAGATGAATTAAAACATAATATTTACAGCCACAAGCTCATCCAAGCAGTCTCTCCTTCTAATTTCCAAACAACTGTATATTCCTTTCTATCCAGAGCTTAGCACTCAGCTTTCTGTATCTCAGTTAGGCCATGCCTTGCAGCTCCCATGAGAGATTTCTACTTTTACCTTCTCCTGAAGCTTTGCTCTTTCTTTTAAGCAGAGAAGAAGAACTCCAACACTCTATTCATTTTAGCAGTGTTCACAGTGGATTGTAAAACACAGTCATCTTGTTTCACATTTAACCAGCTCAGTCTGGTTTGGCAGCTGCGATCCTATCGAGAGAAAGTGAACCTTGCCTCAGTTACACAGACTGTGGTTACAGCCAGATTAGGCTACTGCAATGCCCTCTGTGTGGGGCTGCTTTTAAAGACAGTTTGGAAACTTGAACTGGTATAGAATGTAGCTGCAGAATGCTTGGGGAGCCAGACATCCACAACATATAAAGCGTGTTCTCCCTCATGGAGAGCACGTGTTGCAGTGGGGTCTGCCGAGCCACCCCTCTGTTGCCATGCAGGGTTCCTAAAGAGGGGGCCTAGGGCAACAATTGGATGGCTGGGTTGCTGGGGTAAAAGTTATGTTGCAATTTGGGTGGGAGGGGTAAAAGGTTTTAAATACTCTGCACGCAGCCTGGAGCTTTCTCTTTGCTGCATGCAATGGATCACCCGTCCACCTGCCCTAAATTAAGGGGTTTTTTTGCGTTGACCTTGCTATGCCTGTCATGGGGTCGTCTGCCATTGGGGCAGGGGCCTGGTGGGAATTTTGTCCATTTGGCTGATTGGCTGGGCCATTTGGTTTTTGCCTACTGCGTAGCAAATCATCACAACTTGTAAGGTTGCAGTTAGGCATTGGTTATAAATTGGTTGGAGGAGGGGTTAGGATAGGCTGGGCCTGCCCCTCCATGGTTGCTGTGGAAAGGGAATTCCGTTAAAGGAATCCAGGGGCTTGCCATCATTTCGTCCGAATCCCTGGAATGGGGCTAGGGCCAGCAAGCCTCGGGGAGCACGCGGGGAGAGGTGAGGGCCCGTGACTCAGCTCCATTTCTCCCCAATATTGTTTTCCCTTACTGGCTTTCGGTGGTGCCCGGAAGTCAGTTCTGTCCCCAGGCGGGGGGACAGATAGTCTTAACCAATGCCTAAACAACCACTCACGCTTATGTATTTCAATAAAGGTGTGGCCAAAATTATGCCAAAAACCTTAAACAAAAATAATGTATGTGATGTGAGTTATTTGGGGGGTGGCTTGAGGACGTCGACATGCAACAAGAGGCCAATACATTGAGACAAATGGGGCACTGCTTCACCAAGCTCAGTGTCCCCTTAGACAGCCTCCATTTGGTTTCTTACTCTGGCTCCACCTACTGTTTGCCTCCCTGCTTTCCATCCTATCAGTGCCAATGGGCAGCAGGCACCACTGTATGACACCAATATTCTACAACATGGGTAGGCAAACTAAGGCCTGGGGGCCGGATCCGGCCCAATCACCTTCTAAATCCGGCCCGCGGACAATCCGGGAATCAGCATGTTTTTACATGAGTAGAATGTGTCCTTTTATTTAAAACACATCTCTGGGTTATTTGTGGGGCCTGCCTGGTGTTTTCACATGAGTAGAATGTGTGCTTTTATTTAAAATGCATCTCTGGGTTATTTGTGGGGCATAATAATTCGTTCATATTTTTTTTCAAATTATAGTCTGGCCCCCCACAAGGTCTGAGGGACAGTGGACCGGCCCCCTGCTGAAAAAGTTTGCTGACCCCTGCTCTACGTCTACAAGATATATTGGCTGCCTATTGATTTTTAGGATCAATTCAAAGCTCTGGCGTTGACTTTTAAATCTCTAAATGATTTGAAACCATGCTCTTTGAGGGACTGTCTGTTCCAGGCTTGAAGATCAGCCTCTCTGGTCTCGATCAGAGGCCTGCCATCCAAACCCAGCACTCCTGACTGAGGGATCAGAAGTTTGCTTTGCTGTTTCACCCACGGCTTTCTCTTCAAATCACTGTGTGCTGAAGGTGGATTTCTGATTGTGTGCATTGGCCCTTGCTTATAAAAGAATTTTTATGAAGACTGAACAAGATAGGGTCCTTGGTATCTGTGAAATGGTATCTGTAATGCTAGATATTTAGCTGCATATTGTTTGTGCAGGGTGCATAAGAATGGCGTAATTGTAGCTGTGCCTCCCTTTGGCTAAAGCATACAAACTTTTATCTTTTTCAAACAAGAAGCCTGAATTGCTTGCTCAGTCTAAGCGCTATTGAGCAACACCTCCTGATTGTGCCATCTGTAAACGTGCTTGCAGAGCCGTATCAAATCCGAGAAGAACAAAACAGTTATTTGTGAGGCCATGAACAAGAAGCCGCTTGATGTTTGCCATATAAGGATGTTAGAATATATAGGCAAAATGTGAAAGTTTAGAAAAAATCCCCAACTGTCTAAAATGTTTATTCTTGGTCTGTATGCGCAAGCCACAATTTGCATTAAATCTGATAAAGCGCCTTGCATGTGTGACGCCTGTAAATGGTTTATCCTGTTGCACAAACTATAAATACTTGCCGCTGCAAACTTAATACATGATGGACATGAAAGACAAGAGGGTGTAGCAAGCAGGCCTTTAGTTAAACACTGCACAATTCTTACAGTACGTGTTCCAAAGTCTAGCGCTGACAATAGACAACAGTGGAAAAATCAAACTTCTTTTGTTGTAGCTATGACTGCATGGCAACATCTTTCCCATCAAACAAAACATGGCAGTAAAGAAAGCATTCCATGCACTTTCTAACCCTGTTCTTATTTTGTGTGGGGAATGTGGATGTGTGTACATGTGCGTTTTAAATTATTTTAAACATTAAAACATACATCCAATGTCACAGCACCTTAAAAATCAATGAATGTATTAGGGCATAAGCTTTCTTGGACTACAGTTCATCAGATGCAGACAGTGCAAATCTGAGTTTCAGGTATGCATAATTTCAGGGAATTGTGTGCTGTAAACAGTGAGACTATTGTCTTTGTCCATGGAGTTTTCTTGGCAGGGATACTGGAGTGGCTTGCCAGGTGGATCACGCTTGGTCAAAACTCTCCACTATGACCTGTCCATCTTGGGTGGCCCTGCACGGCATAGCTCATAGCTTCTCTGAGTTATTCAAGCCCCTTCACCACGGCAAAGCAATGATCCATGAAGGGGCAGAGACATCACCTTGCCAACAAAGGTCCGTATAGTTAAACCTATGGTTTTCCCAGTAGTGATGTATGGAAGTGAGAGCTGGACCATAAAGAAGGCTGATCGCCGAAGAATTGATGCTTTTGAATTATGGTGCTGGAGGAGACTCTTGAGAGTCCCATGGACTGCAAGAAGATCAAATCTCTCCATTCTTAAGGAAATCAGCCCTGAGTGCTCACTGGAAGGACAGATCTTGAAGCTGAGGCTCCAATACTTTGGCCACCTCATGAGAAGAGAAGACTCCCTGGAAAAGACCCTGAAGTTGGGAAAGATGGAGGGCACAAGGAGAAGGGAACGACAGAGGATGAGATGGTTGGACAGTGTTCTTGAAGCTACCAGCATGAGTTTGACCAAACCGCAGGAGGCAGTGGAAGACAGGAGTGCCTGGCGTGCTCTGGTCCATGGGGGTCACGAAGAGTCGGACACGACTAAATGACTAAACAACAACAACAACAACTAACACACAGCTGCGGGGGAGTACAGCATCTGCATAGCCAGAAGTTCTTCAATGGCTCAACACTTAGTTCTCCTTGTGTTCTTAATGGCATCACTATCAGCAATCTCTTGAACAGGAGGAATAGTTAGGCCTGTATTATTCACTGGTTTGGCACCTTTCCTCCATGCTCCAAATATTATCTAAATTCTACCATTTATTGATTTCTTGTTGTTGTTGTTTAGTCGTTTAGTCGTGTCCGACTCTTCGTGACACCATGGACCAGAGCACGCCAGGCACTTCCGTCTTCCACTGCCTCCCGCAGTTTGGTCAAACTCATGCTGGTAGCTTCGAGAACACTTTGATTTCTAACATTCACTAATTCTAGCAGTTATTGGTGCCTTTGCACCTCTAAACTCTGTTACACCAGATCTGTAACAATAGTTTTCTGGTTGGCCAGAGAACAGGAGATGGAACAAAATGTTTTCAGGGCTTCTCTGAGTTCAAACAGAAGGATAAAATGCGTGGGGGAAAAGAAAGAGCGTGTGGCTTTGAGATTTGGGAGGGATTTTTTCAAACTGCTTGCCATTCTCTTGGGGAGGGCTGGTCCCCAGTAGCCCCAAAGTGAACCAGGTTTTTTCTGTGTGAAGGAACCTGGAAGGATTTGGGAACTTTTGCTTAACCACCGTTTGTTGTTTCATCTGAACTGACAAACTGTGGTTAACATGAACAACATTTAGTTTAAAAACCACTGCACCCAATGGTTTGTTAAACTGGCTTGTTTAAGCTGCTCCTGGCAGTGCAGAAGGGAGAACAATTGATAGTTTAGCATTATGTCCAATATTATGAAAAGAATACTGAATGACATAATGACATATAAGGGAATAAAATAAATAAATAAATAAATATAATGAGTATTACTAAACCATGAGTTCCTGAACTTTCAGCCTGTGCACAGTATCTTTGATGGATTCCAACAAGAAAAGCCAGACATTTTAGACTTGTGGAGACCTCTCTCTGCATTTGCTTCAAATTCTAATCGTAATTTTTGGTGACAGTACTAAAAAACTGCTGGTGGTTCATGTTGGCTCACGACTGGAGAATTCTTTCGCAAAAAGGAGCTGCTGCGACTATGCTATGTGTATTCCCCCTTGTTGCCAAGGTTTTTCTTTCCTCCCTTTTCAAATAACACCCTCCAAGCCTACTTCAAGGTTTTCTGGAAGAGCCCTAGTGTCTGTTTAACATTTGGCGTTTCTCAGTTTAGTGACAATAGATAGCTAATGCCACCATGTGTCCCTTTCCTGGAAGATGAACCAGCCTCCCCCCATAATTCAAAGAGCTTTGGAACAGTCTCTGGGTGTGCTGTAAGCCCAGCTCCCCATTAAAACAAGTGATACATTGCTGGTAATAACCTGCAGGGCCAGAGCAAAGCCATTTCCTGATAGCGGTGGAATTTTTACTGTCATAATTCAGCTCGGTCTTATTGATTCATTTGCTCTGGCTTCCCCTGCATCGCTGGGTGCGATAAAATAAGTGGTTTTAGGGATTAAGTGTGAAAACAAAGGCTGACGATTCGTCTAATGACTAGTTACAAAAGCTCTGTAAATGGCTAGCACATTGGCACTTTGCTTATTTAGCCACAAAGGCATTGATGCCATGTTATCTGAGCACCCAGAATGAGCCCATTGATATTACCCCACCCAAGAAGGTGGTTTTTGTTAGTACGGTTGTCCTTTTCTAGAACGGCAGCTCAGCAATGTAAAACCCGAGGGAACGATAAAGCCAGATTTTTCTTCTTTTTGTTTTAAAAAATAATCCAGCCTTGGCAGGCTCTCATGTCGAGGTCAGGTGACTCATACAGACAGCCCAAGCCAGTCATGAGGCACATAGTTTTGTGACTCGGCTTCCCAGCACCGGCTCCAGTTCTCGAGCGGGGCGTCAGAGTCATTCTGTTACTCATCGCACCTAGAAATATCTCCAGCTCCACCCTTTGGAGAGGACGGCATTACCTAGTAGACCTTTGAATCACAGCCAGGAGTCATCCCTTAGCTGCACAGATTCATGGGCCAAACACTTTTGCTTTCTCCATAGGGAGTAGCTCACTTTGCTACATCCTTATTTATCCCGCATGCATCCTGATTTGCTAGAATAAAGGTTATGCTTCAAGGCAGTATCTGGTCCTTATTGAGCCTTCATTCTGATTTGCTTACGGGATGTTTTGTTGTTGTTGTTTAGTCATTTAGTCGTGTCCGACTCTTCGTGACCCCATGGACCAGAGCACGCCAGGCACTCCTGTCTTCCACTGCCTCCTGCAGTTTGGTCAAACTCATGCTGGTAGCTTCGAGAACACTATCCAACCATCTCGTCCTCTGTCGTCCTCTTCTCCTTGTGCCCTCTATCTTTCCCAACATCAGGGTCTTTTCCAGGGAGTCTTCCTTAAGAATGGATAGGTTTGATCTCCTTGCAGTCCATGGGACTCTCAAGAGTCTCCTCCAGCACCGTAATTCAAAAGCATCAATTCTTCTAGAATAGATGTGGGATGTTTACATGTCTTCTAATCAGGCATTTGTTCAACCCACAGTTTTCCATGCATTTTCCTCATCAAAAAATCAGGACCGTAAAGCGTCACGAACCTGGAAGGAGAAAAGTACAAAGATGCAGCTCAGCTCCATAGCAGTAATCAAGTATTGACTGACACAAGGATCCCCTTTACAAATAATAAAGATTTGTAAAAATAAAAGTACTTTCTACCTGGGAGTTCCATTATTATTGAAAAGAAAGGATCTATATAGCCTTAGATGTGTCGGACATTTGCAGATACTGAGTGACCACGTGCTTCGATATTTGCATAAGAAATAAAATTATGCCATATGTGAAATAAACCGATCATTTGAGCTCTGCCCTTCAGGTGTTTTCAGTTTATGAGCATTAACTTTATTGTGTACAATTACATTCCTAATTGGTGGGACGTGGGTGGCGCTGTGGGTTAAACCACAGAGCCTAGGACTTGCTGATCAGAAGGTCGGTGGTTCAAATCCCCACGACGGGGTGAGCTCCCATTGCTCGGTCCTTGCTCCTGCCAACCTAGCAGTTCGAAAGCACGTCAAAGTGCAAGTAGATAAATAGGTACCGCTCCGGCGGGAAGGTAAACGGCGTTTCCGTGCGCTGCTCTGGTTCACCAGAAGCAGCTTAGTCATGCTGGCCACATGACCCGGAAACTGTACGCAGGCTCCCTCGGCCAACAAAGCAAGATGAGCACCGCAACCCCAGAGTCGGTCACGACTGGACCTAATGGTCAGGGGTCCCTTTACCTTTACATTCCTAATGGATTATTGAATATTTCTTTATTTGATATGAATTGTTCCCTTTTAAAGTTATGTTTTATTATGAGCTTTTGTACTGGGTCAGCTTAATACAAGGTTTGTGTTCTTTGTTGTCTGTTTTGTTGCTGTAAACCGACTTGTGTTTAGCCATATAGAAAGGTGGCATACAAATTAAAATTGAAATGAAATGAAATGAAATGAAGAAGAGCAATTCGCATAATCTTTGGGTACTTTTTTGTTTGTTTGTCAATAAATCAATAACCAAGTGTCAAGGGCTAGGCAGAGGAGAAATGGTGGAAACCACCTCGCCATCTGGACCCTTCCAGGGAGGAGGAAGAGGAAGACAGTATAGATTTATAACAGGGGTTTGCGGGAGGTCACAGCTCAGAGGCAGATGAGGGGGAAGTTGGGAAATAATGGGAGTGCCAGAGCAACACCTGGGTGACACGATGTCATTAGAAAGCATTCCAGACCCTCCATCCCCCAGAATCAGGCAAGCCTTAAAAGTAGGAGAGCAAAGAGCTCAGAGACAGAGGGCACATAGCAGCACCTGTTGAAGAGCTGATGAGAATGACGAATGAGGAAATGGGAGAGACGGAGGGGTGGATATTCACTCAGGACAATGCCATTATACAAGAGGCTGGGTTCTATGGCCTCTCTCGGTAAAGACTGAAATAAAAAAGGACGGTAAGAAATGCTTCCTTGTCCTGGGCAACCAGCCGGGATAGCATCCTGACACCAAGGGGGATGGAGAGTCAATTTTTTAAAAGTGGATTTTTTTGCACTACAACAGAGCACTTTAATCCACTCTAATTTTGGAAATCTAGGTCTGGGTTCAGAGTTCGCTGACTGCCAGCACAGGGGCTGTTGCACTAGCATAAGAGCAAGAATAATAGCTGTGGAGTGCAGTGGCGTAGCGTGGGGGGTGCAGGGGGGCCCGGCCGCACCGGGCGCAACATCTGGGGGGGACGCACTCGCAGCTCTCTGAGTGCTAAAATCCATGGGTTAGGGGGCGCAAATTACTTGCCTTGCCCCGGGTGCTGACAACCCACGCTACGCCACTGGTGGAGTGCAACAAGTACATCACTAGGAGATTAATTTAGCACAATGTTAAATTCGTCCCCCAAAGTTCCAGTATTTGCTTGAATTCCTCCTTCAACTTAGTGACAGTCTGGAGGTGCCCTCAGAAACATCTCATTTTCCTAGATAGGTCTTCTTATATGCTGGCAACAAACGTGTATTAGCTATCAACATTTCCCAGTTTGAATCCAGTAACGCTTAAGTCTCTCTTCATGTATTGGTCTATTTATTGATTGATATGATTTATATCCCTCTTTTATTGCACATTGCCTCAAGGTGACTTACAATAAGCAGAGTTAAACACACGACATATATAACTACAATACAGTAATTAAATCATAAAAGCAGTAGCAGAATGAAATAAAACCAGCTTATACAACCAATGAAAGTGATAAAATGACAGCAAGCAATTCAAAAGGGTCTTGAATCTGACTCAAAGGCATTCAGGATGTGAGAGAATAGGATGGATTTGGTCTGGGATTGCCATGATAGCGGAATAGGTTGTGGTGCAGTTAGGTAATTTCGTTGCCAGTCATGGTAGCATTCACATTTGCCAATGTCTGTGATTTCTCTTACTTCAAAATGTGGTAAGCCACCTCTGGTGCATTTGGGAGCTGGTACATTTGCTGATTAATATGCCTGTTGTCTTTGTCCATGGAGTTTTTTTGGCAGGAATACTGGAGTGGCTTGCCGGTTCCTCCTCCAGGTGAATTTGAATTATGGTGCTGGAGGAGACTCTTGAGAGTCCCATGGACTGCAAGAAGAACAAACCTATCCATTCTTAAGGAAATCAGCCCTGAGTGCTCACTGGAAGGACAGATCCTGAAGCTGAGGCTCCAATACTTTGGCCACCTCATGAGAAGAGAAGACTCCCTGGAAAAGACCCTGATGTTGGGAAAGATGGAGGGCACAAGGAGAAGGGGACGACAGAGGACGAGATGGTTGGACAGTGTTCTCGAAGCTACCAACATGAGTTTGACCAAACTGTGGGAGGCAGTGGAAGACAGGAGTGCCTGGCGTGCTCTAGTCCATGGGGTCACAAAGAGTCGGACACGACTAAACAACTAAACAACAACAACAACAACACATTTGCTGAGGCGGGGCCCTGTGCCTCCTTCTCATAGTCTTGCCCTTGCCAAGAGTTGGCACCAAATGGGCATGTCTAAGAAAGAAGCCCACAATTTGGGGACCACCTGCATAACCTCAGAAGTGGGGACACCCAAAGAAGGGCTTCTAAAGCAGGACTTACTTAACTGGAGTACAGGTTCATGTGGGAGAAGATCCTAAATAAGGCATCACATGATTTCTTATTTTTCCAGCAAGTTTACCATTTCTGCATATTCCATAAGTTTTCGTATCCATTCTTCCTTTGCTGGGACTTCTTCTTTCCATTTTGGGGCAAGTAACATTCTTGCTGCTGTAGTAGCATATATGAATAAGTTTCTATACAGTTTAGGTATAGTTTTGGTACAGTTGAGGTAGTTCTGTCCCTATAACTCCCAAAAGAAAAGCTTCTGGTTTTTTGGGTTTTTTTTACAAAAGTTATTTTAAGCATCCTTTTCAATTCATTATACAGTGGTACCTCGGGTTAAGAACTTAATTCGTTCCGGAGGTCCGTTCTTAACCTGAAACTGTTCTTAACCTGAGACACCACTTTAGCTAATGGGGCCTGCTGCTGCCGCCGCTCCACCGCTGCACGATTTCTGTTCTCATCCTGAAGTAAAGTTCTTAACCCGAGTCTGTAACTTGAAGCGTCTGTAACCTGAAGCGTCTGTAACCCGAGGTACCACTGTACATCATTTCCCACTAAGCTTTAACCTTTCTACAAGACCACCACATATGATAAAAGAGCCTTCTTTCTCTTTACATTTCCAACACTTATTTGATTTAGATTTATACATTTTTGCCAATTTACTCGGTGTTAGATACCATCAGTATTGATATGCACACTTTACCCTTGCAAGTGAATTTCTGCATATTTTACTCAGTTGCAGAACTGCACTGCAACATTCAGGGTGGTGCAAATTTTGAAAGAACAGGTCGTAGCACTCTCCTTGCCGAAAAGGTGTTAGGAAATCAGTACCAGGGCTATCCCTGCACCGAGTAAACTCCATGTTTCACCATTCCCTATCCATATCCCACCTGCTTCCATCTTTGATCCATTTGATTCTGCCTTGGCTTTGCTTCTGACCTGTCAGTTTCCACCTCCCAGTTCTGCTCCCCTTCAGCATCCTAGGAGTGGGTGGGGACAATATACCCTTTTCAAGCAAAATTTGGCATCCTTATTGCGGAACCAGCTTTCTTGCGACTTCTTGCCAATCCTATACCCTTTTAAAATACGGCTCTTTTGGGGGGGGGTGTGTTATTGGGTTATTGTTTTTATTTTTATTTTATATATTCTGATCTTTTCTGTGAACCACCCCTCCGGGTGCCGGGCGATATATAAATTCAATTAATAATAATAATAATAATAATAATAATAATAATAATAATCCTGATACATGTAGATTTTCACACACTTCCTTGAAATCTTCTTTTCCGGTACAACAATTTGCAACTGAATATGAAGCGAATGCACACATGTAGGCAATTACCACCAGCAAAGTGTCAGGAATTTCATGAGGTTTGGGGGGTTAATGAAAAAAATGTATCTGTCACAGCAGATTGCAGTCAAATGTGAGTCCGTCTTCATTCCTTTGCAGAGATGTCAGCATTCCAAAGTGGAGCAACGGCTGTCTATATTGAACTACTGATGGCAAAAAGTGTTCTCTTTGAAGTTGGCTGATGTTTCAACTTTAATTGGAAGTCAGAGAGTGTTGGGTATGGCTTTTTTCTTTAAGTATTCCTGTCTATGCCCACACAGGTTGATAGCATAATCATGCAACTAAAAAGAAAGTGTCTGTGTCAGAAAAAAAAAGTTTCTGCCTTTGCATCTGGCAGAAGTGAAGCAGAACCCAACATCTCCCCCCCCCACAAGTGCTCATCCTGTTTTACTTTTAATATTGTCGTCATAACAATACAGATTTATATCTTGTGCAACCAAAAATATGTTTCTTTCTTTTAAAATCTGAATGTTTCTACTATACAGTGGTACCTCGGGTTAAGAACTTAATTTGTTCTGGAGGTCCGTTCTTAACCTGAAACTGTTCTTAACCTGAGGTACCACTTTAGCTAATGGGGCCTCCCGCTGCTGCCGCACCGTTGCTGTGCAATTTCTGTTCTCATCCTGAAGCAAAGTTCTTAACCTGAGGTACTATTTCTGGGTTAGCGGAGTTTGTAACCTGAAGCATCTGTAACCCGAGGTACCACTGTATCTCTTTGTCAGGAGTATTAAACATGATTTTAGATAACTGCAGCAGGACCTTTTGCTGCCTGAGATGAAAGACAAGATGGTTTGCTCTGTTAGCAAAACCACTTAAATAATGCAAACGGAGGGCAGAGAGTCTTGGAAACATTTTATTGAGGAAACTGGAAAAAAATGGTATAATTTGAGGAGAATAGAACAGAGACGTTTCCTTTTGCTTAGGTCAGGCCTTGTACATAGCAGGAAGACTATCAACTAAACATAAGAGAGAAAAACTCTCTCACAACTGCACAACCAATTAAAACGCATTCTGAGTAAATATCATGGCACTATGCCTGTTTGCAAAGTTCCGCTCATCTCCTTCTTGGACTAGTTGATTTTAACACAAGAGAATTACCATATTTTTCGCTCTATAGGACACTCCCGACCATAGGATGCACCTTGTTTTAGAGGGGGAGAACAAGAAAAAAACAAAATTCCCCCTCTCTGCTGTGCGCCCCTTCAGCGAAGCGACAGGAGAAACAGAGCCCCTTCCATTTCTCCTCCCGCTTGGCTGAAGGGGCGCTGCGCAGCTCTCCCTCTCTGCTGAAGCCAGGAGAGTCTTGCTCTCCCGGCTTCAGCAAAAGGAACCTGAAGCCTCCGGAACACAGCGGGAACTTGCGCTGCACTCCAAAGGCTTCAGGCGACCCCTCTCGCTCTCCCTCTGCGCTTTGGAGGCTTCACGTTGCTATCACCGAAGCCAAGGAGCCTGCATTCACTCCATAGGACGCACACACATTTCCCCTTAATTTTTGGAGGGGAAAAAGTGCGTCCTATAGAGCGAAAAATACGGTAACTATTAAGTTGCGAACCGAATGATGTCTGTTGTTGCATTTCCAACACCCTCTTCATCCCATATAGACAATTTGACTGGATTGGCAATAGAATTACTTCAACACCGGTGATGGAAGAATATCCTTCACCATGCCTGAGGAGAGCGTGATCGTTTAGGAGGTACAGAGGAAGTTAGTTTAGGGGACTTTGGGGGTGGTGGTGGAAGGAGATTACTGCCCTCCAACATCTGCTACCTGAGCAAGCTGTCTCACTTTGCCTAATACTTGGGCCTTGAACTGCTGATCTGATATACATTGCAAGATAATGTGGCCAATTCCATGGCTGTTGATAAGAGTTGCATCACGGCTGAATTTGGCCCATTGAGTTCACACTGACACATTAGCAGCTGAGACTGTGGTGCTTAAATAGCTACACGTTTTGTAATATGTTAAAGCACCAGAGTATTTTCCAGTCAGCTGAGCAAGAGCTGAAACGAGCAGAAATAAAGGGCACATCAGCATTTCCCATGATTAGATTATTGGCCGGTGTATAAAAGGCTGTACGTTTATCCCCTCAGATAAGGTCCTGAATTTACTGTTCTCCAAAAGGGAAATAGATTGGAGCAAAGCAAAACTGTAGTTAATGAACACTTCTTTTCCAAATGCAAAAAGCTGATTGCTGTCCTGCGAACATTGTTCTACATCAGTGTTTCCCAAAACTTGGGTCTCTGGTTGTTTTTGAATGATGCTCCCATTATCCCTAGCTAGCAGGACCAGTGGTCAGGGATGATGGGAATTGCAGTCCAAAAACAGCTGGAGACCTAAGTTTCGGAAACACTGTTCTACATAGTGTTAGGAATGTGTGGGTGCTAAACACCCTAAATTCCCAGGTCCAGTAGGTGTTAGAATTTAATTAAGGATTGGGGTGTTAAAACCAGGAAATAACCAGATCCATATGCATTAAGCTGGGTATATTAGGCTGTGTGCTAGACCCTTCTAATCCTTTAAATAAGCCAAGGTACCTCACCCACTCTGGGGAACCTGACTTAACTGACTTACCTAATTAAGCCAAGTGTCAAAAGCTAATTAAGTCAAGTGTCCGAGGATGAACCATGGGCAGCAATGCTTCTGAACAGGGGTGCCAACCTAGATAAAATATTGAGGGGGACAGGGAAGCCTTGCCCCCACATAATTGATCCCAGACACTCATTAACATTGGGGCCCCCCAACATAGGTGCCAACTCCCTGGGTTCTTGGATACCCGAGCACCCACAAAATTCCCCATGAAGGGGCCAGGCAATCACACATTTTGATGCACATTGCCTGGCACCCACGGCCTCATGTGCCCATGGTCGTAAGGCCAAGTTGGCACTCCTGGCCCCCGGCCACCTCAATTTTTTGGGGGGGGGGTCGAAGGGACCTCAATCCCTAGGAGTTGTCTCCTGTGCTGCTGAATACCAGTTGATGGAAGCCACAGGAGGGGTGAATGCTCTTGTGCTTGCAGGTTTCCCAAGGGCATCTGCTTGGCCACTGTGAGAACAGGATGCTAGATTGGATGAGCCTTTGACCTGATCCAGTAGACTGTGCTATGTTCTTATGGCCTGGTAGCATATGGGCAACCAGTGCAAATGATTCACCTGAGGTGTCACTGTCACATGCTCTTGGCCAATTGCCTCCCATTAGCAGGCTAGTTGCTTAGGTGAATGGATGCAGGTGGCGCTGTGGGCTACACCACTGAGCCTCTTGGGCTTGCTGATCAGAAGGTCGGCGGTTCAAATCCCTGCAACGGGGTGAGCTCCTGTTGCTCTCTCCCAGCTCCTGCCCACCTAGCAGTTTGAAAGCACGCCAGTGCAAGTAGATAAATAGGTACCGCTGCGGCGGGAAGGTAAATGGTGTTTCCATGTGCTCTGGTTTCCGTCATGGTGTTCCATTGTGTGAAAAGCAGTTTAGTCATGCTGGCCACATGACCCGGAAAGCTGCCTCTGGACAAATGCTGGCTCCCTCAGCCTG
Organism: Podarcis filfolensis; assembly: GCF_964270895.1. NCBI lineage: Eukaryota > Metazoa > Chordata > Lepidosauria > Squamata > Lacertidae > Podarcis > Podarcis filfolensis. Next base: position 16,108,144 of record NC_139603.1, read on the forward strand.
AAAGCGAGATGAGCGCCGCAACCCCATAGTCGCCTTTGACTGGACTTAACTGTCCAGCGGTCCTTTTCCTTTACTTTTTTTAGGTTAATTCTTGATAAAAAAGCTAGTGTTTAACCTATAATTGGGAAGTTAAGCCGAACCCTTGTCCCTGATATGTACTTTTTAAAATAATAAATATATTGCTTTTGTTTTGATAGAGAAGCATTCAAAAATGGAACAGTCCACACACACATATAGCTGAAGCTGGAAATGGTACGGTCCAGGAACAGCTTTATGATTCGTCCTGTCGGTTGCATAAACTGGCCCTGGGCTGTCAAAGTAGCCTCATGTAGGTCAATAATAATACTATTACTATTTCATAGTTTAATAGTTGCTATTCTTTTAGAGCTGCCATTTATCCTTGTTTCTGATTATTTAAATGGCTTTCTCTCCAGGCCATTTAGAAAAATGAGTTTGTACTATCTCTATTGCAGTCAGGCGCAGCTCAGTAGGAAAAACTAGCCAGCTACCCTGAATTGTTGTTCTATTCCTCTAAATTAAATTTCATGCCTACTTAACCATCTAGCTTCCCAGCCTGCCTTAAGGTAGAATTTCTGCCATTGTGGTAGTGGACCGTCATTCAGAATTATTAATTAAAATGTACACCTGCTTTGTTTTTCCACGGTAAGGTAAAAATAAAAATAAAGAAGTTGTGAACTAGAGCCAGTGTGGTGTAGGGGTTAAGAGCGGTGGACTCGTAATCTGGTGAACCGGGTTCGCTTCCCTGCCCCCCCCCCACATGCAGCTGCTGGGTGACCTTGGGCTAGTCACACTTCTTTGAAGTCTCTCAGCCTCACTCATCTCACAGAGTGTCTGTTGTGGGGGAGGAAGGGAAAGGAGATTGTTAGCCGTTTTGAGACTCCTTAAGGTAAAGGGACCCCTGACCATTAGGTCCAGTCGTGGCTGACTCTGGGGTTGCAGCGCTCATCTCACTTTATTGGCCGAGGGAGCCGGCATACAGCTTCCAGGCCATGTGGCCAGCATGACTAAGCCGCTTCTGGCGAACCAGAGCAGTGCACGGAAACGCCGTTTACCTTCCCGCTGGAGCGGTACCTATTTATCTACTTGCACTTTGACGTGCTTTCGAACTGCTAGATTGGCAGGAGCAGGGACCGAGCAATGGGAGCTCACCCCGTTGCAGGGATTTGAACCACCGATCTTCTGAGCGGCAAGTCCTAGGCTCTGTGGTTTAACCCACAGTGCCACCCGTGTCCCTTGAGACTCCTTAGTGTAGTGATAAAGCAGGATATCAAATCCAAACTCCTCCTCCTCCTCCTCCTCTTCTTCTTCTTCTTCTTCTTCTTCTTCTTCTTCTTCTTCTAGAAGCAAATTCCTCCACCATGCTGGCATTAGGGCTGGGAGATACAGTGGTACCTCGGGTTACATACGCTTCAGGTTACATAAGCTTCAGGTTACAGCCTCCGCTAACCCAGAAATAGTGCTTCAGGTTAAGAAGTTTGCTTCAGGATGAGAACAGAAATCATGCAGCGGCAGCGCAGTGGCAGCAGGAGGCCCCATTAGCTAAAGTGGTCCTTCAGGTTAAGAACAGTTTCAGGTTAAGAACGGACCTTCGGAACGAATTAAGTACTTAACCCGAGGTACCACTGTATCTGGTTTTCAACATTGTGATATATCACCAGCTAAACATCGCGATGCAAAGATATATCACGATGTCTGAAATAAGGATGGAACTATGTAGAGGCGAACAGTAAGGCTGGGTGATATTTGGTTTTCAACATCACCGGTTAAACCTCACAATATACTAATATATGATGATGTCTGAAATAAGGATGGAGCTATGGAGAGGCATTAGCTGGCTTCATGGTTTTCCCCACATTGTGGGGTAGCAGATCCTGGTGTAGGCGAGAGGGGAGCACCATTTGGTGGTTTGCCTCAGGTGCCAAAGGGTCTTGGCTGGCCCTGCATTGATATATCTATCATTTACAGAGTGTAAACATGTGTTACAGCTCTTAAAAACGTATGTTCTCAGCCTGAAATGGTGGCAGCTCTGTTTACAACTGTCGTGAGTTTGGGATGTTAAGCTGGGTGCCAGACCGTTCTAATCCCAGGATCCAGCAGGTGTTGGAATTTAACAAAGGCTTCTAATTCTTGGGATGACCAGGCTAGCCTCCTGGTGAGGCGATGAACCTGGGCGATGAGCTATTTAGGGGGATGAAGGGGCATGGTGCAAGATGGGAAATGGGTGGGGCCTCCTTCCTCAACATATAAAGCCCAAGTTTAGCTTTTGGGGAGCAGTGATGTGGTTTAGAAGGAAAGCAGCAAGGAGAGAGAGAGAGAGAGAGAGAGAGAGAGAATATCCAAGCCTGTGGCTATGGGAGAAATAAGGCCCTTTTGGGGTGTTGTTGCTGTGAAGCCCTCCGATGCAGGCTGTACAGTCGTACCTTGGTTCTCAAATTTAATCCATTCTGGGAGTCCGTTCGACTCCTAAAACAGTTCGAAAACCAAGGCATGGCTTCCGATTGGCTGCAGGAGCTTCCTGCAGCCAATTGGAAGCCATGGAAGCTGCGTCGGATGTTCGGCTTCCAAAAAACGTTCACAAACCGGAACACTCACTTCTGGGTTTGAGACATTCGAGAGCCAATTTGTTTGACAACTAAGGTACGTCAACTACCAAGGTATGACTATATATGTGTGTAAATCATCCATGTATCATGGAAATACCATTCGTCTCCATTGTGCCTCATTTCCAAAAGGAAACATGTACCTTCGGTAAGCACTTGGAACTCCTGGAATCTCACACTGTTCAAAGATTGGGGTGGTGGGTAACACAATTTTTATCTGAATTAGCTTTAGAAAATGCCCCCCTAATATCTATCTATCTATCTATCTATCTATCTATCTATCTATCTATCTATCTATCATCTATCTATCTATCTATCATCATCTATATCTATCATCTGTAGAATGGCATTTTACAAGCTTTCTACCTCCAGGGAATCCTTTCCACACTGAGCCATCTGCTGAGGATGTTGCGCTTATTTTAATGGCGCAAGCCCCTGGGGTCTGTTCCTGTGCTGCAGGATTGTCAAACAGTCCCTGAGAAATCCTGTGATTTGATGGTGACAGTGACAAGTTCAAGAACACAGGATGCAAACCTTCCTAGTTTTTCTCCGAAACTCTACAGCTGCATAGAAGCACAGGGTGTGTTTTTAAGAGCACTGTCCATTCAAGCAAGGTGATGGGTGGACGTCAACCTTTTTAGACCTAAATCCCACTTTAAACCAAACATGCATTTGGGAATCATCTTCCTTCCTTCCTTCCTTCCTTCCTTCCTTCCTTCCTTCCTTCCTTCCTTCCTCTCTCTCTAAATTTTGGATTCAGTTATTTGGATTCGATTGGACCTTCTCCTGCATCTCCATTTTTAAAACCAGCTAGATATACAAATAAGATAAAGTTTCATTCTCTGCCTTAAAAAAAAAAGGCACCTTCCAGTTCTTGCTTCCTAAGTGATCGTTGATGGCACAGAACTAGTTTCTCAACTCCCTGATAAGTTGGCAGCCTTGCACTGGGCAGGGAGCCGGGTAAGCGAAGGATTTGCTCACAGAATTGTTTGCAAGACTGAATGTGATAAAGAAAAGATTGAACATTAACTGCAGGATCAGCGTAATTTAAGTCAATACAATTCTAAATTGCTCAGATTCCAAATTCTTGTACCAGGCTTACTTTTAAGCCTTGAGGGGCAATTCTGAAGGAACTTAAGGGCCCAACCAAACTTTATGAATGGACTTAAGGGTGTCATCCAAAAGACAGCAGGAATTAAGGAACGGGAGCAAGACAAAGGGCACAGCTTCCCGGGATGCTTCTCCCAGGAAGCCCTGATGATGATGATGATGATGATGATAATCTATTATTTATACCGTTCCCATCTGTCTGGGTTTCCCCAGCCACTCTGGGTGGCTGATGGGAAGGTCAGCGGTTCAAATCTGCACAACGGGGTGAGTTCCTGTTGCTCTGTCCCAGCTCCTGCCAACCTAGCAGTTCGAAAGCATGCCAGTGCAAGTAGATAAATAGGTACTGATTTGGCGGGAAGATAAACAGCATTTCCATGGGATCTGGTTTCCGTCATGGTGTTACATTATGCCAGAAGCAGTTTAGTCATGCTGGCCACATGACCCAGAAAGCTGTCTGTGGACAAACACCGGCTCCATCGGCCTTGACTGGACTTAACTGTCCAGGGGTCCTTTACCTTTTTTACCTAAAGGGAAAGACTGGAGGTTTGAGGAAGGAGCAGCAAGAACAGAAACACCAGGAGTTCAGTGGTAGAAAAGGCGATACATTGTGGGTGCTAAAAACCCATTGCAGAGAAAGTAGGCTGTAAGGAGGGATTAAAAGAGACAGAAGGAATCCCAACAGGATATCCCCGATGAGATGTCTTTCAAGTCGGCAGTTTGGGGATTGCTCTATGAATTTTTAATGTCTCCTCCTCTCAAGTTGGCAAAGCTCGAGTATATTCCCTGTTTTCTTTTACATTTGACTTTCCACCTCTGTCAAGTTTTATCCGATAGATAATTTTACATTTTAGGCAGTGCTTTTTCTGGGGGGACGCAGGGGTGTGCATACCCCTAAACATTTTGTGAATTGTTGTACTTTTGTCCGTTTACTGTATTTATTTCCCCAATTTGAACCATAAAATTGTGATTTTCTTGAGTCAAAAATGAGAGTACTCCCTAAACATTTTTTAAGAAACCCCCCCCCCCATGGTTTTAGGAATATATTCTCAAAGCTCAGCTCCCTTTCTTTGGTTACATTCGTGAATAATTGAATAAATATAACTTTTTAAGACACTTTCCACCTAAGCAGGACCTGTATTGAACGAGCTGCTCAGAAATCACATTTTTTTATTTTGCCGTCCTCGTATGTTTTCAGAAGAATCATGCATATGTACATATTTCATTCCTTTTATAGCTTCCACACACTGTTTGTCCTGATGTTTGTGGGGACATTTGATAGCTGCGAGTAGTATTGGCTTTTAGAGGACAAAGTGGGTAAAATGATAGCCTTTATTGGGTGAACGCTTGTTGCAGGAACCAAGTTCCTTTATGCCTTTCAGCAGTACTGGCCGATACTAGTAGCTGGATATCAAGTATCTGCCATATATTAAGACAACAAAGGAGGGTCACTTTGCCTTAACCCTTTGCGTTTGGAAAGTGGTAGCATGGAGCAAGCTCGGAGCCTTTCGCCTGAGCTCGGTGTTGTTATGAGAAAAAACTGCTCCTTTCCCCTTATGGGGTACCCAAGAGCCCATATAGAGTTATTTTGTAGGATCTCTATCAGTAGGAGAAAATAAAAGAGACAACCAGAGAATATTGAGAAGCAAAGCAGAGCGGGTTCTCCTTCATGGTGTTGCGGTTGGGGCAACCATGGCACGCCCTGTTGCTGGGTGGGTTAGTATGGATGGCCACGAATTTGATTGGGCACCTCTAATTGTTGCTGGGGAGAAGTTAATGTTGCAAAGTTGATTGATTGATTGGGGTGCTATTTATTCCCTGCTTCCTCTTTTCGCTGCATGCATTGGATCACCCGTCCGCCCTCCCTATATTTAGGGCTGTTCGTGCTGACCTTGCTATGCCTGTCATGGGGTCGTCTGCTTTGGGGCAGGGGCCTGGTAGGAATTTTGCCATTTGGCTGATTGGCTGGTGCCATTTGGTTTTTGCCTACTGCGAAGCAAATCGTCACAACTTGTAAGGTTGCGGTTACGCATTGGTTAATTTTGGTTGGTGGAGGGGTATGGTTGGCTGTGCCTGCCCCTCCAATGCTGCTGTTGCAAGGGTATTCCATTAAAGGAATCCAGGGCTCGCCATGCTTTTGTCCAAACCCCTGGCAAGAGACTAGGGCCACGCAAGAGCTCCTGAGAGCATTTGGGGAGAGGTGAGAGCCTGGCAACCAGCTCTATTCTCTCCCCAAAAATATTTACTCTTACTGACTTCCGCAGGCTTGCGGTTGTCAGTTCTGTTCCTACCTCTAAGTGGGAACAGATAGTCGCTAACCAATGCCTAAGCAACCACTCACATACTGTAATTCAATAAAGTTGTGGCCAAAATTATGCCAAAAACCAAAACGAAAATGTTGTGTGAACTGTGTCTTTATTTGTGGAGTGTCCTGGGGGTCCTCAACATGCAGCTATTAAGCCTGATCTTTATTAAACTGTTGCAACAGGGTCCTCACTCACCACAAGCAGGAAACAGGAGGAGCCCAGAACAAAGGTGTGCCCGCCCTTATATAGACTTTTTAAATTGCCCACCCTCAAACTCCAGACCACCCCCAGAAACATCATACATACATACATCACAGGAGGGGAGGGCTACAACAGAAATCTGAGTGTGTTGTTTTTTCCTCTTGTCTGCTAGGTTGCTTGATTGGAACCCCTGGGCATCCCAGCCACTCTTTGGTTACTCAATTCCTGAATCCTGGTCACAGGTCACAGGCTCACACCCTATTCATATCTTAAATGTGCCCTTAAGACAGGATTTGTGAAAGAGACAATGGGGAGATTTCCCATTTCTTTCGACCTTTCAAAGAAATATTTGAGGTCATTTTGGGAGAGAGACAATGGTTTCAGGACTTTTCTGTGGGTTTCAGACATGTGGTTTACACATTTGTATGTGTTTGCTCGGTACATTTATGAACAACACACACACACACACACAGTGGTACCTCGGGTTAAGTACTTAATTCATTCCAGAGGTCCGTTCTTAACCTGAAACTGTACTTAACCTGAAGCACCACTTTAACTAATGGGGCCTCCTGCTGCCGCCGTGCCGCCAGAGCACGATTTCTGTTTTCATCCTGAAGCAAAGTTCTTAACCTGAAGCACTATTTCTGGGTTAGTGGAGTCTGTAACCTGAAACGTATGTAACCTGAAGCGTATGTAACCTGAGGTACCACTGTATATAAGACCTTAAAATTCTTGTAACACCCACCTCTGTAACCTGAATAGGCACAGCCCACGAAAAGATTTGCAACTTATTTCTGCTGACTGTATAAGTTGGCCTTGCGTCCTCCGACACCATCAGAAGGTGGTTCCAAAAAGAAACACAAAAGCAAGTACAAACTGAGATGCAGGATAAATATGTGGCCCATGTGTGGAGTGGTCCTCTTGCCCAAGAGCTTTTGCTCAAATGGAAGGGGCCAAGCTGCTTTTGAGCACTCAAAGCTGTTTCGCTTGTGCTGCAGTGAACTCAAGCTCAAGGCCTGTTTTATTTCTCTTTTGAATCCAAGTGCTTTTCTACAAGTTTGCTTTTTGTTTAGCGTTGCGCTGCGTGGATATAAACACAGCGTTCCCATTTAATCTAAGCAATCGTGGTCTTAAATTATGAGGAGCAGCGTGACAGAAGTTCAAGGGAAAGTGCATGAGAGCCATCCTCATGTTCCCGGACTTCTGAAGTTCACAAAACACATGCAAGAAGCTCCAGGCTATTCCATTCAGGTCCTTCCTGCATCTGAAACCAGCCAGAAAAGAGACATTCTTTCATTTATTAGGAAGTTGCTCTAAGGCAAGGGTCAGTAACCTTTCTCAGCTGTGGGCCGGTCCACCGTCCCTCAGGCCATGTGGTGGGCCGAACTATATTTTTTTGGGGGGGAAATGAACAAATTCTTATGTCCCACAAATAACCCAGAGATGCATTTTAACAACAACAACAATCTATTATTTATACCCCACCCATCTGGCTGGGCTTTCTCAGCCACTCTGGGCGGCTTCCAACAAAATATTAAAATACAGTAATGCATCAAACATTAAAAGCTTCCCTAAACAGGGCTGCCTTCAGATGTCTTCTAAAAGTCCGGTAGTTGTTGTTCTCTTTGAAATCTGGTGGGAGGGCGTTCCACAGGGCGGATGCCACTACCAAGAAGGCCCTCTGCCTGGTTCCTTGTAACTTGGATTCTCGCAGTGAGGGAACCGCCAGAAAGCCCTCGGCGTCCGGGTAGAACGATGGGGGTGGAAACGCTCCTTCAGATATACTGGACCGTGGCCGTATATCTTTAAAAGTCAGCACCAACACTTTAAATTGTGCTCAGAAACGTACTGGGAGCCAATGTAGGTCTTTCAAGACACCCGGTGTTACGTGGTCTCAGCGGCCGCTCCCAGTCACCAGTCTAGCTGCTGCATTCTGGATTAGTTTTAGTTTCCGGGTCACCTTCAAAGGTAATCCCACACAGAGTGCATTGCAGTAGTCCAAAAGAGAGATAAATAAAAGCACACATACTACTCATGTAAAAACACCAGGCAGGCCCCACAAATCACCCAGAGATGCATTTTAAATAAAAGGACATATTCTACTCATGTAAAAACATGCAGATTCCCGGACTGTCCACGAGCTGGATTGAGAAGGTGGTCAATTTGGCATTCTCTTAACTCCTAGGAAAAATAACTGACTTGTTAAACAGATTGCGAGGTTCCAGGAAGAGTAATAAGTGTAGGATGTTGGCAGAACGTAGGCTGGCTTTAGTTAACAGACCCTCCAAGTGTCCCTATTTTCCAGGGACAGTCCCGGATTTACAAAAGCCATTCTGGTTTCTGCTTTACCCCGGACTGTCCCTGTTTTCACTGGAGAAATGTTGGAGGGTTGTGTGATCCCCGATCCAAGGAGATAAGTAACTATATAAACTTTAGAAGACATCTGAAGGCAGCCCTGTATGGGGAGGTTTTCTTTAATGTTTAATGTTTTATCATGTCTTTATATATGTTGGAAGCTGCCCAGCGTGGCTGGAGCAACCTAGTCAGATCGGCGTGGCATAAATAATAAAATTATGGCATAGGACACCTCCATTTTCACCAGACAAATTCTCGAAGGGAGTGTGACCAGTTTGGTCACACTAAGAGCGGAGCCTTGTGGATGCTGCTGGGGAGTCTTCAACTATGATTTTTGAAACTGAGTGCAAAAGTAGAGGGGCGCTGAATTTTGGTGTCACACAGGGCCTGCTGAAATTTGAGATTCCAAGTCCCGCCATTGAGTCCATTGCCCATGAAAGAGTTTTTCTTTTTAGATTTTTTTTATTCGTTTTCACTTTTAACAATGGTTTTCCTAGAAGTTCTTTTCAAACTGCATCGTTATAATATTCTCCATATTTTCTTAAAACTCAATTCTTACCATAGTTCTTGCTACATTGCAAGTTTTTTTAAAAAAACCCTGCTAATGTATTTAATTGTTTACAGTGTTCTTTTAAGTAACTTATAAAATTTCCTCATTCTTTATTAAATTTGTAGTCCACTTGATCTCTGATTTCCCCCGTCATTTTCGCCGTTTCGGCATAGTCCATCATCTTTATCAGCCATTCTTCTTTTGTAGGTAGTTTGTCCTCCTTTCATCTTTGGGCAAGTAGCATCCGTGCAGCTGTCGTAGCATTCATAAATAGTCTATTCTTATCCTTAGGTGTCTCTGGACCTAAAATTCCTAGTAAGAAAGCTTCAGGTTTTTTCACAAAAGTAATTTAAAACAATTTTTCCCAACTCATTGTAAATCATTTCCCAGTAACTTTTGTCTTCTTGCATGCCCACCACATGTGGTAAAATGTGCCTTCTTTCTCTTTACACTTCCAACATGTATCTGTAGCAGTTCTATACATTTTTGCTAATCTAGTAGAAGTTAGTTACCAACAGGGATGCGGGTGGCGCTGTGGATTAAATCACAGAGCCTAGGACTTGCTGATCAGAAGGTCGGCAGTTCGAGTCAAAAGTGCAAGTAGATAAATAGGTACCGCTCTGGCGGGAAGGTAAACGGCGTTTCCATGTGCTGCTCTGGTTCACCAGAAGCGGCTTAGTCATGCTGGCCTCCTGACCCGGAAGCTGTATGCCGGCTTCCTCGGCCAATAAAGTGAGATGAGCACTGCAACCCCAGAGTCGGTCACGACTGGACCTAATGGTCTGGGGTCCCTTTACCTTTACTAGTTACTGACATCATTTTCATATAATACTCTTTCAACATACAGCATGCTGTAGATTTTAAATCTTCCCTCCATAATTTTTCCCCATGATGCCAATTGTATATCATGTCCAATATCCCTTGCCCACACGACAGGGTTTTTCTATTCTTTCCACAGTGCAGATCAACATTGATGGCTTCCGTAACAGCCACCAAGCCCTTGCCTTCTCGTTACTTTGGCATTTGTAGGCTGGACAGAACTAAAGATAAGCATGAATGTACCCAAGATAAGCATAGGGGTGGGTTTCAATGGTTTATTAGCTTTTATTGTTTGAAAGTAATTTTGACTCTTTTCTACCTTCCTTCTTAGTCCCCTGCCTCTCACCTCCCCCATCATTCCAGCAACAGTCTCTTGTCATCCTTGGGTACCTTTCTCGTTCAGTTTGTTTGGCCATCACATTCTTTGGAAGTTTAATTTGGATCCAGCTGAGTACGTTGTCCTTGAATTGCAATCAAATGGATAACTTGGCTTCTCTGCCTTTAAAACAGAGTGCTTAAATGTCACATCAATTCAAGCAGCTCAGAAAGGTTTTAAATAACAGCATTTGAAACAAGCATCTGAGGCCTTTTGTGTTTAGAATCAAAAATTTCTGCAATTCTGTAATATTTCTGTGGAAAGGTAAATTATGATCCATTGGTCTCTATCTGGCAACCAGCACCTTGAAACAAAGAAGGCTTCTTTCCAACAATGAGTATAAAATACGAAATGAATCAGGAAATAGAACCATCAAGTAATTAAACACCTTAGAGCCGCAGCAAGTTAAATTCCTTTAGACCTTACATTAACACAAAGATTTTTTCGGTGTTTATCAAGGTTTGCAAAACATTGCGTGTGTATATTTTCCTGAGTTGTGAAAATGCACATGCATTGTTTGTTGTAGATTTTTATCTTGATTTTCCTTCCAAGAGCTCAAGGCTGTAGATATTGTATTCCCCACCTGCCTTTTATCTTCAGAACAGCCCTGGGCGGTAGGTGAGGCTGAGAGAGACACCAAAGTTGTGAATCTGCACAGTACTCAATGTACCGTATTTTTCGCTCCATAAGATGCACTTTTTCCCTCCTAAAAAGTAAGGGGAAATGTTTGTGTGTCTTATGGAGCGAATGCAGGGGGGAGGCAGGCAGGAAAAGCCCCCAAGAGCCGCACATAAGCTCCACACGGCTCTTGCGGGCTTTTCCCCAGGAGGGAGAAGGGACTGACGCAGCCAGTCAGTCCCTTCTCCCTCCTCGTAGAAAAGCCCGCAGGAGCCGCACACTCCTTAAAGGGTGTGCGGCTCTTGTGGGCTTTTGCGGGAGGTGGAGGAATTGCCATAGCCATGTGCAGCCTCTCCCGGCACAAGCCAAGACAGCCAGCCCGATGGATCCCGCTCGCTGTCTTGGCTTCTTTGCTCTTTGGGGCTGGAGGGGAAATAATATTTTTTTTCTTGATTTCCCTCTCTGAAAACTAGGTGTGCCTTATGGAGCGAAAAATACAGTATTTTTTGCTTGTTATCTGTAGATATACAACAGCTCTTGTCTATAGATTGTGCAGGGGTGGTGGGGATGTAGCAGGCTGAGGAAATCCTGCTGGCATCCCTGAACTCAAGGTTCAGCAAAGGAACTGATTTCATACTTTCAGCTTCCACAAAGTTGCTGGATCAGAGACATAAGAAATGTGGTCTGCCTCCCATTTGGCAACATGGTTGGGACCAGTGCCGGATTTACGTATAAGCTAAACAAGCTATAGCTTAGGGCCCCACTCTCTTGGGGCCCCCCAAAAAATTAAAGGAAAAAAACCCTGGATGTACATTTCTAAAATATAAGAAAAAACAAAAACCTACATACAGCAACAGTGTTTTGTGTTGTGTAGGCTCCTATTTGTTATGTGCAAATGGCTTTAGATACCTATTAGGTCCATAAATTACCATATAGCATATATTCAACACAAAAAACAGTGACAATATGTTGTTGACAAAGGACAGCTGGACATATAAAGGGCCCCATTACCTTCAGTAGCTTCGGGCCTCATCAAACCTAAATCCAGCCTGGTTGGGACTCTTCTGTGGGTGAGGCAAGTCACCAGAGCTGTTATAAGGGAGTAAGAATTAAGCACAACAAATAATTGCAGTTTCCATTTTTGGGACTGTTGTTGCTTTTGCAAATTTATCTATATTCAAGGGATGTTGGCCCTTGCTGAACCTAAATTCTTCCTCTCCCCCTTGCCATGGAAGGGGGGACATGAAATTGCACCCCTAGTGTTCAATTGTTTACGAAGGTTAAACAAAACTTGGATCCGCATTCCTCCCATCTGTGGGAAAGTTTAGATCATCTGAATCCAGACTTGGTAGTGTTTGTGTGTTTCTCATGTGTTTTATTTATTTTGGTTCCTTATCTCTCCGGGCTCTGAGCACTTCAATCCTCAGGAATATAAATGGGGCCTAATGACGATAAATTGCCATTGAATCCCAATAGATCAAACTCCCAGCTGGTAACTGCTTTCTTCCCAGCCCCCATTTAGCAATTGCCTAAGTGGTTTAAATTAAATAGCATAACATGTTCAGTTAAAAAAACAAAACAGCCTACAACATATGCTCCCCCTGGTGGTGGGTGGTTGCAATCTCCCTCCCCTCTGTGCGATACTGCATCATGACATTCTAAGATAGGTTGGCAGGCTGGGGAACGTCATCCTGGAGAACCCCTCTCAGAAGGACGTTTTGTGATTGTAAGTTATAACATCACTTGGAAAAGAGGATTGTGAGGAACAATGGTGGCCAGTGACAGCAGGCTGGTTAGCTTTTGCCACTACCTGCGAGTTTAACGCCCCCAATCCACTCATGCCCAAAAGACCAGAAACACCCTCCACTGCCATTTTTTAAAAATATATATATACTTTTTTATTAAATTTTCTGTTTTACAATTTAGAATATTCATTTAAACAACCTTAAATCAATGACTTCCCTTCTTCTCTTTCCGTGGTTCATTTTGCATACCACACATCCCTGCATATTTTACATGAACTAAACCATCCAGTAATCCATTGTTACATCCATCAAATCTTATTTACACTGCTGAATTTATCTTCATGCATTTTTAAATGAACACAATTCCCCCCCCCATATATTCAATAAGCATTTTCCAATCTTCTTTAAACATATGTTCTTCTTCTTCTCTTATTCTATATGTTAGATCTGCAAGCTACGCATATTCCATCAGTTTCAGTTGCCATTCTTCTTTAGTTGGGACCTCGCTTGTTTTCCATTTTTGGGCTAACAAAACATGGGCCGCTGTAGTGGCATTCGTAAATAACCTTTTTCAGCACCTGGGAATTTCCATCTGAATTATACCCAACAAAAAGTACTCTGGTTGTTGTTGTTTTTTTGTCCACTGCCATTGTTGTCACCTAAATATGGTGCGCCAAAAATGGATGTGACTGTTTTGGCTCGTCTCTATGTACTCAAGCAACAGCACAGCCTGGGGGAGAGAGAAAGGCAGAAAAAGAGAGCCAGTTGTGAATTAGCTGAAAACTGGGGACACCTTGGGTCATAGGGTGCTTCTCTGTTCAGATCTGATGTTGGTGGTGGTGGGTCTGGCAGGGCGAAAGGCAGGAAGACTAACATTGCAGGTGTCCACGTGGTGGCTGCTCATATTCTGCATTTGATTCTTCTTTCCAAAATGACACATATAAAATGGGATATGGGGCAGGCTAGGAAGAGAACAAAGCTGCTTGGGTTCAATTATGAAGATGCTATAGGTATCCTAGTGCAGTGTCTGGTCCCCCTGAGCAAATTATGGCATCTAAGACAGAGTTCGCCAGGGACTAAAATAGCAACAGCAAAAGTAAATCAAACCCTCAATACCAGTTGTGACTGGTGCCATATGGATGAATAGAGAAGAAATTAGAGAGACCAGATAGAGGCAGGCAGGCAGAACCAACTCATTCTAGCTTTGTTCCCATCTTCCTCCCTGCTGACTTCTGCAAGGGCAGTACCAAGAATAAGGACAGGTTGTAAGAAGACAGGAAGGTGGGGGCTGGCTGAGGGCAGACAGAGGTTGGTAGGGCAGTGCCCCATTTGCCATGATAGACCTTCTTCCACTGGAAGTAGAAGTTCTAGATTTGCTGCCTCGCAGGACAGCACATGCTGTTTGCCTCTGTTAATGCCCCTTCTAAATAGATTAGCAAAGGGATGCGGGTGGCGCTGTGGTCTAAACCATTGAACCTCTTGGGCTTGCTGATCAGAAGGTCAGCGGTTCGAATCCCCACGATGGAGTGAGCTCCCGTTGCTCTGTCCCAGCTCCTGCCAACCTAGCAGTTCTAAAAGCATGCCAGTGCAAGTAGATAAATAGGTACCACCGCAGCAGGAAGATAAACGGCATTTCCATGCACTCTGGTTTCCGTCACTGTGTTCCGTTGTGCCAGAAGCGGTTTAGTCATGCTGGCCACATGACCTGGAAAGCTGTCTGTGGACAAACGTTGGCTCCCTCAGCCTGAAAGCGAGATGAGCACCACAACTCCATAGTTGCCTTTGACTGGACTTAACCATCCGGGGGTCTTTTACCTAGCAAAGGAAGCCAAACCCAGGTAGCAGTGCCCTTGGATGTAGGAAGCAGGTAACACTATTAAAGAATAAATGATGGTGTATGGCTGATGGAGAATAATCTTTAGGAATGTGATAAATGGGAGGGATGCTCAGGCATTGCTTCTAAGAGGTAATAAATTTGAGCAGGTGTTTAGGCTTATAGGATTTCCCCTGTTTTCATACAAAAAGATGGCAACGTTAGATGCTCTTTCAGTTGCAGATCAGTCCTCCCTTTCTGCATACATCCCATTGTTAAGACAACTGGTTCATCTCTTTAAGGCCATTTTGTACACTGTCCATAATTCAATTTTATTCAGCCACTCCACATTTTGGACTTGACTCTTATCTCTGTCCTGCAGACACATCTTTGGCTATGTCTCCCAGCTATTTATTTATTTCCTGGAACTGTTTTGGAGGTTGGTTTTCAGAAGGCAACTACTGGCTGGGAAACATCCAGAGTTCCTTTTACTGGTCCAATAACTTTGGGCTTGGACTAAACAGGTTTTTGGGGTTCCTTCCAAGGCTCTGAATTGATAGCTATGAGATGGGATTTCTGCAGAAAAAGGAGACTGTTAGAATGGCTGTGCCATTTTCTTTGTTAAGTCAACAGTATGCCAGGACTGTTAACTGTCTGCTTTGTTATGTAAGCCTTGCAACTACAAGGGATGCTCTGGTGTGTGTGTGTGTGTGTGTGTGTGTGTGTGTGTGTGTTTTTAAATGAAAAGGATGCTAAATGTCAACCTGAAGCAGGGGTTCTTGGGAAGAAGAAAGGAAGTGGGCAGATCTCCATGAGCTTTTGTGAAGGCCAGAGCCATCTTGGCTGGCTGGGAGAGAGGCAGGGAGATGATGCTCTACTGCTGTAGGGAACAAGCCCCTGCTGAGATGCAATGCTCTTAACTCTCTCCAAAGTAGACCCTGGTGTAAATATATATACAGTGAACCAAAATGCTTGTTTACAAAGCTATTGTACTACCAACCTTACTGTATGCTTGTGAAACATGGACCACTTATGAACGCCATCTTCAACTCCTCAAAAGATTCCATCAACAGTGTCTCCGAAAATTTTACACATCACTTGGGAAGGCAGGCAAACTAATGCCAGTGTACTGGAAGAAGCAAAGATTGCCAGTGTCAAAGCAATGATTCTTCAACATCAACATTTTTGGACTGGTCATGTTGTTCGGATGCCTGATTATCATCTTCCAAAACAACTACTCTATTCTGAACTTAAAAATGGAAAACGCAATGCTGGTGGTCAGCAAAAGAGGTTTAAAGATTCTCTTAAGACAAATCTTTAAAAATGTAGTATAAACCTCTGACAACTGGGAAACACTGGCCTGCAAGCTCTCCAATTGGAGAACACCCCTTACCAAAAGTGTCATGGACTTCGAAGATGCTCAAACTCAGGGAGAAACATGCTAAGAGGAAGGCACGATTGGCAAACCCTCACTGTGATCAACTCCTGCCGAGAAACCTATGTCCCCACTGTGGAAGGACATGTGGATCCAGAACTGGCCTCCACAGTCACGGACTCACTGAGTAAGATATTGGACCTGCGATCCACAACTCCGAGAGAGAGCCAAATGAGGTTCCTCCTAGCGGATAGGGACAAGAACGTTACTGCCCCAGTGGCTTTCTTTTTCATCTGCATCTTACCCGAAAGGGTTCTTAATGAATCATCCCTCTAGGGAATAGACAGGGTGAAGCAGAACTGTTGAGTACCTTGTGATCCCCGACAGCCTCACTTCTGTCCCTTTTAAATTTATCCTAGTGTTTTGAAATGTTTTAACTCATAATTGACAGATTGAGGTTGAATCCTCAAGACAGAAGTACTGTTTTTTGGGGACAGGAGGCTGGCAGGTATGGAGGACTCCCTGATCCTGAATGGGGTATCTGTGCCCCTGAAGGACCAGGTGTGCAGCCTGGGAGTCATTTTGGACTCACAGCTGTCCATGGAGGTGCAGGTTAATTATGTGTCCAGGGCGGCTGTCTACCAGCTCCACCTGGTACGCAGGCTGAGACCCTACCTGCCTGCGGACTGTCTTGCCAGAGTGGTGCATGCTCTGGTTATCTCCCGCTTGGACTACTGCAATGTGCTCTACGTGGGGCTACCTTTGAAGGTGACCCAGAAACTACAGCTAATCCAGAATGCGGCAGCTAGACTGGTGAGTGGGGGTGGCCGCCGAGACGACATAACACTGGTCTTTAAAGACCTACATTGACTCCCAGTACGTTTCCGAGCACAATTCAAAGTGTTGGTGCTGACCTTTAAAGCCCTAAACAGCCTCGGCCCAGTATACCTGAAGGAGCGTCTCCACCCCCATTGTTCTGCCCGGACACTGAGGTCCAGCGCTGAGGGCCTTCTGGCGGCTCCCTCACTGCGAGAAGCCAAGTTACAGGGAATCAGGCAGAGGGCCTTCTTGGTAGTGGCGCCCTCCCTGTGGAATGCCCTCCCACCAGATGTCAAAGAGAACAACAACTACCAGACTTTTAGAAGACATCTGAAGGCAGCCCTGTTTACGGAAGCTTTTAATGTTTGATGTATTACAGTATTTTAATATTTTTTGGGAAGCCACCCAGAGTGGCTGGGGAAGCCCAGCCAGATGGGCAGGGTATAAATAATAAATTATTATTATTATAATTATTATAATGCCAATAAAGGTATTTGTATTTGTATTATTTGACTCACTGTTAAAACCGTGTTTATGGAGGACAAACTTCCTCCGCTAGGATTGGTCGCCAAAGAAGATAAATGAGGATGATGCATTATGAGCCCAACCTTAGGCAGAATCTAGACATATATAAAAAATGCAGTGAAAATGCTTTTTTTAAAAAAAAGCATTTAAAAATATATATTGAATTTGCCATCAGCTCACCCTCACCATCTAGTGTCACATTCGTATAATGCACTTAAAATGTTACATTTGCAGCTGTGCAGCTGAGTCCTGAGTCTGATGTTTTCTCCTTGTTCCCATGCTGTAGGAAGTGGGAATCTGTGGCCCTCTAGAAGTTGTTGGACTCCATCCAATATGTCCCTCGGAGAGCCTCAAGGTCCATAAATAGCAACACCCTAGTAGTCCCGGGCCTTAAGGAAGTTAGATTAGCTTTCACCAGAGCCAGGGCCTTTTCAACACTGGCTCCGGACTGGTGGAACGCTCTGCCTCATGAGACCTGGGCCCTGCGGGATCTGATTTCTTTCCGCAGGGCCTGTAAGACAGAGTTGTTCCGCCTGGCCTTTGGCTTGGAGCCAATTTGATTCCCTTCCCCTCTTTCTTTTTTCTTTTCCTTTCTCCTCCCGTGATGAGGCTGCATTTTAATATTTTAATGTTTCAATATTTTAATGTTGTATTTTAATTTTGTTTTTAAGTTGTATTCATTCAACTTGTTTTTATTATTGCTTGTTAGCCGCCCTGAGCCCAGCCTTGGCTGGGGAGGGCGGGGTATAAATAAAAATTATTATTATTATTATTATTATTATTATTATTATTATTATTATCTCACATCAGCTCCAGCCAGCATGGCCAATGGCTAGGGATGGTGGGGGCTGTAGTCCAGTGTTCTGCATGGTGTTAAGAAAGTGGTTAGAGAAAAGTTTTCCTCTTTTATTGATGTTTGGAGGCCATAGCTTCCTCATCATTGCAGTACGGAATGCCCCTATTTGATTTGGAAGCATCTGCACGATTCCTGACATCTGCTTTGTGCTGATCCCTTTTCCCCCACCCGCCAAGTGAAAAGAAATACCGCAAAAGTAAAAGTTCGGGCTACCATTTCAAAACAAAGTTGCAGCAGTGCAGCAAGGAAGGAGCCTGTCCAAGCCATCTAAAACCATGCCAAGCTTGGGGGCGGGGAAAATTCTTGGGTGGTTTCCCAAATGCTTCTGTCTTCTTCTTCTTTTTTAAAAAAGATGTTGCTGTTGTCAAGAAAGACGCTAGAACTGATCCCAGAGAAAGAGAGATTTAGATCTTTCAGTGCCTCCTCCTGTTTAATTTACATCCAAGTACTGATTTAATATCGGTCCACTTTTAATGAAGGTTCATTAGAGGATTAACAGAGATTTGAAACAGAGCCCAGTGCAGTCACAGCAGAGTTTCAGGCTCCAAATGGCCACTCAGCAAATAAGGTATGTACCACATTGGCAGGATTTTCAGGAACCAGCCAATAAATCGCAGGTTGTGTTTTAGAGGATCTGGTTCCCCCCCCTTCTTCTAGAAATAAACTGAAATGCTTTTAACCTCCGTTCTTTAACTCCTCTTCAATATGTTTCACAGTTCAGTGTGCTCTTTTATGACAGAAGTTGCTCTCAACAACCAGTAAGGGCAGGTCACAACAGTTTAAAATACAGCATTAGTGTTGCTTGTGGAATATATTCTTATTAGCAATCCTATTTTAACTGAAGGATAAAATACTATATATATATATATGTGTGTGTGTGTGTGTGTGTGTGTGTGTGTGTGTGTTTTAATTAAATTTTCTGTTTTACAATTTTGAATACTCATTTAAACATTCCCTTTTTCTCCTTCCATGGTTCATTTTACATACCATAAATCCCTGCATATTTTACATGAACTAAACCATTCAAAATTCCATTATTACATCCATCAAAACTTATTTACACTGCTGAATTTATCTTAATGCTGCCAACATTTTCAAGTGTACACAGTTCCCCCCATATACACAACAAATGTTTTCCAATCTTCTCTAAACGTATGTTCTTCTTGTTCTCTTATTCTATATGTGAGGTCCGCAAGCCACACATATTCCATCAGCTTAAGTTGCCATTCTTCTTTAGTTGGAAACTCACTTGTTTTCCATTTTTGGGCTAACAATACACAGGCCACAGTTGTGGCATACATAAACAGCCTTTTTTGACACCTGGGAATTTCCGTCTGAATTGTCCCCAACAAAAAGGGCTCTGGGTTTTTGGGGGAAAGTATTTTTAAACATTTCCCCCAGTTCATTATGGATTATTTCCCAATACTCTTTTTACCCTTTAACACATGAAAAACGTTCTCTCAACCTCCTTGCATTGCCATCACTTATCTGATTCCATCTTATACATCTCAACAAGAGTTAAATACCATCTGGAAATCATTTTCAAGTAGTTCTCCTTCAAAGAATAATATGCTGTGAAGATCTGAAGGATAAAATACTGACACTGATAGGATGGAAGGCAGGGAGGCCAACAGTAGGTGGAGCTAGAATCACTGACAGGAAGAGCCAATAAATTCTAGTTCTGTCTCCATTCACTTCTTCTCTGCTGATTTGTACAAGGGCAACCAGCCCCCTAGACTGGTTAGAAGCAAGGAAGCAGGCAGCTGGGAGCTAGTTGAGTCTGGTGGGGCAGTGCCGCACTTGCTAATGGACCAGCCTCCTCTCCTGTCATAATGATGGACATTTTGCCTGTCTCCTTAGAATAAGCAGATTGGTATCAGTGGATATAATGGGATTTTCCTAAGAGACCGGCTGGCTGGCTTGCTTGAAATGTTAGGAAAAATGAGCAGAGGTCATTCAAACCTACAACTCCCATCCTGTTCCAACTCCCTTAAAAAACAAGAGAGGAACTTAAATGGAAAGGATCTTCATTCATCTTGTGCCTTTCATGTTGGGATCTCTCAGAACAATTGGCTGACAGTAGCAGGGAAATCCAAGTCTGCCAAAACGCAGCCGTTTCCATGAATGTGGAAATTAATTGCATGGTAGGATTACATATAGGAAGTCAGCTCAGGGACACCTGATCCCCACCAACACCCTGTTATTTTGTAAGTGAAATTACATCATTCTTTCACCAATTGTTTTAATAGCAAAGGATCCTTGGTTTTCCTTGGATCTCTTTCCTTCTCTGTTCCACTAATACATGCCACATTTCCCCCCACAGTTTGTTGCTGCATGAATTTAGGCTTTAGCATCAAAAGTATCGTTTTGCACAGCCCCAGATTCCAGAGAACCCCTTTCAAAATCAAAAGGATTATTTTTTCTACCAGAATACATGTCTTGTAGGGGGTTACAAAATCACTACGTTTTCAGCAAGGCTGCCATGAAATATGGAAACTTTTGTGGTGAACTGCTTTGCAGATCAGGTCTGCTTGTTACCAACTGAACGTGGAGAGAGAAATCACTGTCACCTCTATCTAGTGGGAGTGTGTGCATGTGTGTTTGGTGTACACCACTTTGGTGTAGTGATTAGAGTACGTTTCCAAGCTCAATTCAAAGTGTTGGTACTGACATTTAAAGCCATAAACAGCCTTGGCCCAGTATACCTGAAGGCAGAGGTGGAGGAAGCCTATCTGGCACCTGGGGTGGAGTGCCCAGGGGCGGGGCAAACCGCCCATAGGGGTGGTGCGTGTGGCGCCCATAGGTGCAGAACGGGGTGCTCAGCATCCTGTGCCGTCCCTATGGGCGCCGCGCACCCCGTGCCATGCTGTGCTGTCCCATCCTGTCCTGTCTCTATGGGTGCCATGGCGCACCCTGTCCCTATGGGCGCCACGCGCTCTGTCCCGTGCCATCCAGTGCCATCCCTATGGGTGCCGCGGTGGTGCCCCCCATCCCTATGGGCACCACATGCCACGGGGAGCACGGGGTCCATAGGGTGAGCCACGGCACCCATATGGGTGCAGAGCCCATATGGGATGGGGAGCGACACCCATAGGGATGAGACACGGCCGCCTGCCACTTGCCTATTGTGAAAATTCGACCGCTGATTGCGTAAAACCACCCACCAGGGATGCGAACACCTCCCGCCAGGGGGTGCAAGGCTGATCGCAGGGCATATTTGCCCAATCAGTGGGCAAATTTTCATGATGATGATCGTGCCAATCGCGAAAATCAGGGGTGTGAGCGCCGCCACGCCGATCCACTAGGAGGGATTTTGTCACACACACCCCCACACTCAGGGCGGACCGCACCCCTCTTGCGGCATCCCTGCCTGAAGGAGCGTCTCCACCCCATCATTCAGCCCGGACACTGAGGTCTAACTTTAAGGGCCTTCTGGCGAGAAGTGAAGTTACAGGGAACCAGGCAGAAGGCCTTCTCAGTAGTGGTGCCCGCCCTGTGGAATGCCCTCTCCTCAGAGGTCAAGGAAATAAACAACTATCTGACTTTTAGAAGAAATCTGAAGGCAGCTCTGTTTAAGGAAGTTTTTAATGTTTGATGTTTTATCGTGTTTTTCATAATCTGTTGGGAGCCCAGCCAGATGGGCGGGGTATATTATTATTATTATTATTATTATTATTATTATTATTATCAGACCATCCAAGCGAACATGCATAAGATTGAACTTGTTATGAACTGGCAGGACAACGGGGAGGAGGAAGAGCATCCTCGGTAGGACTGGGGCACACAGGGTCATTGGGAAGGGGAAGCTGGTGTAGGAAGTATTCACGGGGTGATGGAGAATGATGAGGGGATGAAGGTCAGTGCACAGGAACTGGAGCAGCAGGACCCATCATCACAGCCAGAGACTCCTGTCTCCATGAACACGGCAGGCTCTGATGCTTAGGGAGCAATGGGCAGGTGCTCCAGGAGGCTGAGGCAGGCAAGGGCCCACAGCCCAGCTCCCTAACTGGCCAGGTGGGGTTTACTAGCTCTGGGAGGAGGTGTGTGATTCCTCAGCTGGAGTAGGCTTATAACTGGTGAGGGTCACCTGCCTCATCAAGCCCAGATGCTGCAATCAAGAAGCAACGTGTCTGTTCTGTGTCTGCTCAACTGCCCATGTTGATGGACCTCAGCTTGGATGCTCCAGGATCTCTGCAGGACTTTGGATATGTGGATTGACCCTGGAATGGGGACTTGATGTACTGACTTGCCACCAGGGATTCAGGCCAGTACTGCAAATCTCAATATCCCCGGGCTCCAGTAACCTCACCCATTGAGAATCATCATTTGGCGGCAGAACATTTGTTTTGCATGCAGAAGGTCTCATGTTCAGTCTCTGGCATCTCCAGATATGGTTGGAGACTCCTGCCTCAAACCCTGGAGATCCACGTATGGTCTGACTATGTACTGTATTTTTCGCTCTGTAAGACGCACATTTTTCCTCTTAAAATCTAAGGGGAAATGTCTGTGCGTCTTATGGAGCGAATCTGTGGTCCCTGGGGCTGGGGGGGGACTGGTGGGGCTGGCGGTGCTCTTTGGGGCTGGCGGTGGGGGAAAGCCAGGCTTTCCCCCACCAGCCCCAAAGAGCAGGTTGAAAGGAACCCAAAGCCTCCGGAGCACAGCGGGAACTCCTGCCGTGCTCCGGAGGCTTCGGGTTGCCTTCACTGAAAGCAACTGAACACACCTTGAACGCACTGAACGCAACTTGTTTTAGAGGGGGAGAACAAGGGGAAAAAAATCTCCCCCTCTCTGCGCAGCGCCCCTTCAGGAGAAATGCTTTGCTGAAGGGGTGCTGTGCAGAGAGGGGGAGATTTTTTTCCTCTTGTTCTCCCCCTCTAAAACAAGGTGCCTCCTATGGTTGGGTGCGTCATATAGAGCAAAAAATACGGTATATAGCACCTTCCTATGCCCATGTCTAGCAAATCTTTCTCCTATCTGCATAGCCCTACTCTTTCAGTAGCATAAACTCACCCCGGGTTTTGTTTCTTGGCCACACTAGAATGTTACAGAAGCTAAGGAATCATCTGTATTTCCAAGGCCAATAGTTCTTGAGTCTGCATCATGTTAAGAATTTATTGTTTCATACTCACCTGCCCCACTAGCCACTTAAAGATCTCCTTCCTTGATCTTTGTGCCTCCTTCTGAGCTAATCAAGACTGAGCTAATCATCGTGGGCTGAGAAATCTTGACAATTGCCTGATGAATCGGAAAAGCCTTCGGGTTAAGTGTGGGACAAACAAAATACGCTTGAGCAATGCAAACCTGTGTTTTAATTCTCTTGACTGAAATGAAAGGTAAAGTAATTTCAAAAGCATTGTTTCATATTTTGCTTTAAGATATTTGCTAAAATAGGGACACGGGTGGCGCTGTGGGTTAAACCACAGAGCCTAGGACTTGCCGATCAGAAGGTTGGTGGTTCTAATCCCCGTGACGGGGTGAGCTCCCGTTGCTCGGTCCCTGCTCCTGCCAACCTAGCAGTTCAAAAGCACATCAAAGTGCAAGTAGATAAATAGGTACCGCTCCAGCGGGAAGGTAAACGGCGTTTCCGTGCACTGCTCTGGTTCACCAGAAGTGGCTTAGTCATGCTGGTCACATGACCTGGAAGCTGTACGCTGGCTCCCTTGGCCAATAAAGCGAGATGAGTGCCGCAACCCTAGAGTCGGTCACAACTTGACTTAATGCTCACTAACCCCACTCCCTGCAGGCAACCTCTGCAGCCAAGCTGGTGCCAAATGCCTTTCTCTGCTTTGGGCCACATCAGCGAGGCCAAGATCTTGTTATCTGGGCAGCCCAGGACCTCCATACACACTGGCCAGGCTTGCGCCCCAGAGAGGTCACTTCAGTGCTGCTAATGCAGCAAAAACAATGTGGGAGGCAGCAGGTATGAGTTACCAGTCTCTGCAGCCACAGCAGGTGCTGTGATTCTCCACCAGTTTAACTTCACCCTCAGAGGTACATTCCATTGACTCTTGGGACAGGCAGATAACGCCCCCCCAAGACCTTGGATCCCAAACACCTTGCAAGTTGAACGTTTTTGCTCCTGAACACCACCAACCCGGAAGTGACTGTTCTGGTTTGCGAGCTATTTTTTTGGAAGCTGAACGTCTTCCTGCAGCCAATCAGAAGCTGCGTTTTGGTTTCTGAACGTTTTGGAAGTCGAACGGACTTCTGGAATGGATTCCATTTGACTTCCAAGGTACAACTGTCTACAAGCTGAGCTCAGTAGCTGTTTTTGTATGTACTTTCTGCAGTGAGATAGAGTGGCTATAAACAATTGTCTGAAACCCCTTTTTCAAGCTTCTACAGGTTCTTTGGCTGCTAACTATGAAAATGTTCTTTCAATCAGCTTTCTAGTCCTCTGATGTCATTTGTGCTAGGTAAAAATTCATGGAATGCAGTTTTGCTTTGAGGCAACCTTATCCTGCACTTAACACTTCAAATGCTATAAACACACTAAGCACTATAATAAAATAAAATGGTAAGAGGTCAGCTGGGTGCTCCTTTTTATTTATAACTTTAAAGCACATTCAGAGCACATTTCCCCCCTCGGTGAATTGTGGGCACTGTAGTTTAAGGGTTGCTGAAAATTGCAACTCTGTGAGGGGTGAACTACAGTGCCCACAATTATTTGTACTCACAGTGTGTAATGCAGTCAGTTTTGTCCCCTACTGCTAACTAACCTCACCAGCTAATTCTCCACCTTCCAAGCAACCCAACCTTTCATTTGACTGGGGAGTCCTCTTGTTGCTCTGCCTCTGAAGTGGGGTTGGAGGATGGGGAGAGGGAACCAGTCCCTCCGAGTGTCCATATTTTCCAGGGACAGTCCTGGATTTACAGAAGATGTTTACAGTAGGTCTCTCTCTCTCTCTTTAAAATAATGACCGCTCCCCGCTTAAAACGGGGGGCGCCCTTTGCATGGACGTGTGCAGCCCCTAGATCTGGAGCGGCTCCAACAGCATAGGCTTGGCTTTGCCTTCCCTCAGGTGGGATACCTGGAGGTCTCCGCCTACTTCAGTCAGTTGTCCAATCCCACCTGAGGGAAGCGTTGCCAAGGAGACCAGGCCAGGTAGGGGAGGGATTACCTGCCCACACAATAGAGGGAGGATCTTACCTGGGAATCCTCACTTGGCTCCAGCGCTTCTCCCACCCTACCCACCCTCAGTTAATGTCTTATTTTGCAGGTTAACTTTTCTTCACAGGTTTTGCAGGTTAACTTTTCTTCACAGGTATGCGGGCGCTGCTACGTTAAGGTCGCTGTTAAAGGGCCGGAAAGGAATTTCCCTGCATTGGCAGGTTTCGCCTTTCCCGTAGCAAAACATCACAACTTTGGCGGTATCAGGCCTTGGGCGGAATCCTTTTGTCCATCTTCCTCTTTGCGGCGGCGATACCAGGGTTCCCCGTTAAAGGGGTTTTCTGAAGGGAGGCTTCGACCGTACACCGAAAGGTCGTCATTGCTCTCCTCTGCGGCGGCGGCGTTACGGGGGCGGCTATCTCCGCTTGAACATATGTTCTCCAGAGCCGGCCCATCCCCCCCCCCACACTGGATAACCCTGATGCTCCCTAGGTCCCCGGCTGGGGACTGGGGAGGGAGAACGCCCAATGCCTGAGCCAAGGTCTACCCACATTTGAAATTTAATAAAGTTGTGGCCAATTTAATCCCATAGCACGTTGTCTTGAGTCATTATTCCACATGACGGGGGGACCGCGCGGGATCTGGGGACTCTGCCTGTCCACGCAAATGTATTTATTTGGTTTTTCAGATTAAAATTTTACAGTCGCATACCCAACACACAACATAAAAACAAGATTCCAAGGAATCTCCTGGACTTCCCTCCTCCCCTTTGTGGGTCCTATTGTTAATCATTTCCTCCTGCATCTTTTATAATAATCCAAATCTTTAATTTCTCCATTGCATCCAAAATTCACCATTAAACTACAAGTGACATT
Source organism: Podarcis filfolensis (assembly GCF_964270895.1). Taxonomy (NCBI): domain Eukaryota; kingdom Metazoa; phylum Chordata; class Lepidosauria; order Squamata; family Lacertidae; genus Podarcis; species Podarcis filfolensis. Next base: position 16,134,216 of record NC_139603.1, read on the forward strand.
CCAATCCTAACATTTTTAACTGTTTGAGGCTCCAATACGTTGGCCATCTCATGAGAAGAGAAGACTCCCTGGAAAAGACCCTGATGTTGGGAAAGATGGAGGGCACAAGGAGAAGGGGATGACAGAGGATGAGATGGTTGGACAGTGTTCTCGAAGCTACCAGCATGCGTTTGACCAAACTGCGGGAGGCCGTGGAAGACAGGAGAGCCTGGCGTGCTCTGGTCCATGGGGTCATGAAGAGTCTGACACGACTAAACAACTAAACGACAACAACAATGGTCTTGAAGATAAGTTATAATTTTTCCCCTTATTAAAATTTTGGTCTTCCTGATTTCTGATTCATCTGGTCATTTTAGCCGTTTTGGCATAATCCATCAACTTAATCTGCCATTCTTCTCTGGTATGGGCTATGTGGAGATAAAGTCCCACATAGTAGGCCTCTCAGCCTGACTGAGGTTGCTAGTCATGTTGGGGCACCACATAGATGGGAATGTGCATTTGGCTATGTGGCTGAGTAATATGGTAACAATTTCTATTAGCATTTGAATTGAAAATTCTGGGGGAAAGCCAGATGAGAAAGAATTGGCAGCCTTGCTCCCCATGTGCAACAGATGTGGCCAGATAAAGGAGATTAAGTATTCATGCATATCTCATGTGACAAGCTTTGCTTCGAAAACAGGGGTTTTTTTTGCCCTTTGAAAATGGGAGCCAGTGAAGTCCAGCTAGTTATACTTTAGTTATAAAGACCACTGTAGGCCATGCTTGTTAAAGGCACCCACATTAAAGATTTGGTACCATGTGCATTTAATTGAATGTCTTTATTTGAAAAGCAGGTAACACGTCGTCTCAATTACTGACCAGGTGGAAACTGTATGACGATAACAATTTTCTTCACATCCTCTCCAGCATTTCCTAGTGCCCTTCCGTTCAGTTTACTCTGCCATGAGATAAGATCTCATAGCATTGGACTCAAGCCTCCAGAAAAATGGAGCAAACAATGGAACACATTGAAACAGTGTACTCTAGCAGGCCAGGCAAAAAGCCAAACATGTGTCAATAGATAGGAACATGTGGACCTTTCTCATGATCTGATATGGCACTCTGGGAAGGTGTCTTAGAGTGAGTGTATTGGCCCATCCACCTCAACAATGTTCGCACTGACAAGCAGTGGCTCTCCAGAGTCAAAGATGGAAACCTTTTCAGCCCCACCAGGAGATGCTGGGGACAGCTGTACCTGGGGCTTCTTGAAGGCAAAGCAAGAACTGAGCCACAGCCCTTTCTCAACAGCTTCTGTTCAAGTATAATTGGTTTCATTCACACAGAAATGGGAACATGCCTATGTATATTAATGAAGGTTTAACATGGAGAATGGCTAAATGCGTATTGCTAACTTTCCCTCTTTCCCCCCCTCTTTTCTAACAGGCTCCTTTAATGGGTTAATGATTATCCTTTGACTGTTCTCTAGCTCTAAACTGAATGTAAACTTTGATCATGTGATGAGGCTATTGAGTTGCAAATCACCATCTTGAAAGGGTGGTGGCTTTAGTCTTCTCTGAACACCACAGAGAACAAATGCATGTAAACGGAGCTCTCCAAGAAGTTGCATATCCTTAGGCAGGCTAAGGCAGGCTGGAATGGGGGGGAGAAACACTATTTTGATTTTTGAGTTATCTTTCATTTCTAAGATGCTGAGCCTGTGCTGGAAAGCACAGGACATTGTATGGATGCTTGGGATATATCATTTGATGTATTTTGTTCTGAATTTTCGGAGTTCTGCAAATAAAATTTGAAGAATATTTTTATGGGTCTGCACAATGTTTTCTTCCAAAAGGAGCTAGTTCTTATGCTTCAAACTGCACAATATTAATATCTGAAATAGCTTCTGCTCCACTTGACTAACACAATAACTGCCACATGAATAATATTTGATTCTACACTCTTTAATCAAGCACATCACTAAAAACATGACTGTTTGAAGTGAGGCAGAGGTGTGGGGTTTCCTGGAAGGGAGAGGGACAAATTTACTTCCAACCTGACAGGGATATTTTATATGCATCTGACTTCTAGGCAGAGAGGAAATTATCTATATAATACTTATGTATATTGTATATTTCTTGTGAATTTAATGTTTCAACTCATGCATAAAATGATCTGGAGACCTGAAATAACCTTTTGTGTAAAAGACACTAATTTCCATATACCCTGTATATGATCAATGGACATTAATATTGAACTGCTGCTTAAACTTTGAATAATTTATACTTAACATGGAACAAAATGTTTTGAGGCAACCCAGTCACTGATTGTCCAAACCTCAACATTTATGCGGATCTGCTCTCTCCCTCCCTGCCATTGGTGCCATTCTTGCTTGGGCTGTTGCCAATATTTTACCAGCTCCCTGTTCTATTAGAGTTGGCATACCCATACATTTTCTCAGACATTTTCAGGATGTGTACAAAGTAAGGTTTGTGTTTGTGCATAGCAGAGAGGTTCATGACAACTTATGCAAATATTTTTATTACCAGTCACAGTGCATGGCAGAATATACTGTACAATTTGCAACACAAGCCTGCTCTCTTTCCCACTTTTACATGGTGGCGGCTTTTGTCCAGCATTTGAGGACTGGAATGTGTGAAAGGTTGAGGGAGAGATGAGCTTGGCTACATTGTTTAGGTAGGGATGGGCAAATAGGCCAGTTCTGGTTTCTCTGTTTCATTTATCAAAACTTAAATTTGGTTCTCCGGAATTCCACATCAGTTTGCAATTTTTTGTTTAGAAAAATATTCTAATGAAAATGCCCCTGAATTTTAGTGCAACATTTTCCTAATCTACACATTTTTTGCAAAGCAATTTCTCCTAAAACAATGCATTTTGGGGGGTTATTTTTTAATTAATATAGGAATTTATATGCACACTTTACCCCAGTATATGTTTTGAACACATTACTTGACTGGAGAACTGCCCTGCAAAATTCAAACACTTGTGAATTTTTATGGATGGCTGTATTTTGGTTTGCATATTTCTCTGGAAAGTACTAATTAGCTAAGTTAGGTAAGACAAAGACAAAATACCTGTATTTGAGTTGGTGACCTTCCTGCTGAAAAGAGGAACAGACTAAACACTTAAACTTGTTACTGGCTCATAATCTTTTCCAGCTTTCTCCCATTGTCAAGTTCTAAGGTGCTCATGGCGTGTTTAAATATAGCAGTTGGGTTTTACGGTGGCTGGAGATTGTTATTGACTGCAGGAGGTTCTCAAACTTGCCTCTTCTCACACCACACTGCTGCTCCAGCTTTCTTATATCAATCGTGTTTTTAGTCCGAATGCTCTCAAACTCTCCTAGTCCGGCATCATCTTAAAAAATTCAGAACTCTGTTTTGTTTTGTTTTGTTTTATTCCCTCCTCCCAAATAAATTAATGAAGATTTTAAATGGCAATTCTTCTAGTTCATGTCTAAACATACTAACAGAATGTCAAAATGTTTGCCCAAAAGGCAAGATCGGGGCACTTAGCTTCCTTGGAAGAGGTACCAGAAAATAGGGACAGTTGGAGCATAAAAGCCGCTGGCTTGTCTGAGTTTGCCTCTCTCATTAGATGTGGGACAGTCTGTCTTGTTCTTCTCCACATACCCAGGAGGCCTCATTAGTTCCAAATGCATCACCTTGGTCTTTGAATCTGATGTCAACAACAGAAATAAGAAACAACCCAAGTTTGTGTTGCCCTCTCTGCCGTTGACTAAAGCTTCTGTCCCACACAAAATCCCCTTTGTGTGGACAGCACTGAAGTTGACTCGTGTGAGCTGGCCGATTCTGTGACCTTTCTTAAATTAGATGTGACCAGTGGATGCCTCCAGCACGTCGGTCTAACTTGTCTGTTGTTAAACTCTCCCCAAAGCCCTATTTGATTATGAAAAGCTGCCCTGTGGAATGGAGTTGGCTTCTGGTTGATGGGAAATGGTCATATCTCCACTTAAGTGGCTTCTGGAATTGGCATCTAACTGGATTATTGGAATCACTCAGCAGCTGGAGGGAAGTGAACGACTCATTAAAAAAAGCCAGTCAGTGACTTTCCCCTCTATTTGACAGTTGTTTTTTAAAAAACTTTATTGCTTTTCATTAAGCAAAATTAGAATTGCAATGATGATATGAATAAAAAAAGAACAATAACAGAAGTAGTACAAAATGGGAGGAAACAATTGTTTTATGTTTTTAGATTTAGCCCGCAGTGCACATACCTGGGAATAAGTCCTGCTGAACACAACAACATGCACTATTTGTCTTTTGAAATTATTATTTTCAGTGTAACAAAATTATGCTTATCTGATGATTTTACATATCCTGTGTTGTCTGGGTGCAATAGAAATGGGGTATCAATAAATATTTTTGTTGGATTAATTCTCACCAGATCCTCTCTCTGGATTGCTAAAGCACAGCAGAAAATTAAGACACCTTAATTTTCAGTAGTTTTCAAAGAAAAACGTGGTTATTTTGACTTTGCTTCCAGGCTGCATTGCTGGGGTGTCACTTGCAAAGACTTCTGTGTTGCAGTGCCTTCTCTATGGCAGAAGTGTGCAGAATTTAGGCTTGTGATACTTACTTCATATATATATATGTGTGTGTGTGTGTGTGTGTGTGTGTGCTAGAACTATGAGCTCTGACATCCAACACCAGGTGAAAAAATGTACACTAGACTTAAGAATGTTTAACCCCATGAATTGGGTCTGAGTCCCAGAACTAAACTT